>NC_138446.1:1817500-2417500 GCF_040668555.2 Bombus flavifrons
TCATGTAATTTTCGTATCTCAAAGATACCAATAGACTTGTGGATTTTTATGCAAATTTATAGTTTTATGAATGCGAATTAAAAAATGGAAGTCAGAATGTTTCGCATTTATCTTTATTAACTGTAGACGAATACCTTAAAAGGAACTAAGATGGAACTTTGTTGACAAAAAGTACTCCAAATCCTTCAGGTAACATTGAAAGTTTGAATGTGTTGTCAGGATTGACAAGAAGTGCCTCCTAATTGAGAAGCAAATAAACCAGATAATGGGTATTCATTATTCATTAGCAAAAATGACTCAACGGAAAAAGACGTTATAATGCTAAAATTATTTTCTTTTGTAATAAAAATGAAGTATTGCAATTATGAATACTTATAATGCAGAAGAAACTATAGTGCTTGATATGTTACTATTGGAAATTTATAAGAATTTAACGCGTTTTCTTAGGAATTATTAAAGTCAGAAGCTGTACAAAGTTATTTGCTATTCTAATAATAACGAGCTGAAAATCTATCTACACACATGTATTATTAGCGTCTCGATACGTGAAGCTTGCACGTACAGTCGGAATGTTTTTTTACCTAAAATCTGTCACTGCAAAAGCTATTACGTTTCACGTAGAAAGCTTTCTTCCTTGTACACCAAATCTCGTTACATAAGTTTCATATAATTTATCGCTTATTCCCTTTTTGCTTAACTAATGTACTAGGATTCCGGAACTATACATATAATAATATATAATTAAATAACTATACTAGTTGTTTTGCGGTTTACAATTTTGGAGTAATAATAATAATAAATTAACTTAAAGTAAACTCAAATATGGTTGTATGTTTTCGTTAGATAAAACGTACGTTCTACCTATTTCTTTAACCGGATCTTATCTGTTACGTAACACGTATTTAACCCTACCATTTGAGGGTTAAGTCGATTTAGAATTTTTCTACAAAAAGCAATGTAGTTATAATTATCTTACGAGCATATCAAAATTGCTTGTCTCTACAACTTTTTAGTAAATAAAATTAGATAAGAAACGACCAGTTTACCTGTAAACCATTGCCGATAGTAACTTTGATAATGATATCTAATTTAACAAATTTGATAATGAAACAAAGATTTGTAAATAAATTTTACAAACTATATATATATTACAGACATCCTTCGCACAGTTCTTTATAATCCTACAATTTTAGGTCGAACAAAACAACATACATATATATATAATTTATATTTATTGTTTATAATGTATATATATATTTATATTGTATTTTTTATATTTTAAATTTATAATAAGAAGTACGACCTAAAATCGTAAGATTATAAAGAACTATGCGAAAGAAGTCTGTAATATACACTTAGCGTTTTTTCACTTCATTAATATTATTAGTTGGTAAATTATTATGCAAAAATATGTGTTCATAATTACAAGCTGATTGAAAACAATTCATTTTCTTCGTTGTTCAAATATCTGATGTTTTTCCTTTAAATGGAGCAAAAATGCAAAAGTTCAAAGTATCTTACTACCCCTACAGCTCTCTTCCATTTACACCTCTTTTTTTAGAATGCAAATACCCTGAATCATAAAGACCGGTCCTAAAGCGATTTTCATCCACCTACCTTTTATGCTACTGCTTGTTTCTTAACCACCACCAATATTTATAAGATTGTGATTGACTGTGATACTATTATTCTACGTTATAATATTTAGGCTTTTACAAAATATAACGATAAATTATTCTAACAAATGATAAAAAAAGTGCTTATATATTTTCGTAATTGTTTATTTCATTGTAAATTAATGGTGGCATTTACTTTACTGTATGTTCAATAACATTCTTTTATACATATATTAGTTTAGTCATCGTAAGCTAATCTTAAATTCGCGTGATTTTATAAGTCTGATACGTGGGTTCGAGAGTTCGTATATTCGAATTGTAGTGTTCTACGTTACATGGATGTATATTTATTGTTAGAAAAAGATGATGCGTAACACCTTTACTCAGTTGGTGAGAAAAATGATCAATAGACAATGAATTCAACTATTGTAAGCAGCCAAATGCGGTGTGCAAAATGTTTAAAATAGATTAATGTAACTCTACTTAGCTACAACACATTAACGTTGTACTTTTTTAAATGCTTTATATTGCTATTATATTGCTATATTGATATATAATGCAAATTAATTTATTACTTTTAATTCTTCTTTAGATCGAATGAAAACTTACCGGTTTCATAAAAACGTATTTTACAAAAATATTTCTTCCACGATTTATTGCGATTATTTACAATGTGATAAATGCATAAATATTCGCGGTCTAATTATCAGATACTCCGCTGATAATTTTCCATCGAATCTCGTTAGACCAGATGTGGTGCTCCGGTCGTTCCGATTAAACTTATTTGTTTTTAGCAGCGACGGCTGATGTATGGAATTACTTGTTTACAGAGCTACCGGAAAAATCAATCATGCTACCACCGTTCGTGGACAGCACTCATTGCCTGTCGTACCACCTGACGAGAAAAGGCAGGAGCGTTGCGGACAGGATTGTGTCTGTGCTGGGATACGCTTGTCCTGATATCACCTACAGTCCTTCTCTTTATCCCATCACGGCTCTTCTACTTCACTTTATGCCAGGTGAGTATATAAATAAATAAATCGTCCGCCTCTCCCTTAGGAATACGTAGGATGAAAGAAGGACAGGTCTTTCTAGAAAGCTTCTTTCTTTGCCCATTTGTTCCACCAATACAATGGAAATTCACATCGCGTGCCGTAAGTCGAATTTCTTACTCGTTCGCATAAATTAAGATGTTAGGCACGCGGTTGGATAGAATCCCAGGTTTATTATTAGAATGAAATCAGAAATGTTCACGAGATTACCGTTTTCCATCCATCTGTTACAGAGGAGGAGTGTTATCATTGTATGGCCAGCTTGGTCGCCGCTAAAGACAAGATGTTCATTACGCAAACGAAACTCCTCTACGAGGTTACCTGGAAAACCGTCGAGCAAATCACTAAAAAGCACGTGGTATGTAGCTTTAGGCACAAATTGTCTAAGATGAATCATGAAACGACCGTTCTGGCTTGTTTGGCTTGAAATGATTCTTATTTTACTTATAGATACAATGTTTACCAGGAAATAGCAGCCGTGTCTTCAGCTTCGTTTTTAAACGGTTTTCTGACTGATTGGTGTTGTCATAGATGTCTGTAAATGCATCATACACAAATCATTTCTACATTAAACAGACTAGAACGGAACAAGTATATGTATAGATGTAATTATTTCTTAATGCTTGGCGAATGAATCATAAATTTTCTAATGATTAGTAATCTGAGCGTAAAAGAGCTACAATCAGGACTAGAAAATATTACGAAGCTAATTATGAAACGTTGTATGATATAACATTTAATAATATTATATTATTATATTTATTTAATAATACTATCAATCTTTTCAATACAACCATATTTATATTTCATGTTTATTTGCATTTTGGAACACATATAAAATTAATGAGATTTACTTCGATCACTTATCTATGGATATACTATATATAAATCATTTTATTCGCATATATTTATTAAAGTATATGATTTTGTATGAAAAATTAAAGTTGCTGCTAAACCTTCTGCAAATAACTTTCTTTGTCTCGGTGATTTGTAAAAATTACATTTATACATTTAAATTGAATATGCGGTTTATTTTTAAGAATATATAGGACTGTAATATTTCATTAAAGAAATCAGCAGCGGTACATTTGGCGAGGCACTGTTCTGGGTCGAGAGCAGAAAGAATTTATATGGATTGGATGTGGTGGATTTTGCAGCTTCTTCCTTTCCAGCATTTAGTCAGGGTTATGGACTGTTTTCTTCACGAAGGCATCAAGGTCGGTATTTACAAGATTCGAATGAGATCAACTTGAGACACTTATACTCCTTTATCGCATCTTTTCATGGTACATTAAAAAATATTATTGGCTCCGATTCAAGAGAAGGATAGAGTTAAAGATATGTATAATATGGAATGCTTTTTCAGGAATAGTATGAATGGTGAATTCGAATGTTGACTGTATGCCAGTGAGAAGTCGATTAGATATCTGCATTTTTGCATATTGGCTCTTCTTAGTGTGTTGTGCAGAAAGTAATATTTTGTACATTTATAAAACTGCATCATTCTTTGTGATATTATATTATTATTAGTATTAATTTCTCATTATTTGTTTCAGGTCTTCTATCGTGTAGCAATGGCTATAGTTTTATTATTCTATAAGCATTCATCGCTGCAAAACTCTGAATGGATGAATGAAATTTCAAAGAACGGTATTGACGCTGCTCTCTCGAAGTTCTGCAGACAAACACCGGTAAGTAAAAGTGTAAAAAATTCTTTAGCACATTACCGATGCATCATCTACACTACGCGAAATCATTCAAAACGCATACTAATTATAGCTTTCTCTTGATATTCTTACATATAAAATAATAAGTAAAGCAAATTTTTCTTAAGCTCACTTAAACACGGATTATTGTTTATTTCAATCTCATATGGAATAAATATGTTACAACAATTTATATCTATATCTATACCAATATAGTGTTGAATATTAATAATTTATAAACTTACAGGTAACGCCAGCTAAATTTTTACGTACAGCATTTGGGATACGTGGACTCAGCTCAGCATACATATCAAGGGTATTTTTACGCACAGAAATGGCTCTAAAAAGTAAAAGCGTTATATCGGGATCCAAATCATTGGCTAGATCACGATCCACAGACAATTTGCCGACGAGTCAGTCTCAAGTCAACATTCAGATGATGTCGCACACGCTCACGATACGAGAAGTATGTTATCTGTATTCCTCTTCCTTCTAAGACGGTGTAAAACACCGAATACTTGACAAATTTTTTCCAACAAAGTATGGACTCACGTACATGCTAAAATTTTATTTTATTCTACCTGGTTGTTTCTCCTCCTGATCAATTCTTATGGGATATACTCTGTTAATTTTGTAGTACTTGATAGTATATGGCATGTTAATGATATTACTCTCCCACTTATTTTCAAAGTATGAGATTATATTCATAAGATAGTGTACATATATGTGAGCCCATTATTTTTATCATTAAATGTTGCGAATGATTCCTTATTTGTGAGAAATGTTGCAGGTTAAAAGGTTTAGTATCAATAGTTTACGTGATTAATGTTTCTTACTGTAGAATAATATAAGTAGACGTTTTTCAAAGATGATGGGTTAAGTTAATAGTTTCTTAGGGTATCAGAATGCAAATTATGCAAAAGCTGTTCAATGATTCACTTTGTTTTCAGAAAGAGTGTGAAGACACATACAAAGACAGGGTATCGTATAATTATCTTTTTGGGAAATGTGTTGTTAGTTTCATGTGCTCTGCCCTCTGTTCCTGAACTACTATACCTGTTACATTCATTCATACTCACCCATTGTTACACTTATCGTGCCAGCTTTGTTGCTGTTACCGTCTATCCACTTGCAGTTACTGCCTTTTGAACATTAGAAAATAACAAAAATTTCTTCCAATAAAGTCATATCTTCTATTTATTAGGTTTCACTGGCTTTCAGTGTTTCGCAGATATGATATCTCAAATGTAACAATAAAAGAAATATATACGTTTGTATTCATACATTCTATCGAAAATGTTTATTTGTTACTATTTATATGTTTTACGTTGAAAAATTCAATATATAGATGGTGACTGTTACTGGTAGGCTACACGAAATGTGTTTGCTTGTCATTGATCGATAGGATGGTCGAATTTATCTCTCAAGGCAAAAGTGCAAAAAAACTTAGCTGTTGAAAGCGCTTCAAATCGCTACATCAGTTTCGATCAGTGAATGCAGCAGCGTGCTTCATAAACTCCAGTATATCCGCAGTACAATATCATATTTTGGTCGTAACAGCTGTATAAAAAACAAACCAAACGGCGAATGTTCGGAACAAACTTATTTTAATTTTATATACTAATTAATTTCAATGCTTTGGTAGCACATTGATTACATCATTTAATTTTCTTTTTTGAGATCATTACATCGGTTACACTGGTTAACAGTGAGTTGGGCGTTTCATTCGTATACCTACTCCACACTTTTTGTGTGGTATTAGAGGAAAGACTTGAAAAATGTGGCCGATGTTTCCTGTTATGCTCTGTGTCTCCGATGGTTTTAACCAGTGTTATAATATTTATTCCTATTTTCTGACACGTAAAGTTGAACCAAAGCTGTATGCCAATATAACTGACGGTTCTGTGTTGTCTTGTGTCATGCTGCGTTACTGGAATGATGATGGATTTAATGGTCATGGGTGTAGGGTGCACACAGTCCTGGACCGCGTGCTCTGTCAATGGGGGTTTATCCCATACAAAGCATATGCTCCCAGATTCTAGACATGCCTGATGTAAGTACTTACGGCCGTTCAACACTAATCCACAAAGAATAAAAAGTTCGGCAGTAGCAGAGTTTTCTGTAGTCGCTGGTCGCCTCTCTGTGGCATGTCAATATTGTCGTTATTGGTGTATATACAACCGCCTTGAAGTACATATTAAATAGGATATTTAGTCAACATGGTATTTCTATCTTTGGCTATTATCAGAGTGATATTAGCTTGAATCTGTAAGATACATTTCATGTCGATTTGGCAGTCGTTTAGCAGATCTTCTAGCAGAATTTTAAAAAGGGCTAGATCGATGTAAATGATATATGATTGTCATTCACGTTCAAGGTATAAGTACAATTAGTAATTATCGATTAAGTCGGCTTTTGTAGTCGCAATTTCATTGTCAATTCTCTGTTGTATTCCTTACTTGCCTGAGGTTTAATTTTCTTACAGAGTATACACATTGAACTGAATGATGTATGGCCTGATTTATATATTGAAGAAAACAATGCACTGACTCGTATTCCTTCTGAATAAATTATGTGCTCAGTTTTACTATTCTCTGCTATTAATTTGGCATGTTGTCCCTGTCTTATTATCATGCATTTGTAGTGATTGTTCCTGGAATTCCTTCCCCTCAACCTCTACTAATTTTTATTGTTACATTCTTCTTACACTCTTTTTGAATATTTTTTGATGTAATTAGTGTGCAACATCAATATAATAAAGTAAACTTGTAGTTACAATTTTAAACCGTTTGAACACTGTTCAATGTATATGTAGTCACATGCACATTTTTGTTTTTACATTTTATTAAGCCCTTATCATATCACGTGCATTACCTCATCAAGTTACCATTTCACAACCTTACTTATTATCATAATTTATAATATTGTAGCAATTCACTTTTATATTTGAATGATGTTCTTGCTTTTTGCATGATAGTTTTGCATCTTGTGTATGCACCTAATTTCCTAATATTTTTTAAATTGTATTTCTTGATAGTTTTTTCTTGTATTTATGGTGTTACAGATTTTTAGAGAAAATATTTTTAAATTACGAAATCGTTATTGATAAACAACAAAAGAGCTGAATGTGATAATTATCTTAATATTAAGGGTATATAAAAATATAAAAATATTGACAATCTCCTTTGGCACAAAAAATATTTAAAAGTAAATTAAAATTAATATAAGTGATTAATTATATTAATTTAATTATTATTATATAAGTAATTATACTTAGGAGTTCAATATACATATATATATATATATATATATATATATATATATATATATAAAATTTAATTTTTGTATATAAATATAAATTACCATCAAACAAATAGGTTTTAAAAACCAAATTTCATATTCACATGATTTAATAAAATTATTCAAAAAGAAAAAAACCGAGTAAAAGACCAGAAGAATAAATATACTTCCTTTTTATATTGTTTGGCTTGATTATTTTTTTTCAGTCAAAGGCATGATTTACCTCTGCTATGACTTAGTTTGCTGTATTCTTGAACAACTAGAAGATTATTGAGAACTAATGTTTGCGCAATTATAAATACTGGCCATAATTATATAAAATAGTTCTATTAATTTTTTGTACATTTATTTTGTGACAGTTATTCACGTTATGGTCCTGGCTGCCTATGCGGATCACCATGTATCAACCAATCCTATTGTATACAACAGAAGAGCATGGTTGTTCTTTAACAACATTTTATGTAAGGGTAGAGCAACATGAACCAACCCTCTTAATGATAAAAACATGTAACAATGAAGTAAGTGTATTCTTTATAGAATATTGGTTTTTTTATCTCTGCTTAATAAACATTCATTTGTACTTTTTGTTATAAGGTATTTGGTGCCTATTGCTCCACAAGATGGTGTGAACGTAACTTGAAAAATGATAAAGGACAAAGACAAGCTTATTTTGGGACAGGTGAAACTTTCTTATTCAGCTTGTATCCTGAACGAGCAAAATACCCTTGGGTGGGTATGGATTCTTCGCACAATGATTCTAAAGTCCATCATTCAGCTGAACTGTTTATGGCGGCAGATTCCAAAATGATAACAATTGGAGGAGGGTAAGATTTTTTTTAAATATAATATTTATGGAAAATGTGTATACTATTTATATACTCATTAATATTTTGACTGCTACGTTGGTCATATATGACCGACCACGGTTTCTCCTGTGTCGCCACGGTGGTCATTGGTGACGGGAGCGCTTGAACTTCTTACAATTGTAAAAATTGTATGAAAATTGACAGGTAGAGCATTTTGAATATAACCGATAAATAGAAGATACTTTGAAATAAAAAGTGCCCCATTGAACAATTAAACATTTTTATTAGAACATCAATAAAAAATAAAATGAGAACAAATCTTGCATCTAATGGTGCACTGTGTTTGCATTCATATCTTTGAGGCATAATCTACGAATATTATTATAAACACAGCTTAGAAAATAATCGTAAATGCTGCTTTATAATCATATATATAATTGAAATTAGAAGTGTACAGATACCTTACTATTATAGAATGAACAAATACTGTTTACTAATATCTTCTACACGTTTCAACATTCTGGACGTTTTGCTTACGATGAAATAACGAATGCGAATAGTTTGTTGAAATAAATGAAGCCTTTTTATAATACCAAGACATCACGGTGATCACCCATGACCACCAATAAGATAAACGGTCCATTGGGGAAGAATGTTGTTTTACATTATCAATTTATTATTATTTTGCCATTATATGCTTTGAATAATAAAAATACTCTCGTGGCGTCCTGAGCGAAACATGTGATTTCGGCGTGGCAGTAAAAGTGTTAACCGTTTGAGTCCCAGGGGTCTTTGAAAAAACAGTATTTTATGAAATACATTTATACTATTATATATGCGTACTATTAGTTTATAAATATCTCATGTTTTGTTCAATAAATATTATTCAGAAGATAACAATGAAATACAAAATACCGTCAGTCGTCCGTGGCGTTCAAATGTATTGGGACTTTTAGACACAAAATCTAAACAGTGCGATCGCGCTGCTTGGAACTCAAACGGTTAAATTGTATTAAAAATGATTGATTTATTATTTCCAGAGACGGTCAAGCGATATGGATGGATGAAAATATAAGATTCGGTAAAACAGATCGGTGCTCTACATTCAATAATCCACCCCTTTGTGCCAGCGGCGATTTTGAGATTAGGGTACTAGAAGTATATGGATTTGCTGGTGCTTGAAAAGAAGACAGAATTTGGCACTACAACGTATCAGCTTATTTGATTCCCTACTGCCATTTAGCGACTCTCTTCTATACATATAGTGTCGTATACATTATATACAAGTATCTTCGTATCGTATATGTGCAAAATTATCGCGCTTTTCTAGTCGCGGTATTTGTGATGCATCTTCAGTCGTTTGCGGAATACTAGTATTATTATATGTGCATGTTTCATTGTTGAGGCGCTCTAAGAGGTTCTGTACCGATTGAGATTACATAGATTTATCTCCTTCGTTTTATTACGCTTGTTTGTTCGATTATTTGTCTCGACGTTTGCAGAAACAATAAGACGATTTCTACGTTTATTGTGTTGCGAATTCTCTAGCAGGACACAGAATGATATGAAATGGTTGCTAACGTATAGATCATAGTCTGCGACATGGTGAACATCGACAATAATCAACGTTAAGTCATCTTTAGTTATGTTATAAATCTTGATATCTAACATGTACATATGTAAGAAATGATTGATTATTTACATGAATACTTAATATTCATTGGACCAGATGCTGTCAATATATATATATATATACGTACATATGCTGCAAATTAATTTAACGGAATCTATTGTTAATTTTGCAGTTTAACAACAATGCTCGTATACGTATGTGTTAATGCCTTGCAATGTTTATTTACTTTAGTATTGTTACAACTAGCTTTAATGAATTGTTGAATGTAGGAGCGAGACAAACGAAGGAAAGAGTACTGTTTATATGTTACATATTGTGTCTGTCACGCGTTAATCGTATATGTGTATATATACACTACATACATATAATATGTATGTTAATCTCATATTAATTTCTTGTAAATATTATAAATAGTGCCCCTTGCGCAAGTAGACACACACGCAACACAATTCATACACATTCATATATACATTAACTTTAGTCGATTCATTCCACACTGACATGAACGCGTGACGATGAAGGATGGACTGCCTAGTCGTTTGTATTATATACGCATTTTCATTATTGTCAAATGAATCAACTAAATTTATTGTATGTACATTGACGAATATCGAGCCAGCGTTGTAAGAAAGAAAACGAAGAAATATATTAATGGCAGGGGGCGAATGGTACTTTGAACAACGATAATGCCTTTTATTTTTTAGAGATGATTACGTTTGAAGAAAAGGGAACGAAAATGTTGGTTAAATCGCGTGAAGATTGACCTGTTTTTTAAAGTGAAATACGAAAAGCCATAGCTTTCATGTAGTATATTAAGGATTTGTATATTTTATATAGAATCATGTCGATAGTAAGATAACAACTAGTACCAGATATTGAAACTTATATGTACAGAGGAATAGTACGATGATTTTTTTCGATATACTTTGTCGATACACTCTTCGGGCATTCTGATGAAACATACTAGCGTTACTATCGTTATTCTTTGTCTCTTTTTGTGATCAAATCTGTATCGATGCCGTACGATACATGATTAATTCTTAGAGTACCTGCTTCTTTGTTTAGTTTCTTGTTGTTACTTCTTTTTTTTCCTTTTTTTTCTTTTTTTTTTTTTTTTTTTTTTTTTTTTGAATGAAAGGGAAAGATGAGGAGTAAAATTGAGCGTGCATGGAAAAACTGAAGGTGTCAATTTTAGATTCCTTGGTTGTGATGTAAAAGTGGCTGGTACCACTTTTGTCCGAGTGACAATACATAATTATAATGTTTGTGTAGGAGGATTATGTATCTTTCACCCCCCGTCATACTATCAACTGTAAAATAACGCAACAAATAACATGTGGAAAATGTGTGCGTTATTCTTGATATGGCTACGCGTTAAGGAGGAACACTCAAAAGCACTAGAAAAAAAGGAGCCTAAGAAGAAACGTTCCGTACATCGGCTGAGTCACCTCTTTCAGTTTTACATTAATATAATCAATCACGTTAATTAGTTTTCTTACATCGACTCTTTATACAATCGTGCGAGACGCAAATGCAAGAATGACCGAGCAACACAACAAAGAACAATCAACATATTATACACGGCGATATTGAATTTAATTTTAAATATAACCAGTGTTATAATATCGAATTTAACTGCTGAATCGTTTTCTGAAATTTGTCTAACATCAACGAGATAGTTCATAGTGAAACAAAATAATAATGAATCACGTTCACTTACCAATGTTTTGTAAATCTACGATGGTACTCCCATGGTTCACACGAAGTTAGCGAAAGTAAAAGAGTACACTGCTGATCTCAACGAAAAGATACACTACGATAGAATAGCGTAAAAAATGTATGTGTTTTACATTACCAGAAATTTTATTACACTATCAGAACGGAGTTGGGTTACTCAGTTTAAGCGTAAGAGGTATCATATTGAAAGATACTCGAGTGTATTTAGGACGATTTATTGTAATTTTAAAGATATATAGTTACATTTCTCAGAAATGTGAAACGTGAAATTGAGGTTAGGTTGGGGTTCATGATTGGAAGAAAGAAATAAAGCAATCGACAGAATTTATGTGTCTTACAAACACAATGCGAGTAAAAGTGCATTTTTGTACAACACGTGAGAATAGTTGAAGACAGGAGAATCTGCGTGTATAGAGTTCCATACAGTTAAATTATTGCATTATTAGTTTATATTTATACAATTCATATACAATCCATATGTTAATTGTTTAAATCAAAGTTTGGGTTTCTACGTTACAGAGTCTTTTTCTTAACTATTCCAAGGTTGTTACCAGGAACGTTAAGGGTTGCAAATGCTGCTAGTACGATTATCCTTTTTTTTTATGAAATTATAGTCGCGTGATAACTGAATGAGTGAATATTTATTTATTGTGTATTCGTGGTCGAGAGAAAGGTAATAATAATATGCAGACAATGGAAAGTATTATTATTCAAATTTTCTAACGTAGCACAGCATAACATTAATTTACGATAGTGAGTAATATATATATATATATACATATATATATACATATAAATATATTACATATATACGTACATACATACATATATACATATATACATATATTCATATATAAATATAAATATGCCTATAAACGATGAGAAAAGAAAAATAAACGTAATTGAATGGAGTGTTTTCAAGCTTTCCGCAGTGTTGTTATATTATAAATATATATATAATGTAAGTTATACCGTTTCCGAAAAAGAAGATTGTTGCCTCTTGATGCTACTTTATCATATCATCGTTGTGAATAGAATATTGTTATACACGAATTTATCGTCCCACTTACTGTTCCTTCCATTTTGAGAAGGATATCTTACACACACACATGTGACATTCTTTATTATATAAATATACTGCATGTGACCCTAAAAAAGCCAACATGTAAAACTAAAGTATAAAGAAAATTCTATTTAAAAGCATCCCATAATCCTAGAAATTGTCATAAATGAGAAGTAAATATAATTGCTTACGTTCGTACAGAAAAAATTAGTATAATTTTGGACTATGAATTTTAATAATGTGTGATAATTTAACAAAATTTTCGGAACTTTGACAATCAAAAATAAAACATAAAATCAATTGCACTTTGGAAAATTTATAGTAGCTGAAATAATTCTTTTAAAAGTAATGTCGTATAAACAGTGCGCTATTTTAAAATCGAAAATGGTTATTACAAACTAATATTTTTGTAAGTAATCGTTCAAAATTAACGTATGCAATGAAAGTTTAATGGTTTCCATTGTTAACACTTTCCAAAGCATCTATTTAAATATTCTTTAGAAATATTTTACTAAATTTTCAACATATTTAAATCTTTATATTAAAAATTCTTTGATGAGAAGATATAGAAAATTATTCATTTTTAAAATTAGTCATTAAACTATTGTAATATGAAAATTTTTATCATATTCATAATTTAACATTAACCTTACCATATCCGGTCAAATGACCGATTTTAAAATTTAATTTAAATTTGTACATTCATTGCTATTTCTTTTGTTCATCCAATTTCATGTAAATTATTATACTAACAAAAATTGAGAAACTGATTAATCAGTAATGTAAGAATTTACATAAAGCTAGATGAACAAAAGAAATAACAATGAATATAAAATTTTAAATTTGAAATAAAAATTAAAATTTTAAATAACCGGTCATTTGACCGGGCCTAGTAAGATTAATATTAATAGTACACCCTTATATTTTTCAAGCACTATCACGATCAGAAAATGTGAGTCTAAATTTTCATTCATTACAGTGTTATTACTATCTTAATTAAAAAAGGCAACTTGAAAAAATTATTAAATATTTCAAGATCATTTGATCAACGTGTATCCATTAATTGCAAATTAATCTCAAATTTTCTCAGAAATGTTTTTCGTACAGTGACTCAACCGTTGTACAGCGATGTAAGTAGGGATAACACTTGTACGGCGTTCACGCAACATCTTCAAGCTACATCATGTGTGTTGAAAAGTCACCAGTATTGTTCGCGCTGTGTTCTCTACAATTTCGACGGTGCGTCGCGCGTTCCCCGTATCCTTCGATCATCTATAGCTTCTTTTTAAATTGTACAACAATCTAATTGACGTAGATAGATTCACGAATTCTAAAAAAGGGAAAAATATGAATTGTCTGTCATAGACAGCGTAAGCTTTTAATATAGTGTGTTCGATAAAGTAGTGATTAAATGTACAAACTACGAAAGTGTTTGGAACCGATTTCACACGTGAACTGTAATCGTACGAACAACCGTCAAGAAAAATAGCGATAAATCTCTGTACTTCGTTAACATTCAAGGTAACGATATATATAGCTTCCTGTTGAAACACTTGCAAATAATTAATTGTCAATAAAAATAAATAAATAAAACTTTATGTTAGCCAATAACGACAATGTAACGATATATCTCTCTCATGAAGAAATCGTTTCTTCGAAATATATTTCGTAAGAATTACGAAAAGTGAGTTTTTAACTAAAGTGTAATGCTTTTAATTTTTCAAAAGTTACACCAAATGTCAAGTATATCAAATACTTTATTTTATATTTACAAAAAAATTGAAAAGCATCGTTTGTTAGTTATTGCAAGCGACAATAAAGAGATTATTTTTTGTATTACAAAACTGGCTTCAGTTTTTGGGAAATTTATAAAAGGAGGGGGGTACAGCCGTTACCTGAAGAACATGTAGCCCGCATCTTTTATTCGATGTCGTCTCGACCTATATTTTCGTACTGTTAGTTACACGTCGCCCTTTCAATTCCACACTTCCTCTTTTTTTTCTTCTCTCTACTCTTACGTCACCCATGAAATTTACCGGTAAACTTAATCGACGACATGATAAACTATGTAAATTTATGCAGGAAACAATCTATTTTCTAAATACGGTGTATTGTTGATAACTTAAGGATGGAAGACATCTATTAAAACATGTGAAAAGATACGTTTCAATATGTTAGTTATGTTTATGTAACGCTACAGTTGATTTAAAAAAAATTCTAACCATATTCATATAATATTGCTCAATATATTGATCTGTAATACTGATGATATGTATATCGTTGAATTGTGATATTTTATCTTTTGTATCGTAGTGTATATGTGTAATAGCTTTGAGTACTCAGTTAATTTTAATGTTTGAAGATAATTAGCTGTCTTCTTTTCCTTTCAAGAAATTACTCTCGTTTAGCAATAATATGATGCTAATATATACGGACGGCGCTATTTTTAATGATTTACTTGATCTAATAAGAATGACTTGTACACATGTGCATGATGCATCACGTAACTAAGATAGAAGAAATTTACAGGGCCAGGAAAAATCATAATTTTTTAAATTAATAAAGTAACAGGATTTATTATCAATCAGTTTTTAGGGGAAATTCTAATCACTTATTATAAATCTTTATAACTGTATCTATTTTAAAATGTATTAAAAATGTATCTATTTCTTGAAAAAATTCAATCATACCTAAATCTCTTATCTCCTTTTTTTCCGAAGTTTAAAATATTGTGTCTTCTTTGAAAATTTGTACTGTCTTTTCTTTATTTTTTTTTTTTTTTTTTTTTTGTCGAAATCCAGTGTTATCAGTAAGTACGTTTACAGCCTTTCTTTTTAGCAATGGTTGCCATTCGTATTTTGTGAATGACACCGGTGGTCTACGTGCTCAAAATACAAGATATGTTCACGACAAAAAGGTTCAAAGAATTCGAATCGTTCAGCATATATCGCCACTCAGAATCGTACTTTCTCGGCATAAAGAATCACAAGGAACTCGCCTTCTCCCGATTCGTGATTTATACTCTTCATCGTCGTTCTTACATTTACGTTTAACTGCTCTGAAAAATTTATTGATTTGCTGTTGTTTGATTGTCTGCCGCAGTTGTCCATTCACCAATTACACTCAATTTGTTTCTAATTGAATTTCAATAAGCTTACCGTATAAAATGTTTATTAACGTCGAATAGAGTAAACTTTTCAGTTAGGCGATGCTTAAGATAATTAATTCGCGTGAATCACATGATTTAAATTTCTTTCACTATGTTAACGAAGTTAACCGTTTGCAAATCTTTGGAATATTTACAATTACTTCGTAATAATTCTATCAATAATGTTAATGATTTAATCATTTTAAATATCAGCTGACTCGAAAATTTATTCCAATTGGCAAACGTTAATGAACTTTCTTATATTCGAGTTGAATATTGTCAAAGTTAAATTTTTGAATTTGAACATTTTTTTGTACAAGGTTACTGTAAGTAATTCACTTGTTGTTCCATTACCCTGTATATTATCTTATCATCGAGGTTCAAATTGCAATGATAATATACGTGATAGAAAATATAAATATTTACGTATATACTTTTATGAGTACCAAGAAAATTAACCTAAAATCTAATCGCAGGTGACGCAAAAATTTCTTACAAATGTTTCACAATTTCGGTCACGTTCATGTCATCCATACGTGTCGTTTCCACGTAAAACTTTTCAAACACGATAAACGTTTTTTACGTTATATAATTAACATCTGGCTATGTACTTTTGTTACTCATACGCCCAATTTTTTATAGAGATAATTTCTGATGACTTTCTCGCTTAAAACTGGAAATATCGATAAAACTTCTTTTCCACTAGTGTTTCGTGTAATTAGGATTGCATCAAAATATATTTTAGCTATTTTCGTATACTTTGCTAAAAAGTTTACTTTAGAATCTATTCTTTTTTTTTCAATTTTTCTATCTTTTGACATAAATTCAGTTCTTATCATAATTAACGATTTTCGCGATAAATAATTGGCAATTAATTATGACTATGTCATATGAAATAATTAAAGAAACCGTAAAAACGATGTTAAATTAATCTTTTTTCTGTTCTGCTATTCTTCAAGTGTGTTTCTATGACCTAACTAATTGCTATCTTAAGCAACTCGATGCTTCAATTAACCAGTTAATTCAATTTAGCTTTCGCCTAATTAAACACCCTATTTCACCATCTCTAACGAGAATGATCGGCTAATTTAAAGGATTTAATCTCAATTGGGTGACTAGAATGTACAGTTTTTACAATCAATTTACTTAATTACAAATTAATAAATATCTGCAGTCTAGTAATTAGACACATGTTCGCCATTGTTTATTTTACGTTATTCATCCACCTTGACCATTCCAAGAATAATAACAATAACTTACGAGTTCGTTGATTTCCAAAAGAAGCTAACGGGATCCGTCATATAAAAATACAAAACTGGCTTAATTAGCGGATACCATCGCGACACGGAAATAAGCCTTGGAAATTGATAAAACAAACGATTTAACAAGCCGTCGCGCATTCTCCTCCAACGATAATCAACCGGTCAGCTACACCGTTGATAAGCGATAATTCAAAAACATATTACGCATATAATGTGTATGTGGAACGTGTTAGATGACAGTGAGTAATGAGGCAGTCGAGCGTTAATTACAATGAGACCAGACTTTCAATTGGTGGTCCAGGAGGAGAAGGAGGTCCTGCCAATGGTAAATTCATTCAGTTCATTCATTGCTGATGCGAAGATCAAATAAATTAAAAAGGAAATTCTTTCAACTCTCCGCTTCGATACATGCATAATCCTCCAATTCTTGTAGGGTCTATATGAACCGAAGTGAAATGTTCCAATAGACATTATTAAAATATACACAGTGACTTGAATTAATTTTCGGAAACATTTGTTTCTAATACATAGTTGACTGTTTTCTAATATATTAAAACAAATATTGTTGTTGCTATTCATTCAATGTATACTTTTCCTAAATAAGAAAATGGAAGCTAAATAATACTTAATTTCATGAGGTGTCTAAATATAATACGAGTTGCAATAATATGGAATTTGAAGAAATAGTAATATTAGTTCATAAGTTTCATAAAGTTTCAAAGTTACGTTAAATTACAAGTTGCGCAAACAAGTGCAACGAAATTGCTAAACATAATGTTACGTAGGCTCTCAAAAGATAATCGGCCGGCTGGACATAGTTGATAATTGATAATTAACGAGCACTCAGACGAGACCAGCACAGACAATACGCAATTAGTTTTTCACATATTACCTATGACCTCTTACTATGCAAATAAAATGATTCTTTTATCGGTTAGCTTATAATTATAAAGTCACCAAGACCGTTGCAAAAATCTATCAATCTTTAATTATCAAGTCTATTAATCGAACGGTTGATTTATTCAAATATCTAAAATCTACTAAAAAATCTACTAAAATCCACTACTAAAATCTACTAAAGAATAACTTCTCAGAACTGGTATTAATATCCACATAATGTTATCATCGCGTACAATACTCGATTGTGTTATAATTGAAAGATGACCTTAAACATGAGGCCAAACGAATACCTTAATTAACTCGCTATTCTAATTAGGCTGACCAACGATTGGACGACCATGATTTTGCAGTTAGACGCGCGGATATCGCGCTAATTTAGAAATGACACACACCCTGCCTAATTCCGCGCTAGTTAAGGAGGCAAATGATCGAATAAAAATGAGTACATAATATGCACACAATGAAAGTGTATCTTAGCGGCGCGGCACACAAAGCGCTGCGCAGCATGTCAAATAGCTGCGCTAAATAAGGCTGCCAGATAACAACAACTGTACTCGCCGGTGGAATAATAATTGTGTTACGATACCTGGTGTAAATGTACTATGGCATTTTGTAGTGGTAAAGACAAAAAATGCATCTGTGTGTCTCAAGATCATCATACAGAAACTGAAGATATTCATCGATGGACTTTGCCGTGTCTTTGTGACGACCAGGAAGAGGTTTCTGTAAAATTAAATTATCGTCAGAGCAAGTAGCTGTCGCACATTACCATTCATAAGTCTTATTACGTATCTTATTAGAATTTTTACTTTTCTCTATACCCCTAAGAAAATCAATATGTAATTATTAAATATTAAATCATATAGAAATTTGGTCCAAATAGATGTGGTTTACAACTGGAAAATAGTATAAATTAGAAATTGCCAAGAGGCTGAATGTTTAATTCTTTCTTCCATAAAAGGAAAAAAGAGAACAACCTATCCTACGAGATAAGATGTCAAGTTTTTTTAACGATCATTAAAATTCTTTAAGCCTGAAAAGCCTGAATGGCAGGAACTCTCCACGGAGGATTCTTCAATGTCTGGGCTCGTCGGATCTTTACGTGGCTTGGAGGATAATAGTGGGAACACAGGGCAACCGTATCGTAGGCACAGCCTTGCTTTATCTCTCCACTCGAATTTAGGCGCTTTTCCGCTTCCTAACAATCAAGAAGCTTCGCCTTTTCACGTCGTCGATTCAGCACGAAGAAGATTCAGTAATGTCAGCGACGTTGTTTCCAGAAAGATTTCTCATACGATTCGATGGAGAACGGTTTCAGCTTCGATCGAGCTCACAGTATCACAGGTATTTACTTACGTATCACCATCTGTAACATTAATCTCTTAATGTAAGTTAAATTAGTAATATAGTATAATATATAATATAAAATTAGTTATATAATATATAACAATATAGATAAAGTTATATAATATATAATTAATTAATAATATATAATATATAATTAGTAATATAATATTAATATGGATTGGGAATCCAAGTGATAAATTAAATCTTCTCCCACAGTTAACAGATTAATTAATAGCACAATAACAATTTACTTAATTAATGTATATGTGTAGGGATCGTCGTTATGTGCTCAATACATCCGAAATCGTTTAAAACGATCTGGAATTTTTCACCGAAAGCTGGGTCTGAAAAGAATGAGAAGCGCCATGTTGCTTCCTGGAGGTGCAGTCGTTGGTGAAGTTTATCCAGAATTAGTATCAGTTGGAGCTGAACTGGAAAAGATGCATCCAAATTTGTTCAATCGTGTTGCACGACAAATCGGTTGTGGTAGTTTCTCATCAGAACAGTCTGCCAGCGAGGCCATTGCCGATATCTCCAGGGAAATGATCAGGAATGGAGAAATGACTTGGAGCAAAGTGATAGCCCTTTACGCGGTTGCTGGTGGTATTGCCGTAGATTGTGTACGTCAGGGTAAACCTGAGTATTTACCTGCTATACAGAGAGGTAGTTATTTTAAAGTTGAAATGCTATTCCTTTAATCTTGATCTCCTTACGCTTAAAAACATTTTTGATTTGAGGTATGACGGATGTATTAGAAGAAGACCTTGCAGCATGGATACAAGCTAACGGTGGATGGGTAAGATGAAGTGCATTATATAAGGAAGATATAATACCCGAATGTTCTTTAAATTGAAAAAAACATATATTTTTAATTTCAGTCCGCTTTGGCAACACGATACAGACCTGTTACAAAAGAAACAACGTGGTATTCACGGAAACTTATATTTTTATTTTTATTTACCGTCTTGCTCATTTTTACGATCTCTATATTTTTAAAATTTGTAGTTTTATAATACATATAATTATGTAATATAATTACATAAAAAGTGACTTATACTGTATAGTATTTAAATGTAAATTCTCATTTATGTAAGATATTTGTATACTAGATTCCAAAAGTTAAACAAATCATTGTGACATTTATCTCATCAATGATTAAAAATTTTGTTTAACTGAAATATTTGGAAACACAGGTGCTTTGTACTTTATTTTTATATATTTTAATAAGTAATTTGTATAAAGGAAGATACTGTTACGCTTTCAAGTATCCATTTCTTGCTTCATTATTTCGTTTTTTTGTATTTCTGCTTCCGGTAATTTAATTTCGTCTCGCTTAAATGGAGCCTTTTCAGTAGCTTCCTAGTGAAAATTTTTTGTCTCACTGCTTGGTAAAAATATAAAAATTATGTGCAAAATATTCGATATTGTGCAATGTGATAAATTTATTCAATTTACTTGCGTCTTTGCAACGTTTGCCATATATTCAAGAAAATTTTGGTTCGTTTCTTTCTTATTGATTACTCGAAGATATTCTTTTCTTGCGTTCAATACCTCATCCAGTTGCTTTCTGTGTCTAATCGCTAATTCTAATGCTCTAAATCAATAATTAATACATTAAAAATAGCAATATTTTTGAAAAATTGTTTTATAAATTTGAAAAATGGTACCTATTCCAATTATATATTTCAATGTTAATTCGTACAGCTTCCTCAGTTAATCCGTTTTGTAAAAGTATGCCTTCTGCAGTTAACAGATCTCCCGACAGAAGCGCCATTTCCGCTAATCTTTTTGTTTTATTTGGTAGACTCTAATTTCAAAGATTTAAGGTTATCGGCTTATTTAGAAAATGAAGACATTTTAATCTCATGTTTTTATTATTACCTTTATATACTGAATGTAATTAACTTTATCGTATCGCGAAATTGCTGCATATGCTTCTTCCGCAGCATCTAATTCTTTATTGTCAGTTGCCATAACAGCCATGCAAGTCCACAATACTTCATTCTATTCATAATCTTTGTGTCAAGAAATTTCGATTTATTCGAAAGAAGAGGATAGATATTAATTACCTGAGCAATTCGACAAAGAGACAGTGCTTCTTTCCATCTTTTGTTCAGTATATGTTGATGAAGACTAATAAAAAACGTATAAAAGGAAGAAGCCACTAATGCTCCATCACCACGTCGTATCATTACCATCCCATTATAGACATTAGCTACACTTGGCTGTTTACCAAACTCACTAAAAGCATTAATAAAACATGTATTGTTATTGAGAAATAACGAATCGCATTTTATACAATAGAGTTAAAAACCTGCTTTCTTTATCGATCCTTGTTTTTCGTATAATCTTACGATCGCTATAATGCACACAGTTAGGACACAACCATACAGATAATGTTGCATCCAACATCGCTGCTAAAACATTTGCATCAGTCGCCCATGCAATATCTTGTGCCATAGCAGCTAAACAAATAAAACGAACAAGTATAAAGGTACTCCTAGCAAATTGTATAAATAAATCTTTTTTTAACACTGCGTACCTATTTTACATACTCTACCAAAACCAGGGATTCGTATAGAAACTAGAAACAGATCTTTGTTTATGTCGATTAATGCTACTTGTCGATCAGTTATTCCGCCAACATGATTCAACGCAACCCTTGTAATACTTTGAAGATGTGTGTAAGTCTGGTTTTCTGTTATAGGTTTATTATAAGCCACTTCTAACACATGAAGAACTAAAAAATTTTGTAATAATCTTTATATATTTCTACTTCCTCTTTTTTATTTAAAAACTTGTTTTATCATACGTTTTTCGTTACTTTGCGATCGTATAACTAAAGTATCAGAACATAGCGATACACAAGGTGGATAAAGTCGTTCCTGTGTTATTCCTTTCCATTTTGGAGTTCCTAATAAACGACCTTGATAACTGTACAATGATACGCTATTCCATTCAACTAATAAAAAATGCCTTTAAAATAATGCGTTTATAAATTATTTCGTTTTCTTTTAACCTCATAATATTTTTTTAATGTATAAAATAATTAATATCTACTTTTCTGCAAGAAGTACCGCTGATACACTAGTATTTTTTAAATCGAATATAGCAGGAGTATTCCAATTTGCTACCGAATAAACATGACACTGTGCTGGTGTAATTACAACTAAATAATCAAAACCAAATTCCAGCTGCACCACGCGATCCGATATCTCTAATGTTTCTCGTATTTCATTACCCACATTTCTGACTTCAATTACTTTTCTTTTGACCAATGTGACTTCGTAATTATTCCATTCCAATCTTCTGTTTTCCGTTCATATGAAATACGCAAGTATGTATATATTTACATAATATTTTATTTTAATGATTTTTGTACCTGTCTATTATATGTCCTGTTGATACAGTTCCATTACTACAAGCCATAGCTACTTGTGTGCTATCACTTGACCAAGCAATACTGTATATACTTCCAGAATTTATTTTTTCTAATGAATGAGACCACTAAAAGTATATGCATATCAGTAAAAAAGAGTACATAAATAAATAATAAAATATGTAATATGAACTAACTCCTGTTTTATCACAAAGTTTGATTGTGTTAAATGATCCAACAGCAAAGTAATCCCCAGAAAAGCTCCAGCTTACTGATGTAATAGGATAATCTCCTATACTACTAGAAAATAGCTGAGTACCATTAGGATCCCATACCTTAAATAAAAATTTAATTTCTCATTGATTCTTTCATTTGTATAATTAGATTTTTCTTTAAATTTTTCATATTCCACCTTATATCTACAATCTTCCCCACCAGAAATTATCAATCCATGAGTGTGACTCCAACATAAAACCAAAACCAGACCATCATGAGCCAATAACTGAAATAAAATTTTTTTTCAAATATTATTTCTTTCTTTAATTGTACAAATATCATATACATTTGTTAAATATTATTTAACCTTGCGAGGTTTGGAATTAGAATTAAGCGACTGAAAAGTTAAGTGAGCTCCCTGAGAATATAATACTGTCGTACAATCTGAACTCCAGGCAGCAGATAGTATGGGGAACATGCCTTTAACAACAACAGAGCGAAGCATGCCACTACGTGACCATACTTTTATCAAACCATCTTCACCAGCTAGGATTATGATAAATTAGAAATTTACCAAATAATAATTGCTCCAATAACTACCTCATCTAAGATGTTTTAATTACCAGTCAAAAGTGCGGAGCCATCACTACTCCATCTGCCTACTGTCGTTGCTCCTTTATGAGCATCTATGCTCTTTTCTATACGTCCATTTTTATTAACTAAATGATATTTTCCTATGACAAAGATATTAAAGCCAAAACTAGTAATATTGAAAAATGAAGTTACAACCAAAATAGTACATTTTAGTATTACATCTTTAAGTATAAAAACAAATACCGTCGGCTGTAGTAATTAACAGAACATCTAACGACTGTTTTTTAGTAATTAGCGCTGCATAATTTGGTCGCGGATGCCATTGCATGTCGGTCGGATAAAAATCATTAGGAAATTCCGTAACAATGCTAGAATGTGCGGTTCCGCCTTCCAAATGCCACGCTATTAATAAATGATCCTCTCTGAAAAGGTAATCACTTAGATTATTTATATTTTTTCTCGTAAATACAAAATCATACCCGCATGAATAAATCTCTTCCGTCGAGCTCCATGCTACACAAGTTACCAAACGCTTATGACCATTACGATTTTGTGCAGATATTTTAAATCTCATTTTATACGTATCTGTCACCTTAACCCCTGTCTAAATGTACGTGTAAAAACGTTTGCGGCTTCACGTAAAATTACCATGCACGTAACATCGAACAACATTCTATACATATACAAATTCGATCGCATGCTTAGAGCAACCTTGAAGTCCGGGAATTTGTTGGTGTATAGTTACTATAGTAACAGAACGTACACCTGCGTATTATACTTTTGATGGAATGACAACTCATCGGATGAAACCCAATTTTACACACGTTTATTAAAGCTTTCTCAATACAACTCATTAATCTTCATTAGCACAACCTCAGATTCCTCCCCACAGTACAAATAAATCCACGAAGCTGGCGAATCCTTGTAGGGATTTCGGCACCCGGACTTCACAACCTTTTCATTATTACTTTTATAAACGATGGTGTCTCATAATGTTACAAACATTTTTTTTTTACGCGATGATACAATGCCGGCATTGGAAGATATCGCTTACATTGAATGCAATGTAATAATTATACATATATAAAATAGAACATTTTGGAGATAACGCTCAGATCTGTACAACCGAGAAATTATACATTTACTGTGTATATATAGTATGTATATATATATATATATAATATAACTCTATTCACGTAAATCTATATAAATGTACATACACGTTAGTTTGTATTATTCTTATACATATGCTTACAGGCTGTCGCGCAAATCTCGCGATGAATATTAGGATAGTTGGTCGCATGAAGATAAACGAATAAAATTGTACACCATGATGAAAATGAAACATGAAAATGATATGCTAGTAAGATAAAAGAAAGAAATACAGAGAAATATAGCAACAAAAAAGACGTGATACGTGATGACGAGACTTATGAAACGAGAAAAAAAATAAAAATAAATTCGGAGATTCAATAGACAGGATGTGCTGCATTGTCATATGCACACTTAGCAATTACTCAGTGTATCATCGTTCCTATAATCAAGGAACAACCGTGCATTCTTACAACGTATTGATGACATAATTAGAATGCTCCCAAAAGTAGTTTGAAAATTTCACACTGTACTTTTAGAAAATATTACTAATCCTATATTATTTATTAAAAATAAATACGATAGTTTTACTCAAATATTACTACACATATTAATTATATCGCTGATAAAAAATAAATTGCGTTAAAAAAATTGAGTTGAATAATATATAAATCTTTTAGTTTTGAAAACTTTTTCTACAAATACAGTGGGAATTATTCAAATCATGTAACAACTATCCTGAGAAACAATCTATACAGAATATATTAAACTCGTTTGATACTGCATAACAGCTTAGCATAAAACGCCTCGTGATATTTACACCTACTTATGTCACTACATCGCTCACTTTCCCAATTAATTTGCTTATTATAATTATCCTAAGAGTATGCATTATTAATATCATTACATCAACATCCTATGTTTTACTTTTATATTTTGATTAATACGTAACCTTGGTTTATCATTTTTGATAAAGGACGCGTTTTGCTTTCAGTTTCACCAAATTCAAATCACTATTGACGATATCGTACTATTAATATTTTTACAAATGATATTATATGATATCGATAATTAACATTTGCAATGTGCATCCCTCATATTTACAACATTCTGTAATTAAAATCTTTACATATCTATTGTTTCTTGTCATAAATAATATGTCATTATGCTATGACACTCATATTATTCCTCATCAGTTTTTTTTTGGCATAGGAACCTTTTCGACGCACGCATTATCGAGCTTCTTTCTAATCAACTTCTTCTAATACTGATCGTTTTTTTTAATTATGCGGATACAATTCATTTTCGATCGCAGCCCTAACATACTTTTTAATATAGCATACAAACACATGAACATGTGCACTTATAGTGAAACAGATATAGCAAGATTGTAAAATTAATTAAAATTAGTCACATGAAAGTATACTGATTTTAAACGTAAAAACAGTAATTTAAAAAGATCCATGGAAAAATAAGGTGGTCAACATATCTGGAGCATATGATCAGTTTATGAATGATTTTTACAAATTCAAAATATTTCCATTTAATCTATGCTAAATTAATTGATATGTTTACTTAACATTTAATTTATTACCTTGCTATATCTCTTTTACTAAAATACGCGTCATATTTGAAGATCACCCTGTTTATTAACTGTTAGAAAATAGCAGTACCAGTTGATATATTACTATCGTATTTTTGTTGCACTGCATATAATCTCAAAAGCGTTTATGGTGAAATATTATATCATTTCAAGCTTTACAATTTGTTCGATAACTAATATTTTAATAATTCATTCATAATAATAACAACATCAGTTGTCTTAGTCACTCACTTAGATTTGCACATTATCATTGAGAATCTCATATTTATTAAATTTTTCGGCAATTTCATTCTAGATATTAGAATACAAACAAGATTTTAATAAGTAGAATAATACCTATAGCTGCCTTTTCTATATTTCCCTTCATATGTATATTTCGATTAGATGGTAATGCAAAATTTCATAAAACACCGATAAAATCATCCACTTTCCTCAGAAGGTAGCTGCGAATGTTTCAAGACACAAAATCATGTCCCGTTACATAAAATGCTTCTACAAAATTGTATACATTACGAATTAATACATAATTACAGATCTTTATATACAAACATACAGTCTCGTCATGGAATGGTATGACAATATATATGTAGATGTGTGTGTGTATATATATTATCATTTAGTTTAAATACCCCTATAACTTCTTTAGAACTATAATACAACCATTAGACTAAAATTTCATATTACTGGCGGACATTGAACAATGTCAACGATGACGAAAGACAAACATAGTTATTAAAATTCAACAAGTGAAATCGTTGATTCGATTTACACAAGTTCAAAAAATATAAATGCTTTTCGTAAAAAGATTTTTAATTTATATGATCGCGTACCAAATACCACAAATAGATTAATGATTAAAAAGATGAGATCAAACGATCGATAAAGATAAAGAATAAACATGATCGCTACATATTTCTTTTGCTATAGGTTTCGAGAGCATAAGCAGACTTAAAAATGAAAATAACGAACAGATGAAAATAAATGTCTACAGAAAGAAGCTCAGTTCAACGCGTGACTGTTTCTACGTCTTAGGAAAACTCTACTGTTAACTGGATAAACTCTAGTTAACAGTATTAATGAGCTGCCAAGAGCTAATTCAACAGGAGCTTGTCGACCACCAGGCAATCTAATGAAAACAGTAGCTACAGCAGCTACTCCATCGTCAGTAGGCTCAACTGCTACCGGTCTAACGTCACTGTGAAAGCTAACTAATTTATTACGCCTGCTTTTCCGTTGAGGCGAGCTTGCATTACAATCGTTACCATCTCGGTCATAAATGATGGTAGCCGATGCGAATGGTCTTTTAGCCATATGCAACATCTCGACAACATGCCTTCTCCGCGCTCTTCGAACATCCGCCGCCTGTTTCGCTTTCCACGCGACTACGCAACCAGCTAAAAATAAGAAAAAACAAGAGAAAAACACAGAAAAAAAGACGAACAAATCGATGTGAAGTTGATCCTGTCGAAAGAAGATCATCCCGTAAGCAGCTCGACCACTGATTTCCGGATGTACGGGATCAATTGCCCTCAATGCAATATGAAATTTCGTTTCGTGAAGTTCATGTTTGTCCTGTGGCAATGTTAAGACCAACCGATTCGTAAGGTTTCTAACAACCAAGAACGTGTTTCTATTCTCGATTGTTAAAAACGTAGCCAAACCGTTTGCGTAGCGTTCCATCACAATGTACTGAGGACCGGTATTCCAAGTTGGTTCGGTAGTAGTGCCGTTCATAGCAAATGAAAATGTATTATGAGGATGGAATTCCACAATTTTCATTTGGCTACGAGTTTGTTTATCTAACCATATATTATGTGGATCCTTACGCCATATAAATCTGCTATCCAATTCGACCTATAGGTAATTTCTGGTTAGAAGATATCTAATATTTAATGCCTTATAAGTAAAAGAAGTATTTTAAACTCATACATCTTGATATCCAGTTGATGAATTTAATGTAACAACAAAGGAATCATCCCGAGGACTAAGAAATAGGTCTAAAGCTCCTTGAGTTACATCCACCATGACTCTAATATCAACATTCATAAAACGTGGTTGTACCATATAAAATACCGTTTGACCGGGATTCAATGGTTTGGGTTTCATTTTACATTCATCTGTAATTAGTGAAAATAATCAATTTTTACATCTGAATACGCGAAGATCAATAAAAGGAAGTATATAATTCATCAATGGAGAAATACGAACCATAAGATCCTCCTGATATAATAAGATGTTGCAATTTAAAAAAAATAATATTTAATTAAAGTATATAATATAATAATATAACAAATGCACATAGCAGACAGATTTAGAAAATGTGATAGAATTTTTATATTAGAATATTTTTAAAATAAAATAATAATAAAATAATATAATGATAAAACTATGGTATAAACCTATTAAATAACCTACCTATTAATTTAGAATCAAAACACATCTTGTTGTCAACTGTTACAGTTTTATAACACTGATGACCCATGGTTGGTGTACCAGCATAATTTTCTTTACATTTACTGCATTGCACCATCCAACATGGTGAGCCACCAGTGTTTGTACCCTTCATAGGTCCACTGGTACAAGTTGGATCACTTTCTGTATTATTACCACAATTACACTTTTCTCCTGTTACAGGATCACAAGTGAATCCGTGTCCGTGACATTCACAACTAAAAAAATATATTTTTTACATAATACATAGAATTGTAAGTACATCTAGCGTAATAGAATACAAGTAACAAAGTTCATATAATAATACTAACGGTCGACATACGTCCCGAAGATCTTCTGTTCCTCTGAAATAACCAGTCATACATTCCCCACATTTGTCACCTTTTGTATTATTTCCACAATTTACGCATTTTGCTTTAGCTACAGGGCCTTCAACTAATTGCTTTTTTAATAATTCTATAGACATCTTATCAATTGAATTTGGATCCTATAGAAAAATGATATTTTCGTTTCTAAAAACGTCGATATTTATTCTTATTTTTATATATAGTTGTAGTTTCAGTATGAAGAATAAATTACCGGTACAGTCATGCTTTCATTAATACATATTCGAGTATGCCCATTGCAATACTCAAGACATGGAACACATTGTCCATTGTCCGCTGGATTTCCAACAAACAAAGGCAAACATTTGTCACATTGTGGTCCCATAGTGTTATTATGGCACTCTAAGCAAACATCTAATCTATCTGGGCCGGCACAATTGCTGTGACCATTACACTGGCACTGAATTGAACAATTGGCACCTACATAACCAAAGTCACAACGACAAACATTTGGTTCTATACACATTCCTCTAACGCAACCTTGCATACACATTGGAACACAAATTTTTCTAAAAAGAAAAAAAAAAGAGGACAAATTATGTATATGTATAATAAAAATGTTATAAATATAAGATATATAAACAAATAATTCAAAATTCATACTTGAACCTTACCTCCCAAATTCATTAAATGATGATGGGCTGAAATAAATATAAAATAATTAATAAATTATCTATGCAATAAAATTAATGAAAAAAGAAACAAAAATTACGTTTCAGTTTTATATCCGTCGCCACACATGCATTCAAACCCTTCCTCTAAATCGAAACATTTTTCACTTTTTGGAGAACACGTATGGTGTCCGTTCGTACATTCATTTTCTGGTGGACATCTTACATAGTGCCAAGAAAATATTGGTTTTGATATTACATTCGGGATTAGCATTGTAACATTATCTAGGATTCCCAAAGACTCTAAATAATATAAGAGTGGTATGAATGCTGTAATTTTTCAAACGAATTACTAAACATTAAATATTACATATTATATTTGCTTACGTGGTTCAGTTTGAGGAAATTGTTGATCGTATAACATTCCACATGTTCCACCAGCTGGATGGTCTGCTGGTGCTTCAAGAGAGCCTTCTGTACATATTCCTTGTCCAGTTATATTAGCTGAATCCAGAGAACACCACCCGCAATGCGAGTGTTTCAAACATGTACTGCATTGTTTAAAAACTGAACATGGTTCAGGACAATGATCCATATCGGAACTACGTAATACTAGTCCACATACACCGCCAGCACAGTATAGAGGTTGATATGACGGAGAAATACACTACGATTTGTTAATTAATTGTAAGATTTCAGATAATTAGTTCCAGTTTCTCAAAATAATATATTTACTTCATTAAGCTGCGTCGACCATCTACATTCCCGCCAACCACCTTCGGCCCCCGTGCCTTTTAGACAACTTCTACAGTCTTTATGATCAGCGCATCGTTTTTCACATTGCGTACTTCCCATTTTAATACTTGATCGTTCAAAAATGTCATCTGGTACACAATTCCAATCGTATACGGGTTCTCCCGTTACTGCAAGTCCTAATTCCGCTATAAATGTTTTGAAAAATTATTAAGAATAAAAACTATTAAGCGCTTTGCATTTTTTGATATTTTTTTTAAGACTCACATGTTTTTAAGACCTGCCTTGTCCACACGCAACCTTCAAGGCTATTACATTTCTCACAGTCACTTGCTGGACATTGTCGCTCTCCACATTGATTTACATCTGTTACCGATATTTGTCTAATATTGCATTTATTTAATTCGTCGCAATCTTTTTCGGACGGTATGCACTTTCCATTTGGACAGTTTGTACACCATTTGCATACTGGCTCGTCATTTTGATAATATGGCCATTCTGCTAAACATTCTGTGCAAGTTTTAAAATTTTGACATTTTCTACTGACCATCCATTCTGAATTACAAAAAATTCCATTTGATCGTTGAGCTTGTGTAACGTTAATATCACATCTAAAACGGATATTTTTGTCATATAGTTGAAATCACTTATAAATATGTTCACCGAAATATAAAAATTTACCTGTCATCTTTATTAATTGATACTTCATTAGAGAAACAAAATGAAGCATTTTTTCCACTAATTGTGATAACAGAGCAGAAGGAACATCCAAAATATTTTCTGCAAGTGATTTTGTCTGTCCAAAGATTACACAGATCTTCTGGTATGCTTATAAGTGTGACATGACTTTTAATTCCACCATCAAAACCACCAACTACATATACAGCATTAGATTCTGGATCAGCATGAGTCATTGCATGTGCATATGCTGGTGGTGGTGGACTTCCAATAACTTCCATGTCTTTTGTTATTAAACGAATCCATAAATTACATGAATATTTATAAGCAATTAATGAATCAGAAGTATTATGTGGATTTTGACGACCACCAAATATTACCATATATTCATCAGTAGTGACAGCAGAATGAAGAAATCTAGCTTGTGGCTGTAATAAAATGTTATTTTTATTAACAAGAAAAAACTAAATAATAATTGATGAAATATTTACTTACCAAACTACTTCCATCAGTAAGATCATCATCAAATGGTGGAAGTACAGACCACGTGCGAGTTTTATAATTCAATGCATATAATTTATTAGAAATAAATGTTCGATTTATCGCATAAGTGTATCCACCAAAAATGTAAAAACTATCTGACTTGCTGTGGTATACAGTTGAATGGCCATATACTCCTAATGGTCCATTTCCAATTGTATTTATTGTATCCCAAGCTTCGGTTTCTAAATTAAATTCCCATACTGTATCGAGGTAACCATACTTAGGACTAAATCCTCCAATTAATATTAGACTTTCTGATTCTCCATTTCTACGCAAAGTTAACGTATGTCCCGCCAAAAGTGGTGGTTCTCTCTTAAATTCATCCTGTATAATTTGCATCCACCTCTGATTTTGCAAACTAAATTTCCAAAAGTCGCTTAAAGTGTTATTCGATAATCCTTGAATATCTTCTTGTTTCATTGACAAACCACCATAGACATATATTTGTTGCCTACTATGGACTATTTCAGTTGCATGGAAATATCTACCTTGAGGCATTGTTGCCTCTGAAGTAGATTCTACTGTAATAGGCATCCATGTATTATTTTTAGTATCAAAAAGTCTAATATCATTTAAAGGACCATGACTAAGAGAGTATCCCCCAAACATCCATAAACTACCCCTTCTGTCAGCAACTAACGTATGACCAAATCGCGGTAAAGTTTTTCTCAGGTGGTCTAAATGATCGGCTAAGTATTCAGAGTTAAACAGCTCAGTAAAAATTAACTGATGTTCTTTAATCTTAACTGAGCAATCACGTCCTCCATAACCAGGTGTACAAACGCAACGCCCGTAACCTTTATCGCAAATTCCTTGTTTCTTAGATGAAGTGCAATTATTGGGGCATATTTCGATATCACAGCTGATTCCTACAAAACCAGCTTTACATAAACAATTACCATTACGGCATTCTCGATTTCCGGGGCAGTCATTACATGTCATTATCAAGTAACTTGCATTGAAACCTTCTACTTCGTCCAATTGTTTATAATGAACAGTAAGAAATCCAGACTTAGCTTCTACAGTAACAGGATAATCTGTACTTTCTGTACAGTAAACACCTAAAAGTTGACTCTGATGACTAGTCGATGATGAAACAAATTGAGGAAGTCCATCATATACATAAACACTATTTTCTTGGCAACTAACATTAATATCATCATGTATAGTAAATTGTATGACACTTTGAGTTCCTGAGAGCATGTTGTCTGATGAAAGATCTGTTTTTGGACTTACTATCCAAAGACACTCTCTTGTTGGAGAATCTCCAAGGTGACTTTCCCATAATGATAACTGTGAGTGTCTGCTGCCAAGACCTTGTTTGCCGTTTCCTTCTCCTCCAAGCATACCTCGAGACATACAACCATAGTAACACATTCCGCCATCTCTTGGATCACCGTAATAGCCTTTTTTACAACGTTGACACATATCTCCTTGTGTATTATCACGGCAGAAGCATACACCAGTTTGCCGATCACAGATGCCTAAATCTTTGTCTCCATGCTCATTGCAATTACACTTTCTGCATCCAAGAGGTGTCGTAGCATTACCATAACTGCCTGCTTTACATTTTTCACAATATGTACCATTAGTCCAATCTTGACACTTATCACAAATACCTGGTCCTTGTAAGCAAGTGGAATGATTATAACAACCACAATTTGTTCTACAATCTGGCCCTGTCCAGCCAAGGTTACATTCACATTTATAGTCAGGTGCTTCACTACAGTAACCATTTACACATTTCTCATAACAAGTCTTGGTACAGTTTTCTTTGCCATCTCCATTGAAACCTCTTTTACACTGACAGCTAAAACTACCATGAGTATTTGTGCATACTGCATTGGGATGACAATCATGCAAACCCAAATCACATTCGTCGACGTCTGGACATTGAGCATATGCCCAACCTGATTCATCTGTCTCTAAAGTGGTATTTTGATATTCATTGATGACTAAACTACAATTGACGTGTGGCTGATTAAAATCTCCTTGTACACATGCTCCTATAATAGGGTTTTCTAAACTGTAACACCACCCACAACTTAATGAGTGTAAGCAGTTTGAACAGTTTGTGTGTCGACTACAGCTTTTGCATTGATCATTGCCTGTTAAAGATGATCCAGACCTTGATGTTACTCCCATTAAACCAGCCTGATCCATCCATTCTCGACACAAACCAAATTGATATTCAGATGTATATACCGAAAAAGAAAAACATTCCTGCGTGGCCTCACACCAGACGCATCTTCCGCGCTCATCTAAACATTGTGTACAATTTGAACGTTGTCTACAAGGAATTGGACATTGATCAAAACTAATAACTGCATTAGGCAGTCTACCTATCCTTGCACAACGAGCTTCCTCTGTCCACCATTCACACAAATTACTACCAACACAAGATTCACATGAAATATAATTAGAACAATTAGCACAAGCTGAAGGAGTGATAGTTAAATAATGCCACTCGCGAATAGGATTCCCATCTTCGTCCCACTCTACATCAGCTACACAACTTTCCGTTTCGTTAATTGAGCGTGAGAGACATTTATTGATGATATCACACCAGCCGCACGAAGAATCAGTCAAACAGTGAAGGCAATTTTTATATTGATGACAAGAACCGTTTTGAAATGGCTCGAGATATTCAAATGTAAATACTTTTGGATTCTCTGTTTTTTTGTTGTGAGTAATTTCCATTTTACTGGCATATGCATAACTTGTAGTAACCATTCTTTTCGATTCAAAATCTAATAAATATCTTCCTGGCAACAACATCATTTGATGTCCATCTGGCCATTTTGTTGGAATACATTGCGATGTCTCAGCAGTTAAATTTGCAACTAATTCCTAAACAAATTTAATAAAAGAATTTATACTCTACATTAACATACTATAAAGCAATTTAAATTGTTAAATTAAATAAAAAATAGATGTGCAATTTACCAATTCCTGAGGATCATCGCTTCTTGATACATGTAAAGTTGCACTATTATAACTGACACAAATTTTCAAATGCTCCACTGTGCTATCCCAAAAAGATTGAGGTGGTCTGAGAAAGCCAATTAATCTAGCAATCATTTCTCCTCCAAGTGCTGATTCTGTTTTTGCTCCTTGCATAGATGGAACATTAAAATCTACCGTAGTGGCATTAACTATTGTTACCGAGTCAGGCTGACTAAAGTTTACTGGGGGTTTATATTTTAAAAATGTCAATCCAGGCCTTTTATCCATTTCTCGACATTCTTCAACTTTCATAATTTCTGTGCCTTTTGGACCCCACCATCCAGGTATTTGTGACGGTGTATCGTCTCGAAGACCACAAACACCATAATTATCATCTTTATGATGACAACGCGCGTTCTGAACACACCACGTACAAGTTCCGCGATTTAGCTTATTCGACACAGATTTTTTTCCACGTGCAGTTGTACCCCATCCTCCACCAGGTTGGCCATGTATTAAACAAGAATGACAATCTCCAAGTGCAGGACAAACGCCTAGACAACGCGTCGTTTGAAGATTTGTTGTACAGTTACTACCAATAGTTCTGCCATAACATATCTAAAATAAATTAAACATTTTTGATATTAAATATTCATTACATAAAAAATAGTAGTTACGTTTTCTACATTAGGAAGATACCTCGTCTGCTGAACACCAACCACATTCTGGATTAGCTGTGCATTCCATCAAACTTTTATGCCTTGAACAAATTTGTTCAGGTTCTATATTATCTTCATCTCCTGGTGCAAGCATTGGCGGTAATGTATATGCAAGCAAATCTGCATTTACGTTTCCATGATAACCACCGACTAATAGCAATGTATTTCCATTTCGCACGTCTGCTGCATGTGCAAATACTCCTTGTTGTTTTGGATAACGAGAATCTAGAATATTATAATAAAAGTTTTAAGATGAAAACAATTAAGATTTTGCTTGATTTTTATTTTAACTATTGAAGTTTTCATTTACCTTTGTCATTTAAACCTAGTACATCATGGCTTACCCAAGCATGACAGCCTAAGTGATAAAGATACATCTGATTATCATAACAAATTTCTTCTTTATTATGTCTATGAGAATATCCGCCAAATACAACTAGATAATTCCCTGAAAAAATTTTTAATAGAATTTAATATGTACTGCTTTGTGATTTATTTAACAACAATTACAATAAAGACATATAATTACCTATAATATTACAGGTATGAAATGCCCGTTCTCTTGGAACATAAGTATCTCTCAAGTGTGCTCTCGGATAATGAATTTCAGACCAAACTTTTCTGTCAAGTTGAAATACAAACATTCTATCTGATAATTTACTGAATCGTGCTACACTGGCTACTACTCCTCCATAAACTAATAAAGAATTAGTAGCATGATGATACACAGTGGAATGTGCAACTACACGTACATCTAATTCTTTACCACCTCGGGGGTGTACTTCTTTCCACCTTTCCGTGGTTGCTGTGGGATCAGCTAGAATTGAAACAAATTTAATACAAAATATTTTTCTTTTCTTTTTTGTATAATAAAATAATAATAATGATAATATAATAATAATAATACTAATAACAATAAAATAATAATTATAAATAATAAATATGCTTTGTTCAATAAACTTACATAAATTCAATTCAATCTTATACAAACTCGACGAAAATTCACCATCAACTGTACTACCACCAAACAGATAAATATAATTATTTGCTAAAGTAAGAGTATGCCTTGTTAATTGCGGTGGATAAAATGGAGAATCTTTTGCTCGTAATGTCCAGGTGCGTGTGTTAACATTGTAATGCCACAGTTCATTAGATAAAGAACCATCTTGTACTTTCCCCCCATATATAACAAAACCACCTACCAATTATATAATTTGTAAATCATACTATAATTGTGTTAATTCTTCTTTTCATATTTTGAATAGGTGTACGACTGACCGTCATATCTACAAGCTGCGTGACCATATCGCGGGCTTGGTGTGGGTAATTTATCAATTGGTGATTTAGTAGACTCATTTTTTGCCTTAGATTCTTGGGCATAAATGTTGTCTCTAATAGAATCTTCTGCACTTTGTTCTTCCCAATTTAATACACCACTTTTTATATGAAATTTTTGATAGGGATTTAGGTTCTCAAGATTTCTACGATGTCTAATGTAACAGTAAGTAAATAGAAAAATACCATTAACTGCGAATTAACATTATATTAATATTCAGTAATTATATTGTGCATCTTATTTTTTACCTTGTAGTTTGCGCATATCGAGGTCTAGGACGTCTAGAATGTTTTCTCCTAAGATCATCATTTCTTTCTATCCTAACTGTACTTTTACTTGTTTCACTATTTCTGCCTTCATGAATTTTTTCTTCGCGATTTTTATGGTCTGCACTTCTAAATTTTGACCGGTCATGTCCATTTTCTGCATTTCCAAGATTACGTGAACTAAAAGTATTATTGTCTTTAATGCTAGAAAGTACTTTCCACATAAGGGACGATTTACGAAGACCATATAATTCTTTTTCATCTGCATCTGTCCGTTTTAATTCAGTAGCAAGAAGCATAGGATCCAAATATTCTGCAGATGAGATGCCTTCTGTTTCAAACATACATGGTAAATAATTTTATAATACAGCATATATTCAAATATTTGTAATTATAATAAGTATATTTAGTACTTTTTGTTTACCTAGTTCATTACCATACTCGTCTTCCCATTGACTTGCGCTAAATCGATACACTTCCAAATTACTGAGTATATAATTCAAATCATAGCCACCAAACACATAAAGAGAATCAGTTTCTTTTATATAAACTGCAGTATGTGCTGCTCGTGGTCTTAATCCACCTTCTGAATGAGAAAGCCAGTGCCATCTATTTATCATATTTAGTAATTAGTAAATGCTAACTAATAGTGTTATATTTAATGTGATAATATATTTAGTAACAAACTTGTTGCCCTCAGGATGAGTTCTGTGTAATGAACAAGATTGTCCTGAGTATCCATTTTGACAGTCACATCGTTTTAAACCACACTCTCCATTATAACTACAATTATTTGGACAAAGAGCTCTGGAGCAATCTCTGCCACCCCAATCATTTTCACAAAAGCAAGTATTATCAATACATTTTCCATGATTTGTACAATTATTTGAACAATTTGTAACTGAAAATTCTGCATGGAAGCCATCCAAAACATAATTTGTATCACTGTATAAGAGTATTAACATCTATAAAGAAGAAAATAAAGTTACTATATTTTTTAATAATTATAAAATATGAAAGACTTTAAATTTACATACATAACCAGATGATGATGTCACTTGTTGTGGTTCTGTTTTTCCACTGAAACTACCTAGGAGTGGAGATCGAAAAGAATCTCCATCATAAACAAAAACATAATCATAACTACATTCTGTTCCCATGGTACGAAAACTTAAAGTGATAAACTGACGGCTATTATTTGCTGCAAAATATGTACATCAAACAATTATAAGAAAAACAATAAAGAAATATTCTTACAAATATCATATTAAATTTTTTACCTTTTATAAGCCATTCACAATGCGAATCTTGAGTATAATTTGAGCCCAAAGGTCCATCACTAATGATCCCCCAAGAATCAGTAAAAACTTTCCTAGTTTTATCACATGGAATTTGTTTTGGAGATGTCTGTGGAGCTAATTCGAAGCCCCGCAACAGGCAACTCCATATTGTAATCCATAGTGTGGTGGACAAGACCCACCCCATTACAGTATATTCGCCTCACTGCTGCTTGATAAAGTAAAACTCATCATCCACGTTCATTGGTCTGTTTTTTGAGTAAGTCGGTTGTAAAAAGCTCATAAAGAGTCATATCTGAAAGAATATGCTTTTCGTTATTTTACTTATTAATGGCATATAACATAGTTTTTATTTATTAAATATAATGTTCTTTTTCTATATAATAAGAAAATAATAATTATTATTATTATCAGATAGATAATTTTGCATGATTAATTATTAGAACAAAAACAATTATATGCTCATGTAATTGTATATACATGTTTTATCTTGAAACCATCACTATATCATATAATAAATATAGAAAAGCAATAATATATACATGTATTTTAGTTTACTAATAAATTAAATATAAAATTAAGAATTGAATGAAAAAAATTAAATTAAATTATTATCAATGGTACGCAATAAAACTTTTTTTATCATAGTTGTTTATACAAACATTTATTAGCCAGTATTGTTAGTTCTGTATTATAAAAACAGTCTTAAATCACATCACAGTGTTCAAGTATACCGTATCACAGTCACGTTGTACAATAATCATGCAAGCGTCAAACATATCGTGACTAGAACTTTACACGCTTATTAAATAAAAAAAAGTTAAAACAAATATTGATTCATAAATACTCTAGTCTAAAATTTGTAACAAGTAACAAGACAACAAAACACTATAATTTTTATCAATTGAAACAAAATCATGAATAACATTCTTTAACTAAATAGATACGATAGAACTTCAGCTGCGATTGAATCAAAACATTATGTACATACACACACATACACGTCAGAAAAATCTGCACCGTGCTATACTTTGAACAGTTGCATTCTCTGAACGCCAATTATTTTCAAAATATGTATCCCGATTATCGTGACTCAGATATTGTTATGACAAACCGATAAGCAGTAAAATAAATGTGCAAATACAAACAGACAAGAATTATCGTGTAAACTCTGTTCAGCCTCGCCTGTTGACACCTTAGCTGTCTCTGCATACGAGGTCAGGGTGGGGGCTCTACAACCGCCATTAAATTCCCTTCGTTTCGAATGCGGTCTCAGTATTCGAAAGTTTCCAGGGACACTTCGATTGAAAAAACGCCATACAAAATCGCTTTCCGTCATAGGATCAATTTGGTTCAATCATACCCACGTGACGTTGACCAAGTCGCTTATATATTTTCGCAATAAAATTAAATCATTTTTTTATAGAATTTTTGCACGTTCGTTCCTTATAATATCAAGATGTAACGTAGAGACAGATGATTTTTTTGTTGAATACTTAGTTGTATTAAAAATAGACGCGTGGTAACTTTTTTTGCAAATATGAAACGTTGAAAAATAATAAATCGGATTCAAAACTGAATACACAAGTAAATTGCTTTTATTAATAAATGTCTAACTCTTTTTTTAGATATTTTATGATCTATAATCTAAATATATTATATTAATTATATTTAATCTAAAATTATCATACTTTTTACTTTATGAAAGAGGTATTTATGGTCGAGTTATGTTTCAAAACTATAAAAAAGTAAAAAAAGATGATACTCATATATATATATATATGCGCGCACATGATGACATTATTGATTTTTTATAATTCCATATATAATTTTCGCAAAATTTAGCAAAACATTAGGTAGGAATTGTTTTGTGAGGACAGAGAGAGAAGAAACGTTTTAGTGGAATTTGTGTAGTAATAAATTTAAAGATTAGTTGTAAACTTTAATTTTCGAAAACTAGCGTTTTTCATGAATATCTATTGTAAATACTCACAATTTATTCTTCTAAATTTTATTCCGGAAATAAATATTGTTACAATAGTAATTGCATTCACATTTAAATAATTTATATCACAAAAATAGTCTAGTTTAGAAGCTAACATTAATGTTACCACATTATGGTCGTATTGCTCACATGTATAATTTTAAATATGTTATTATATAATTAATATATTATTTACAAACACGAGGCATTAGAATCGTACATCCCGCTGTTTCTTACAAGTTGAATAAGTTAATTACAAATGTAAAAAACTGTTTAAAGTACAGTTAATTAAACAATTTTCCTAAGTAATAATGATGATTAATTTAAGTGAATCTAAGATTTATGTATAAAATATCCTAAAGAATAAACAAAGTACTTTGAAGATTTAGTTATTATGTAATTTATCTATATTAATAAATAAAATGTATGAAGTTTTAATTTTTATTTATCACATCAAAATGTATTTGAAGTCAAGTTAATTATCTCGACCTTCGATACAATTTTCAGCTAAATAAAAAGTAAACGACCTATAACGTGTTAACTGCGTATCATATTCGACATTTATTTTCAAATCAGGTACTTTGAGTAATCGAGTTAGGAGCTTCAAATGCAAATGCAAAAATATTATTTCTTATTAGCTTTTTTAATGTTCATATGTGCGTGAATATTTTTGTATATTTATAAAATTGATTAAATATTATCGTTATAATTCCTCGTTGTATATGCTCGAACTATCGTTTAATAGGGAAAGACAAAAACAGACACAAGATTAGAAATCTGAAATATATATGATGTTTATCAGTATTATACACTTGAAGATTGTAATGCATTAATACCTACGTGTGTCAGAATTTGCAAAATTCTACAAATGTATTTCAATTATAAACTTGTCGAATCCCGATTTATGTATGTTTATTAACTGGTTTATTATAATGCATAGCCTCTATGACAATAGAAAAGATCAGTAACCAACCCCCTTGACGCACTGTACACGTGCATTTACATACGTGATCCCATAACATATTTGTGGTATACTTCTCTAAACCATCAACAGATATTCTGTATATTGTTAGAATCATAACGATTGATACAATCACTCTCTTTAGTTGTATAGCGTACTACCAATGCGGTATAACGGTATAAATTATCTTCTCTGTTCAAAAACTTTGAAAAGATATTCGCGTGCTACTCATTTTGTCACTGATGAGGTTATCGGATAAGATTAAGATTGATCAGGCATAAAAGTCTGGACAAAAGAAATGTTATCTATAAAGCGAATGAATGATCTTATTAAATTTTACAATTGTACTTATTTGTCAAAGGAAATCAAATAAATATTTGTAACAATAACCATATTATTATTTAATATGGAAAAAAGCGTTTTTTTTCTTTTCTACAATTATACTGATTTTATATTCGCATACAATTATTTCTTTTATTTTTAATTTAATAAAGGAATTTTTGCTTTGTTTTTTCTCTTAATTCATATTGTAAAATACTTTGAAACATAAATAAGTGAATCTGAAATATGTATATTTATGAAAATTAGTTATTGGCAGCCTTTGTCTATGTTCAAAGCTGTTAAAAACAAATCGCATCGTTCTTTTAAAAAATGTTTTTGATAACTTATTACAAAAAAGTATACATTCGTGACATCATTCATTTGTCAGTGTTTCCGTCAATTTGCATTTCTTTTTTATTAATGTTTAATTAACAAAGGAAGGAATATATATAAGAGGGGTGACTTCTTTCTATGAACTAAATGAAATATTGAGAATATTTGTACTAAAAACTTGCAACTCCTGTATTCATCTGCCATAGACAGAATAACAAAAGTTGATATCTTTTCCTACAGCCATTGGACTCTATTAACATTAAAAAAAAGGCCATTGTATAAAGTAAGACATAATATGAAATGGACAATTAAGTCGATCGATTGTAGGAATGATAAAGTGACGTGAAAAATACAATCGGTCGTCTTTCTTGTGCATTATATGAATATATTCTGTGTAATGGCCGTTAAGGTGATCCACTTTTGCGGATCTAGGACTGTTGGGAAAACCAGAACTGTTTAACCCCTTTAGTGTAAGTATTATAGTAAATTATAAGTTACAAAAAATTTTCTTCGACTTCGTCCTTCCTTTTGTGGTAAATCTTTTTTTAGGTAGTGTCTTCTGTGCCAAACCACGACATGAATGGCTTCCTAAAGGAGAAACATCAAAGACAGTCTTTCGCAGACTCATCCTCTCCGCAAATTTCTGGTAACGCTGTCGTTTGGCCACATACTAAATCTGAGATACTTTTAGCTTTTACCGAGTGGCCGAAGGATTTTGCGCAAACGCTGAAATCTTTTGTCATTTCACTGATCTCATTGCTCTCCTGATGGTCACATGTACTTGGTAATTTAATGGTTGACATGGGATATATATTATCACCAAGATTGTTCTTACCAAAAGATGCGAGTGAGGATGTAGTTGACGTGGTTGTAATCATATTTCGCGATTTGTCGATTTCCATGTAGTATTCCTAAAATAAATTAAATTGTGCTGTTCGTTTTTTCCTATATTTGTAAGAATATAAATATTAGTACTACTACTAACCTTCTCTGTATTCAAAGAATTAGTAATTTGAGGTTGCGGTGCACAACTTTGATTACACTGTGCCAAAGCAATTAGTGCCTTTTGATTTTCTCTTGCATCAACCAAAAATATGCTTTCTTTGACTTCCTTTGCGTTATATTCATCAATTCTACAGATAATATTAAATAATTATAGCATATCTTTGTTTATAAGTAAATAATTCACGTGCTTGAAGATTACTCACTTGTCATAAATTACAGCATGCAAACCAAGTTTCTTTAAATGTCGAATTGTATCTTTATCATTATTGTCATCTCCCCAGCAAAAAATGATTAAACCAGCATCTTTTACAAATTTAACTTGTGACGGATCCCTAAGAATATCTTCGGTATGGACATTAATTCCTAAGATATCAGCTGCTAATGCGTGTCTAACAGCCATTGGTACAGTTTGACATCTTGGATCATGATAAGTAGGATATTTTGAGGTAATGCCTTGTGTTAAAAATACTACTGGATACTTATTTTGCTTAAGGCGGATCATAGCACAGATATCTGGATTAAATGATGAGAAAACGATTTTCCTATCTCCTCCATATTCTAGTACAACTTTCAATATAATATCCAAATATAGATTGAGATCGAAAGGATGGTTAAGCTCGAACGTGCCATCCTGTGTAAAATAATAAAAATAAAATAATAAAAATACTAAATAGATAAAAAAGTAAATTTATTACTTTTACCTTCAATTGCATAGTCCATTTAATTTCAATATTACATCCGACATGTTGTTCTAATTCTTGTAATACGGTCTGAAGCGTCGGAAAAGGCTGATGATCTTCTAAATCCTCATCAAAAAATTTTGGATTCTTTTCTCGACCTTCAGCCACATGATAAACCTGTAAGAAAATTTTATTTTGTAAAGGATTTATAAAATAAAGCACTTCGTCAACGTAACGCTGTTAGATCATAAAAAATTGGTAAAAGTAGTACAATGTTTGACGTAAGAGACTTTTTTGAAGCCAAATAAAAGCAAACACTCTGGAGTCATGTGAATATATTAAATATATAATATCATGGAAGGCATGATATTATCTACATGCTGTGATAATGTGATTTTTTATACATATTTTCGATGAACAAGTTCGCGCCCCCGTGCGGAGGCAAATACGCACAGTCAGAGGGGAATGAAACTGGTGAAAGATTATTAAAAAATGATCTTTAAGATCTTTAAAGCATTTCTGCAAAAAGATCATTTGGTGATATTACATAATAAGTAAAAAATATTTTTCCATTAAATTTACATACTTTGATATCTTACAGTATCAAGATTAAGCTTTTAATCTAAGCATAAAATGTACGATATTGTGGTACAATGATGTGGTATTAAAAATTAATCTTAGTTGGTTTTAGAATAAATTTTAAACAGGCATGCATCGAGTTTTTTAAAATAACTAATTTGTTATATATTTTGGCGACGAGTTAGGCGGCGCAAGCGGTATGAAAGCTCACCAGTTGGTTAACCCCCTGCTCAGCTTTATCAACGAAATACAGCACCTTACCCAACGAGTCCCACCACGGGTAATAAAAATCCTGTTGAATATTAAAAAGAGAAAAGTACGAATAGGTATGTTACACCTATAAATTCATGATTGCATGTCTGTGTATCTACATACGATACAATCCCTGAAGTAACTGATTTCTCCTTTAATACAAAAAAGGACATAAAAAGCAAGTTATTAATACGCGTAGCAGTTTTAACAAGCCGCATTCTATGTGATTAATGGTAGATGAGAAATTATATTAAATGCACCTTATTAACTTTCTAATTGATTATGTAATTAAAAATATATAGTGACTTATTATTAACATTCCTTAATAGTTAATGAAGTTAATGCTATAATATTCTTACTTATTTTTGTACACACAATGTTAATTATTTAGTTTATATTATTCGTGTATTAGTTGTTAACAAATTAAGTGTAAATAAGGTTTTTAAAAAGTTCTTAATGTTGTTGAATTGTGTATGGTTTATAATAAAATAAAAAAATAAAATCCATTAAATATACTTTGAAAATATTAAAATCTGTAAATAACTGTAAAAGTGAAAATACGTATATGATGTCAGTGAAAATAGCATAAATTATTTAAGTTGAAATATATATAGAATCAAAGTAGTTACATATTCATAAAAATTACCTTCAACAGATGTAACTGCTCCAATGTAAGGTCCTTAACAGGTATTTCCAACATATCCATAGCTTCTATTTGTTTCTTGCGTTTTAATGAAATAGATACATAGAAATCATGGTAAATAACCGGTATATGGTCTTTAGACAGTTGGACGTCAAATTCAACCATATCAGCTCCATGGTATGATGCAGTCTTTAAAGAAGCTATTGTATTTTCACGTACATTAGCACAGCTATAAATAAATTGTAATATATAAATTTCAGCTCATCTAAATAATTTCTAAAAAATGTTATCTCTTTAATAACTTTAAAGATATTAACGTACTTCTTTGTTTGAAAGGATGTACCCAATCCTCTGTGTCCTACATCCAAGCCAGACCACCTTTGTTCCCAATGTTTTGCATATGAAATATTCATATCCCATGGATAATCTGGAATTGACTTTATCACAACATATTCCACTGTAAGTTGCCCTAAAAAAAATATATATATAGCATTATCATCAATAATATTCAATACTAAAAGATAAAAAAGACAATACTATACCAATTGGTCTATGTTTTGTGCTTGTAATTGGTACTGTTAGAAGCCCAACACTGGACTGTAATGTGCTAGGCAAGATGTAGCTGAAACCGATATGACTTGGTGGTTCTCCTGGAAAACATCTTGAGCTGTACACGTAGTAGTCCACTAAGTATGCCTGGAAAAACAACTTACTTAATATACATGGAAAAATACTACTATTTATAACAACACCAAATGCTTGCATCAATATTTTTTGCTCATCCATTATAGAGCTTGCCTCAACATTAATTAACTCCAATGATCAAGGAAATATGAAAAAACTTTTTTGTGAATATGTATCTCTAATCTGAGAAACAAGTAAATTAGAGATTCTAATGAAATGTGGTAAAATTTTATGGCAAATTATTAAAGATCCTTGACCACTAAAAATCGTAGGAATTAAACTATATCATTAAAGACATGTGTACATCTTTTGCTTTTCCACAAAATTCTGTTAAGTCTTTGGCAGATTCAAATAATTTGTAGGCAAAAGCAACAAATTACTAGTGAATGATAAAACAAAGGGCGATAATTTATTTCCTACATAATCTGCCTGATGACGCGTATCCCGCAACACCTGCCGATCATTCATTATTAAATTTCGATATCAAGTCTGCAAGGTTTGTAATTCAGATTCAGAAGATTCTGACAGCTTAGTCTGGTATTGGCCGCGCAGCGGTGTCACGTACGGTACAGTAGAGTTGGTCAGAGCTAGAAAATATTAGTAGTACACTAAAAGGATATAGGAGTGATGGGAGCCTCACCATTTTCGACGCACACAGATGGATATGAGGTGTGACAGCGTTGAGTTGACATCTCTAAATTCTTGGGGTTGTTTAGGATGGCTACAACTCACGTAAACCGATTGTATACAATGAATAGAATGCATAATTTACATGATAAATATTGTCAAAGTCCGATATTTTAGAGTATGATAATGCAATGCGCTTTAGAAAATTTTGCGATTTACGAGAGATTAGCCTAAGGATAGGTGCGGTAGGGCGAACGACAATCAAAACCATCATATCTCTGTGTGATGTCATGTGACACAGATGTAAAGTGGTAGACGATGCTTTAGCATCGATACATCAGATTGCATGTTAGCATCATCATTTGCACCAGAGGTCTTGCTTTGTACAAAGCTGACGGTTGTCTTCGTTCCAGGCCAGTGCGCGTGACATCGCTCCTGGTTTCCAAGGAGGGCAATAGCTGCTGAACAAGTTTAATTATCTTTTACCAAGTAATTTGAACAAGTCGCGAGAGAAGACGTGGCCGGCCTACTCGTGGTCTACTGAAAACTCACATGGTATGGTCAATGCGTATCTTTAGTGTGTCTAATTTTTTATATGAATTACCACTAGTTCATAATTTATTGCTCTGCCACATCTACAATTTTTATTAATCTTTCTTATTCATTATTTATCTGCCACTTAATAAAGATGTACTTTTGTCATTAAAGTTAAGATGTCAAATCAAAAGAAGACATATTTTGTTCTCTGATCGTTTGTGTGTTTTTACAGTTAGCTTATATATTACTGAAGACAATGCCTTCGATGTCTCCATCTGTAGACCTATCTACGACGAATAGGCTGGTTTGAAATAAATATTGGAGATCTATCCTACGTACATAATACAATGTCATACAAATTATAAGTAATGCAAGCAATAAATACCAACCAATGGTTATTCATTCAGTTGTGTATTTACTATGATTTCTTGATGAGGCACTTCATATGATTACTTACGATAGTTTCAGGATATCGAACCGCGACATTGAAGATAACAAATTCGTCTTCATTATAAGCTCGACCAAATTGCTCCTGTATCTTGAAACGAGCTTCTTCATCATTCATTGCCTAAAATTATAACAAGAATATATTATTATAAAAATAAATATGATAATCATTGATTTCTATAAAAAAAAAACGTAGTAGAATTATACATACCGCAATTTCTGTAATACTAAAGGCAGGTTGATCAACAACATCTTGTGTATCCATAGAAAGACTATCATCTACACAATCGCCACCAAATTGTGGCAATTCTAAGGAATTGTGCCTAACTAGATTTACAGGTGTCATCTAAATTAAAAAAGATGTGTTCTAATTCTCAATTTTTAAATATTAATGTACAAATATGTAATTTTAAAACACACCTTAATGTGTACTTTCCTATTTTGTAGTCTATTCTTCCATAATTTAATTGGATTATTAAAAAGCTTAAATTGTATCACAGTTTCATCGGTCAACCAGCCCCGTTCAATTTTACAGTAGCCGTTGTAATAACCGAACTTATCCGGATCTGGCAATGTGTCACTAGTAAAATTGCTAGATGCTGTAACAAATTCTTTTACTTAATGTTGCAACTTATAATAAAAATATAATTTTTTAATTAATTAATCTATATAAAATATACTTGATTACATACTGTTCTTTTTGATAAAGCGTGGTGTCATATGAGTTTCCCATCTACGAATGATAAGAGTTTTGGCCGAATTTTTAGTACCGTTAGATTGACAGATAACTGCAACAAAATATCGGAACTCTACATCAGCATCGATGGGAAGTGCAACCTTTTGCGAAAATATCTGTCCACCTCTGAAATTTACAAATTTCATTTATTATATTTTAAGTAAAGTACACGAAAAATAAAGTAGTATAAATCATCACGAATCTTTACTTACTCATCATCTACATCACCAAATGAGTTATCTCCAGCATTGTCATGTATATCATCACTATAAAACTCTCCACTACTGTTGTTATCAAAAATTGTTGGAGAATCCCGACTGCCATGTTCTTGTGACAACTGAATTGCCTGGTTGTGATTCCAAGCACCCAGTTCAGGCAAATTACCAACTACATATAAGACTTCACTCTTTTCTAATTTATGTACCTGATTAAAATTAAAAAGAAGTGAAGGAAGTTATTCTAAAATTATTGGTTTAATGAGTAACAATACTAATATCAGTACTAATTACCTGGACTCTAAAAATCCAGTCCCTTTTAGATCCCCTCATGTCTGATGTATGTTCAGTCGCCACCTCGATGAAGTTAGTCTCACGTGGTACCTCTTGCTGCTTGTATTGCACCCCCTCTTTGTTCTCTATAAACCATACCCGCTGCATATTACTATGTTTTCTTTTTCTCACTGTTTTTCTCTTTCAATTCTTTGTGTTTCAAGGTGTGTTCAATTCACATCAGCTAATTTTCTGTAATAAGGGTCTTATTGTAAGGAAGATTATAGAATAGCAATCAAATGAGATAATTATTAGATAGATACAATTTTTATGAAAATCGATTTCTGTAAATTCCTTTTATAATATATATTATTATCGAAAATAATATATTAAGAATTATTCTTTATATTTAATACATAGGATATTACTTAATATAGTTTTATCACTTTTTGATCAATGTAAAGAATTTTTGGAATTTAGTAAGCATTATCAAAATTTTAAGAGAACACTCAAATGATTATGTATACAATTGTTAAATTAAATTCCAAATATGAAAAATATTAGATTTTTATACATTTTTTAAAACAAAGTTTTCAGATCTTTAATATATGTATATTTCATGTGTGCATTGTATGTACATACGTATATTATTTGTTTCACAAATATACATATTTTTAATATGTTTAAATCATTTTATTTATTTATTTAGAATTTATAGATTTTATTAAAATGTTATTAATGTTATGTTTACTGGGAAGATTTAAACATGATAATATTAAAACAAATTATAATATATAAGATAAAACACTATGTTATTCAATGGTGAACAACCTTTAAAAGTGAAAGCAGAGAAAAGAAGAGAGCTTAAAGAAATAAATTTAAAATAATATAACATTTTGTGATTAATTATTAAGAATAATTTGACTACCATATATCTAGAATTCCTTTTTAATGTAGAAATGTTTTCATAAATAACGTAATTTTATATAAAATAAGTTTTATAAAATATAGTTTGGGAACAAAAATAAAAAATAATTTTACATTTTGCATATTTTTAAAGCAGTTGTAGATTTCTGATATTTTACGAAATTGTTTGCAAGATAATTCCCTTTGTATTAATGCATAACAATAGTAGATCATTGCAACATCATAAATACACGAATACATTTTGCGCTAGTAAAATATAGCATAGTACGGTACAATACGATAAAAAATAGTATAAAAACTGCACCAGTACACCAATACATGAAACAAAAGCGAAACATCCAGCATTCTTTTTCAGTAATGAAGGGAACAATTTCCAGATTATTCAATAATAAATGCAATATTGAATCTGGAGAACACATGTGTCAATAGTATATAAATATTAGCAAATGTGAAATAATTTCTGTGTCATGTCATATGTGAGTTTCGTATAATGAACAAAGCAAACCTTCTAAGTTGTTGTCAAATCACGATCATACAGATATTTTCGTAATTTTAATGGGAAAACTACTTATATGGAAATACACTGATGTAAGAAAGTTTGAAAACAGCTTTCAAACAACATGTCGGAAACGAGGAAAAAATAGAAAAGAATTTGGTTAGTGAGAAAAATGTGAAGATAATCTCTGTTTCGAATTGATTTTGAATATTAAACGGCATCATTTCTGAAAATTGTCAGTTTACCTATTATATCGAAAAAGTTCGGTCTGTTTTACACGTAAAGTTTGATTGGCAGCCTGGTATTCACCTCGTACAAGAATGCGTGTTATTTGACGAATGCCCAAGGCAGTCGCTCCATATTTTTTAACGAATTTGTCATAATTCGTCTCTTCACAGTACAGCACAACTATCTTAACTGACACGAAACGACTTACACGAGTGCAGCACTACACCTTACACCGCAGTAGTTTTTCTTGCACGAATGAAGTAATGGTCCATTTGGCAACGCCGTGAACATGGAAGTGACGACAACGATGGCTCAGTAGAACCTCCAATTCAAACTGATTAAATTTATTGTACTTCGAGAAATCTATTATATACCAATTTTATTCAAAAATACATATGCATTAGTAGTAATATTACTAACTGTACTTCTTAGTAAGTCAAAAATATTTTATACGATACAAATATTCAGATATTCTTACTTAACTGATCTTTCGCAAAATTTCGAGTAGTTACTTCCTGTCCGCCATACTGTGGCGAATACAATAAACGATATATTTATCGAGTAAAAGTAATTTCTTATATTATTTTTCTTCTATGTATACTTTTGTGCAATATTCCGAAAATAGGAACTTTTTAATAAACTATTTCGATACGGATCGTTGTATAAAAAAATAACATTTGAGTTTCGATGTCGTACCAGTTCGTCTCCATTACTCGCAAAATTTTCAACGCTTCTTTCACATTCACTTAAGAACTTCCGTTATTGCCATACACGGTATGCAATAAATCAATGTTTAACTTTCAAAGACTTTCTATCAGAACGTTACATTTCCATCGCTAAATGCAATAATTTGCATACATCAATTTTGAACGACATACATACTATTGAGGACAATACCTATAAAACGCGCTACATAATTTCGTTACCATAGCTGGGGGTATCGATATATGTGTAAGGATAGATGAAAATCATACAGCAGCATTTAAGGTTCTACTGTCTTTTCTATTTGATATAATAAGAAGTATATATCTCTTTTCATTCTTTTATTTCCTTTTGTCTTCTCATGAGCAGATATACATATGACAAAAATTTTAACACATTCGATTGGAAGAAGGGTAGTAGCGACAACAGGAAAACACTCGTTAAAAAAATCGACCATAGGGGAACTAGAATAAGAGTAGCGACGCATTAACAGAGGAAACTACTCAATGCAAAATGATGTGCCAATACTATAACTACTTATCTTTTCGCAACTGTATATAATAAGAACATCCAATTAATTACAACTGGTAGCTATATGTATATGAATCAAGTACAATCATTAGCGTTTCTATTTGGTTTCCAATATGTGTCTCAAACATTAGAATATTCTTCTGATTTTTTTAAATATTTGAATTAAATGTTTTTAATTGCCATTTTTGTCTATACAATATTTAGTTCTTCTAATTATTTTATTTAAAATAATAAAAATGTGACAATTTACATTGCAATATAAATATAAGAGCAGTAATATGAACATATCTGTCTATTAAAGATATCACGCTATGTTTTAATGTTTTTAAAAACGTGTTAATAGAACATATTTTTGCTAAATCATATGTTTCTTGGAATACATCTTGGATTACACCCTAGAAACAGATGTAACACTGCACCATATTAGAATATGTAATAATCATGCAATGTCAGACCTGGTTCGGCTTCGAGTTTGACTATTGAAACGTGAAAGGTGTATATAGTAATTAGTAGTAGTAGTTGTCATATAGTAATATATAAACTTAAGAATCGTATAAAGATAGAGTCATTTGTTATCAAATCATTAAGAATTGCTATTCGTTAGTTCTAAATAACTTAGAATATGTTCCTGACGATTATGAAAAATATTCGTGATTTGACTTGCGACTTGGTGAAATAAGAATAAGAAATTATGATTAAAAAAGAATTTAATTTCTCCTTGAAATTTATTGTTCTATTTGCTTTTTAATAGCAAAATTTCTTCATGACTAATAGCTAATACGTCTTATATATCAGAAAATTACATTCTTTTCATACCTGTTATTTTGGAATTTCAATTGATAAGCGAAGAAAGTATATATGCAACATCGTTCCTTTTCTTTTCTTTTCTTTGATTTGTAATTATAAAATACGTACAATTATAGCTATAAATAAATTTCGTGGACAAAGTATACATTTCTTAAAACGAATGTTTTAAAAATTTTTCGTTTAGATATAAATAGAATCTATATTCTAAAAAGATTAAAAATTTATAATACCCTTAATTCTGGCAAAACTATCTACTACAATACTTTGAAGTTAATTATTGTTAAGAGAATTATTGTAAAGTACACTTTACTCTGATATTACTATTGCAACAAGCAAGCAGTAGATAGCGTTTCTATTTGTTTAGCTATTAAATCTTGAATTTTTGATCAATATAATATTAATCTGATAAATACAATATTTGATTTATGTTATATGGATAATATCGATCATTTTCATATTTAATATACAAAATTATACACCTAGTTAATATCTACACATCTCTTATGAAATATTTATATTTTTCAGTTTATATTATTAAAATGTTATATATATATTACATTAAAAATCATATATGGAGTCATTAAAATCACAGGTATCTTTTAAAATTTATATTTTACGTAACCAGGAAAATCTGGATCCAAACATACGAGCATTTATACTTAGAATTTCTACTTGCCAACACTTTTGCACGTGCGGTGTGTATTTTTTAAGGCCAACGTAACTTGATGAGTTGCAAGAAATTGTGTTAACAAAAAATATTTAAGAAAATATAATTGCGCAACTTCTTTTTTAAAGATTCTTTCAACAGAACTTAAGGTTCGATTGCTTGTGGCGCAGTAATGTACTGGTATAAATGAAGAAATCAATATCATTCCTTTCTCAAAGGTATTTGCATTATACATATTAAAAGTACTCTACGATATTAAATATAACATTTCTCTTATAACATTACTCATAATTAATTTGACATATAATGCATACATTTTTTTAATTTTATGAATATTGTATTTTCTGGGAGGATTATTTTTACAGTATCTAAAAAAGAACTATCGTAGGACGCCATTCATTTTTATGATACAAGAATTACAACTTAATTTAAGCAATATGTTCTTTATGTGTTTATTAATTTATCGTATATGAAAGTTCGAGATTTATTTATTGTTCAGCTGATAAATCATGTATGAACTCTCGACTATACGTATGATAATAATGCTACCTTACTTCAACTTCCAAGAAAAAGTGGATTCACAGAATGTAAATCTATTTGTGGAAACATTTTTGCTTAAAAGACGTCCAACCACGAAGTAAAAGAACATTTTTTAAGAATTATTTAAGTCATATCTTTCACAGTAATTTATATTTATTTGACAGAAGTGTATCGTTGAAACATTATACTATTCTGCTGGTTTCTAAGAATGCTTTTATTTTTTGCGGTATAAAGGAACATTACGATGTCGGATATTATTACGTATTTAGATAAATGTATCAATACATAGCTAAAAATATTTATCAGATGTCATTTTTCTCTCTACTTTGTTTTGTTACGATTTTAGTTTTCTCAAAATTAGATGTCTGAATTATCATCATTTATACATTAATTAATTAACATATTTTTATTATTTATATACAAATAATTCTTGACATGAGTTCAACGACATAAGAAACAATGTTCAAGGTCTCACAAGGTCGAGAACGACAAAAATAATCTAGAATATTTGCAATGTCGTTCCATTGGATAAAAATATCTGTCTTTAAAATGATTTTCAGTTTCAAAAATAACTTTCTTGAATCCTGTAAATTACAGTTTTGATATATTTTATTACGTTTATGTATTTCAGCAGAAGAAGCTTTAAGAGAAATTGCGAATATTTAATAATTCAAGTGTCCTGTATAGAAATCTACGTATTTGGCTGCAAAGCGGCAATTTTTTAAAAATAAGTATTCTGAAATAGAATTTAAACTGGATATGTATAACGTCTATTATTTGGACACAGTTCAATGTTTCTTGAACACTGTTGATTGTTGATCACTGAATTCAAAATATAATTCAAGATAAAAGAATATCATATAAAGAAAACTATAAAAATGAAAAGAAAATAATGAAAATTATATATGTAGTTAAGGATAGAAGTTCTATATATTCTTTTAGTTGATAGAACGATCGCATGTGCTTGATCAGTTATTTCAGGGTTACCCTGTATAGCTTTGTTCGATTTTTCGTCAAGGTTTTTAGCGATTATTGTTTAAATATTTTACGTTTTATGATTCTACAAAAAGTATACTTTAAAAGGATTCAATTCACTGCTTGTTTTCAGCAAACAAAAGATTTTAGTTACGTATCTGAAAATTTATTTTCATTTGCTTTTTATGTGCGATTTTCATCATATAGTTCATATTAGACAGAATAATGATCAAGCGTTGTGAAAGTCATGCTAAGTTACATATCGATCTGTTCGAATCATAGATATATATATATATATACTGGTGCACACTTAACAAAGATGTAAAAAAGGCCGCTTAAAGAAACAAAACTAAACATGCAATTATTCCGATGCCATTGTTCTATTACCATTGATACAAATACCACTGTACTCGTAATCGTTTATACATCCATTTTTTCATTACTTTGCTATTGTTGCATGTAATTAGCGCCTAAATAAAAAAACACTATTTCTTTTTCTACAAATAACACTTCACAAGTAATGTTTCACAAACGAACACTCAAAATATTTTTTTCTCAGGCTTCTATTTCATTGCATGATTTATAACTATCGTGATCGACTTAAACATTCAATATCAATTATTCAGTGGAAGATCAAAATTCCAAGCAATCATTGTTACATCTAACCAAACAGTTGTTCATTAATTAATAAATTATAGCGTATATTTTAAACTATACTCACTATTATTATTTGTAACATTAATTTTTTCTCAACTGAAAAGTTTCTTTTTTTTTGAAAATATTTCATTAACTATTTATAATTGAATAAATTATATGTATTATTTCTTTTGTATTGTGTGTTATTACTATTATCATTATATTATAAACATCTTTGTATTAAAAGATATATACATTTCCTAGGGATACCAAAACGCCATCTGTCCATGATTTTTCTTGGATCGCCATGTTTTAAGGTTAGAGGATAAAGCGCGCGTGACATTGTTAATTCGATTTGAAAGTTTTTCTGTATAGCATATAACGCTAGTCGCTCTTGTGCAATATTTGCACGTCATGAAATTGCACATTCTCTTAGCACGACGTACGTCATTCCAAAGTTAGCAGGGAAATTATGAAAAATTATACAAAATTAATGTACATAAAAGACGTACATTGGTATGAAATTATTTTTATTTTTATTTAATGTGATTCATTTAACGTGGTTATGAAGTCCTAATAATATACAATAGACGATAATGAAGTTCTTTCTCATTTCTGTTTTAATATCTCTTCTATTAAACCAATATCAACAAAATACATCTACCATAATATATGTATATGTGACAATGATTTAGTCTATCTAGCAACAATTAGTTTGCATACGTATTATGGAATAATTCCTAGCAATTAAAACCGGAAAATAAAAGCTGAAAAAGTTATTTGTGACTATTACTTGCAATCATACCTCGAGTAGTAAAGAAAATTGTTTAACAAAACAGTTCTTATTTAACTAGAAATAAAAAGAGAATGTGTTGTAAGGTTCAAAGTCCATAAAAAATTGATTTATTTCTCATTCGTCATTATAAAATCCATAGTTACATCACTTATTTGTCGCGACATTTAATTAACTGAACTAACCAAATTATTGTTTAATTCGTTTGATATAGAAGTAGAATTGTTTATAAAATTATTATTGTTACGCATTGTTCGATGGATCACAAAATCGATAATTTCATTTTTATTCGTGAAATCTTGCGAAGTTCCAGAAGATTTTAGCTTGTTTAGTGTATCTCTATTCTTCGAATCATTATGTCAAGTTGAGCAATGTAAAACATTCAGCCGTATTTCTTTGGTAACATTATTTTTAGTTGTTATTTTTCAACGAAATCTCGAGGCAATTTCGTCAAAAACTGTGTAAAAACGGCGAATACGCCCTTTAAATATGACATAGACAAAGAATTTATTAAAAGTAAATTAAGATTATTCTCGTTTACACAATGTATGTATATGATATAATTGTAAATTTTTACAACGATAAATCGACACGCAGCTGTCACATTGACTCATCGACTGCGAACTTTCAATTTATTGTAAAAGGATTCATGTGATTTCATTGTAAGGTTTCACGTATGGTTTCGTAGTGACGAACAGAATCAATCTAATAAAGATCAAATCAGTTAGGTTGAAAACTGATAGGCAGTAGAGAAATATGTACATCAGTCGAGCGATCGATTCGAGAATTTATCGTTAACGTTCGATAAACTATGGATTTGTTCGTACACATTACGGATCGGTTTTTATTTCACGATCAGAGTCTAACTAAGAGTGAGTTTCGCGACTCTAAATGTCGCCAATTACAACACGTGATAAACAGGAATCAATTTGCCGCTTACAGTCGGTAGGAAATAACTTGAATTTTGACTTTAATGTACGAACGGAACATGTGGACGATTAATCGGCGGAGTTAGCTTTTTGGAACACACCTTGAAGACAGGTTGACGCAATCATACGGTCTGTCACGTATCAAAAACCAAATGACCGGAAAACATTTCCGTGACGATATTGTTAACGGTAATAAAGTGTAATGATCATTGATACTCACTAAGTTTTGTCACGTGCACTGTATCAAGCTCTTCTTCTGGTGGGTATCATAGCAAGTGAACTAACTATAAAAAGTAGTCACACAGTGTTTCACAAACGAATATATAACGTGTGCGCACATCGCGATGATAAAATTCCTACAAATGTTACGAACACAATTATAAGCGAGTAAAACAAAGGTAAAAAGACAAAGAAAGAGGGAAAGACGCAACGATTTGCCAAAACACAACAGACAACCTTTGCCGCCGTCGAAATACTACTGACTGTTGGAGTCGGATTTCACTCAGGTTATGCAAACCCTACAAACCCCCACTTTTCTTTTCCTCTTGTATACCTACGCACGTGACTCTCTGATATGGTCAACATCTATGTATGCAGACTCGTGTATACATATGTATATATGATGTATGGACGCGTCACACGATTTTTGTAAAACACGCGCACTATATTTTGGACTTTATTTTATATTTGTTATACTTTCATATATTTTATTTTAATATTTCATATATCTATATTTTATATTTTGTATAATTTTATATTCTAACTATCTATCGTATGAAGAATTGCAATTTTTATTCAAATTAATTGTAATTTATTCTACATTAATGTATAAAGTAGGGAGAACTATTAATGCATAATACATATTTTATTTGCAAACTTTAATGCATTATTGTTAGTGTATTACATTAATGAAGGAAGGAACGAACATTTTCAGAAGAATATATCATATTAAAAAAATGTTTAGGATGGGATATTTGCAGAATTATCATTTCTTTGTAAAGAAATATTCTATTAAGAATAAAATGAGACAAATAAGCAACAAAATGTTAATTATTATATAGCTATTTCTTCTGAAATAATTGAACTTTATTTATGCAAGCGTAATTGTAATTATACGTAACATTATGTAAAGTGTTTGTCGGAAAAATACTCACCATTGATAATTAACAATCAAGAAGTATTTTATAAATCTATAACCCTGATATAGGGAATCATTTAATTTGTACAATCAAAATTCGTAGATTAATTAATTCAGAGATGAGGAAATTAGAAAGAAATGACTATTGTTGTTTTGTATTCTGTTTTATATAAACTTTATTTACAATATATAAAAATTTATAAAAATAAAGTGTTATATAATACACTACATAAAGCCATACTTTTCTCTATCTAATCACAGGATTCTCGATTGTTTAAGTGTTTATATAATTAAAAGTACATCTTTCACAGTCAATTTTCGATTTTTATATACTTACATACTTATCAAAAATAATCATTTCTTACATTCCTCTTATTTTCTAATTAATGAATTCATACACATTCAATTAATGGAATTTTAGTTGCATCTATGATGCAGTAAATCATATCATGATTATATTGGCAAATGGATGCTATTGCTACATTATTCATTATTATTGTAGGCGTTTCTCATCCAAAAAATACTTCATCAAACTTGTAAACAATATGTTTGTCATATTTAGAGACGTCATTTGTATGCGAATTGCTTCATACATGATTTCCTTACATAAAATGTGAGTGTTTGGTTTCGTCATTAGAAATTTTGCAATATAGTGTTGACGGTAATTTTGTTTGTTAAAATTTGAATTCTTGTTTTAGAAGATGTCCATGTTATCTATATGATAATTTTAAATGAGTAAACTAAATGGAAGAAAGAGGTCAAGTTAATATTCGAAATGATATATTTTGTATACGTAATGCTATATACATATAAATACTGTGATTGTAGAATATTAACTTATTACCGTCACGTATGTGTGACGTCCATTTACCATAAAGAATGGAACGCCATTAATATGTGACGTGTTGGAGCGAGCGTAGTAAAGTGCATAATAAACAACTGTAATAAATAATGTTATTTTCAGACAAAAAAAAATCTTTTAGCTTTTAATTCAGATTTATTTGTTAGTTTTTAAGGCAATTTAATTTTTTTTTTAATTAAAATATTTATATATATCTAATGTTTTCAGGAAGCAAATATTATAAGATTTGATTGAATTTAAATTAAAGATTAGCTATATTACAATGCGAAGATTATTTACTTCCTAAAACTTGTTAGTTTATTGTTAGATCATTTTCAATAATCTTATCACGAATACTGCTCGCGATCGTAAAATAGATGTTACCAACTTATATCGTAGATAAAGGAACACTAGAGATTGAGCTCTTATCAATATAATCACTTAACGATTCAAAAATATCGAGTAATTTTATTTAGTTCGGAGGTGTGGCAGAAATACAAATAAGGAATTGTACAGAAATCGCTAATTTTATTAAAACATAAAATTTTATGATGAAAATTATATAATTAACGAGGAATAATTATGAATATCTGACCTTGAGATTTTGGAATGAGAATGGATTGATTTAAATTACGATAAATTTTATTATACGTCCTTCTTCGAAGAACTCTTCTTGTTACGTCCGGTTCGAGCTGTGCACATAGAATTAAGCGGATCGCAATAATCCTAAGAAACTGTTATAAAACGAGGCTTTTCGATTTACCGTTAAGGTCGTTAAGTGGCATAAAACTTCTTCGAGTCAAAAGGTTTTTCCATGTTTCCCGGGATTCCACCCGCAAGCGACCAGTGGGGGGGGGGGGCGATTACCACCGAGCAAGAGCTTTCCTTTGCAACAGCATCGTCTCCGGACTTCACTGGTTCATCATTTTTAGAACAGTCAACATCTTTTTACCAGGTTTTCGCTCTTCAATCATTCACCTACTTATCTTACACCTTACCCACCAGCTTAACTATCTTTCCTACAAAGTTGTTGGAAATATATACTATCTTTGAACTGTTAGTCAAGCATTATACTCATTAAACTATTATCCTAATCGAAATAGGGGATGGATCAGTTCGTGGCGTCGATTGTCTAATCGTAACGGGAATTTACGACTCCCGTTGACGCGATCGCGTCACTCCGCGAACGGTCGAAAAAACACTTTTAGTTATAAATGTATAGTTTCATATTTCAATCATTTTTCAAAAACAATAATTAATGTCTATTCTACATTGAACGTTTATCCATTTGAATATTAATAATTTCGAATGTATTATCTGCTTCTGAATTGTTTGTTAAAGATGCGAAGATTTAATTAGGAGAGGTGCATTATCAAGAATAATAAAATGCGGTTTTAATGATTTATCTGTAGTTTGCAGTATTACACGCAATTTTTACAAATTAAAGAGATTGAACATTAACTTATAACGGTATTCGATAGTAGTATGCATATTCATAAAAAACAGTAGGAGTTAATCTATTGTCTACACATTCAAAGAACCTTTATCCGGGTTTTTGCACTTAATCAAAGTCTCATGCTTATCTTAATAGAAGTCAGCTGTATTTACCTTGAATATCTGAAGTTTATCCAGCCGACAAACAAGGAAAGAAAGTTTCTATACTTGTAATACTTCTCTGATGTGGTAAAGAGACTTTATTGCGATAGAGAAATAGAGAGTTTAATGCTGGTCGACAAATAAGATAATGCCTTATCAACGCCACCATTAAAAAACATTAGCTGACGAGAAAACAGAGATAACGGGATGATGTCTGGGGGTACCGAGATTGTTAATTTATCATTATAAGTTGATGAAAAAATATATAAGCCAACTAAGCAATGTACTTGTTCCGGGTCAATGGATCTTGATTATATAAGTTTAAATTTTGTGATTATATTTTCATGTTAATTAGATTATTTTAATATAGTATAACAAATTTGTTGTTCTTGGCGTTTGATCGTTTATTTGATAGCCTCAGGTACAGTAATCGCTACATTTTTCATTTGTATAAAAATATTCTTGACCATAATCATTATAGGAATCTGATTAACTTACACAAATCGAAGTTGCACTTAAAAAATCAAGTTATACAATTTCTCACATTTAATATAATATGGATTTATAGAGATAAGTAATGTTTAATCACAGAATCGCCCGTCTAGGATGAGAATGGAAAAATGGAATATTCAAAAGAGCGATTTTTCAAACTCGTTCTAATACGTAACCGTATACTTTGTACAAACAGTGTGAGATCGCGCTATTTGTTGCTTGGATAGAGTTATATACATACATATATATCCCATGTAAATACTTAGCTTGCAGTTTGTCTTTAGGATAGCTTATCTTAATGCACTTTTCACAATTTGTGATATTTCATATTTTATATTCATTATTCACGTTTGTTACAAACATGTTTGTTGAAACAAATGTGCACGCAACCACCGTTTTTTATATTTATGTAATGTTTAGAAAAATACATTATAATTCATAAACATATATTTGGCAACAAGACTGTACAAATATGAATATCTTTTATTTTTCTGCTTGACGGTACAAAACATATCGCATGTCGTATACCGTATAAATGGAAGTTTCAATATGCATTTTTAGCGATAATTCGTTCAATTCTTGAATATAAATAACTCTTCTGATCGCTTGAATCGCTCACGCAGTGAGTCGGCATATCAACAAACATGATAAAAAAGTTTGAGTTATAATTTATCTTGTGAAATAAATTCAGATTAAAATGTACAACAACGGAATCAATAAGTTCTGTATCCAAAATTCATGTACACAAAATAAGGAGAAAATAAAATAAGCCTGTTATTTTTAACGAAAAATCTCTTTGTCGAGTAGTTTCCACATTGTTACGATCAGCTAAAGCTTAATAGCTCTTGCATAAATCACCGTTTAGTATTATCAATTCGTCGCATTTCATTGTCGCTTTTCATTTTTCGTATTTCTGCTTAAGAGATAAGTCTATCTTCTAATGCCATATATCCGCCATAAATAACGATAACACGTGTACGTATATACCTTTCAACATTACGATATAATTTCACAATTGCAACAACACTGTGCTCAATTCGCGTATCACAATTCGGTCGTAGCCACTCCCCAATATTGTTGCATCCTCGACGCGTCCTGTTCCAGCGAATCTAATCCGTTTCTTTCCTGAATGACGGCAAAATCGTATTCGAGATTATACGGCATCAACCTCTGCAGGCTGCCAAAGTAAGCCGCATTAGGACCTCCGTTTAGTAATCTTCTTCCGCTACCAAATCGAACGACGGGCGGCCTCGGTAGGGAAGGATTAAAGGACCTGGCACTTCCAAATCTCTTTGATAGAAAAGGCAAATTACCGGCTAATTGAGGCGTGGATCTCGATTGACCTCGTCGTAGGGGAGTCCTTGATAGGGTGTCTAATTCCTTGTCGAACAAGAGCTGAGTATTCTGTTCCAACATATATTCCCAGCAACGGAACTGCTCCTCGCTTAGCGCACCGGATCTCTCGGATACCGTGTCCTCTTGAGCCGTTAAACAGGCGGATACCTTCAAGTTTTATGTAATATTTTATTGTATACATATATGTCGGAGATAAAAGGACACCGGAGCCTTCCCTTTGGAACTTCGGAAAAATCCGTAAAATTGTAATTACAGTCTATAGCCGTAATTAAACAATTGCCGTCATTCTACCCAATTGTATTTATTTGAGATTTGTGACAATGAGCTTGGGCTCAAGGCGACAATCAGTCGCCGAACGCTTTGTCTAACAAAGGTATGGAGTAATAATATAGCTCTCGTTAAAAGAAATATTTGTAGAGGTACTCGACAGTAAACATTCCCACGGTTCCTTCGGGTAAAATGATTACCAGATGTCGATGCACCTACACAGCACAAGTTCAGCTAGCCTGAGGACCCGCTAGAAATCTTAGGATTTTGTTAATTAAGGTTCTTCAAACGGATAAGCAGTCTTTGTCCCAACTATGGGAAGATCGGAGAAATCTATTTTTCTCATGAACAACGCTTCTGCTAGCTTTCCCTCAAGGGCGGCTAGCATCCTTTTCTAATCACCAACATGGAAATTGGTCAATTAACAGCAACGTCAATTTCCCTCACTTTCTGAACGAAGGCTATCTCCGACGAATCCGATGATCTTGTGTCCTTAGACACAACCCACCATAGTTTTCCTCTGCAGCATCATCGCGACGGAAAGTCATTCTCTCTCGTGAGGTCGTATTAGTGAGTGACTTGTCGTCTTTACGCTCGGTGGATATTCCACGTTTTAACAAAGAGTTAGTTTAGTAATGCTTTCACCGTAACCAAGCTTTGGAAGAAAGCGCATTCTGTTACCCTGTTGACCGCGGTTACGTTCGGCGACTAATTGTCGCCTTGAGCCCAAGCTCATTGTCACAAATCTCAAATAAATACAATTGGGTAGAATGACGGCAATAATAATTACAATTTTATGGATTTTCCCGAAGTTCCAAAGGGAAGGCTCCGGTGTCCTTTTATCTCCGACATATATACAGGGTGGTCGGTAACTGGTGAAGTCGGAAAAAGAAGTGGGAAATATAGAATAAAAACTTTTTTTTAATTTTTTTTTTTTTTTTAATTTTTCCATCGAGATAACGATCTATAGTGAGATTCGTTATAACGAGACGTGATAAAGTGCACGCGTACCGAGCGAAAATTCAAAGTCGATTTTCTCGAAAACAAAGCCTCAAACGAAAAATTTTTATTCTATATTTTCGACTCCTTTTTTCGCGTAGAATCACCCCCTTTCCGCCTGTACCACCAGTTACCAATCACCCTATATATATAATCAGTCACACTATGAAAAGAAATAAAAATATTTACTTACCTTTCTCGTGCCATTTTCTTTCACCAGAACGCTTTGCCGAGCTTTGTTCGTGGCTCTGGAAGCGGCACTTCCAGACCAGACTCTACCAGTAGGATGCCTTGATTTGAAAGTACTATCACTAGCTTGATCAGACTGACCACTCGGTGAACTTCTGTCATCTTTATACGACGGACTTTCGTTTTCCTGCGTCGAACGGCGGTTCTTAAAATATCTACCAGATCCATTGTGAGCTTTGTTTGACCTACACATTATAAAATCGTTCAATCTTTCCACTTACGTCTACATATGTATATTTTCTGCTAGAAAAGTGTCCTAATGTAACTGCACTGCAGTTACTATCTGTATAGGTCATCTTTTCAGTAATCTTCTCTAATTCCTCTTCGCCTACTTCCGCGAAACATTTTTTAGAATTGCTATTACGTAATTTCGTACGAACTTCTCACCTATTCACTATGCTTTTCAACACGCCGTTTAAATAATAGCCTTCGTTCGCGTGACAGCAGCATGGTCCCGGTGGCTTATGAGCAGCCAGTGGCACGCAACAAGGACAAGGACACCCTGCCTCCGTTTGACCTCTGTTCTTTCCAACCGCGTGTCTCAGCTCTCTCATCAATTGATCTAGATCACCCTGATTAGGTCCTGTAAGTCGCACCACTACGATACTCAAATTGTCTTCTGCACCATAGGCCTGTGCCAGATCTTGAAGTCTTTTAGCGGCCAAAACAGGACTGGCTTCCGCCCTGGCTTCTCGAACGGCTTCCTGAACGCTCAGCACCTCCCACAATCTTCTATTGCCGATTATCACAAATTCGTCGTCATCTTCTATATCTACCTCTTCAAACGTGGGATCAGGAACCACCAGAGGAAACATTGCCGCGTTGCCCAACTGATTTTTCACAGGAACTTTCTTGGGAGGTGCCAAAGTCAAAGGGCCAGCAGCTCTACAGAGAACCGCTTTTGCATCTCCTGAAGTTGCTACCTTCAATGAATATTTCGTCGATGATTTTGGGTACGCTTGTTGCGATTGAATTCTGACAATGTGCACCAGAGTCGCGTCAATTCCATATTTCTGACCCTTTTCCTTCAACTCTCTATGGGCAGACAGTAACGTGTATTTTAAGTATTCTTTCGATGTTTCTCGTACGGTCCTCTCCTCCAGTAAAAGACGCGGGATCATTTCCTGGAGTGCGCTTGGCGCTTCCTGGTTCGAACCGCCGTCGAATATACCGAATAAGCCCTCCACGTTGCAAAAGGATGGCATTCGAACTTGCGATACGTATAATCTGTGCATACAAATCACGCGATTATGCTTTTGGGAGTATCGATTTAATTTTAGATCTGAAACTTGGAGAATTTTTGTTTCCATTATTTCAGTATATGAGAGTGTAATGCAACGTGTTCATTATATTATTATTGGGAAATAAAATAGTCGTAATAGTCGTTTCTATATAAAAGGAAAAGAGTGTCAACCAATTCAACAGATAATTTAGATTAGTTAATGTTCAATTAACTGAGAATAATCGTCACTCCAATACCCAATGAAGTTTAAAGATATAAATATCACCTTTCTCTAGATCCTGCTGTTTCTGAGAAACCTAATCTCCAAGGTTGTTCGGATCCCCTTTCTGCTGAAACCATTTCCTGTTGATGAGGATGAGAAGGTAGACTCGGTCTATTTTGTCCAGATACATCAACCAAGGATATTGGTCGTTGAGATCTATATACTTGGAATTGTCTGGGGTCGACGTGGAGTCTCGAATTGCAGGATATGTCAAGAAATTGAAGCTGTGGTGGCACTAAAGTAGCCATGTTCACTCTGTCCAGTTGATTATGAGCTAAATCTAATACCTGCCATTTAATTAATACCATTTAATTAATGTAAAACGTTTCTAATATTTCATTCTAACAATAAGAGGTCTATATTACCGGAATTACCTTTAACGATGTTGTTTTATTAAATGTCGGACAAGTTAGGAGCCGATTGGAGTGGACACGTAACACGCGTAAATGCCGTAAATTGGCCGCATTGTCTGGCAAATATTGAAGACGATTTCCAGATAATACTAATTCTTCTAAATCAGCCCAAGAGACTATACAACTGTAAATAGATATATTTTTAATCCTCGATTCTAATATCAAATTGAAATAAAACATTAAATATTGTAAAAAATTAAAGCTTGTAATGTATACCTTTCTGGAAGCGTGTCTAAAGTGTTGTACGCTATATGAAGAACCCTTAAAGAAGTCAATTTTGCAAGAGTGTCCAAAGCCGTGTCTGTTAAACAATTTGCAGTCAGATATAGTTTCTCCAAGTTGTGATTAGTATGACGATTTTTGTTTCCTTCTCCCAAATGTGGAAGTTCTGACAGTCGATTATTGGACAGATTTAGTACCTTCATCCTATATAAAAAGATTATTATATTATTCGTATGTATATTCGTTGAGCAAATAAGACTATGCGTGTACTTTTCGGTGTTGATGAAGAAACTCGTTGGTAATGCAGTTAGTGCATTGTCTTGCAGAGTCAAGTGAACGATGTTCAGTGGTTTCCTTGGTGGTGGAAGGGCTTGCAGTCTATTGTGAGGTAAGTGAAGGACTTCCAATCTTGACGGCTGCGTTAGCAGTCTGTCTGGGAGGGCTGTTAAAGCGTTGTGAGACGCAAAAAGAGCGCGCAATAAGGGTAGATCTGGTATCCATTCCGGAAGTGCATCTAAATTGTTGCTAAGATAAAATACTAGAATGTATTTTTGTAACATCGTTATACAGAATACTTTATGTAATTATAACTATGTATATCTAAATATATTTATTCTGATTATAATAATTTTAACCCAATAGGTATAACGATATATTGTACAATTTTATTAAAAGTAAAATTTTATATTTTCAAAGATAGTATTTTATTATTATTCTTATTTCATTTTTACTTACTAGGAAACGTCTAGATGTTCAAGATTCACAGGTACGGGCTCGATAGTTAGCTTTTTTAATTCTGCAGGATAACAAATGATTTCCACAAATAAAAATTATTTTCTGCGTTCATAATCCGTATGTGATAAGAGAATAAAAAAGGTCTTACTGTTGTTTCCAGCAATAAGAGAAACGATATTTCTTCCGCAGACCGTCAGTTCTGTTAAAATATTTCGCGCGCAACGAACGCTCCTCAATTCTTGAAGAGCACTGATGTCCAATTTTTCAATGCTATTTTCACTGACGTCTAGATGCGTTAAATTCTTGATTAAAAAGGAAATAGAAATGGTAACGCTCATTAATCATTATGGCTAAGACTTTTACGTATATCGTAATTACATATTTATCAATATGAGGATACTTACTCCGTAATTTCCAAGTATAATGTTTCCTTTGAGTTGATTATTTCGTAGATTGACTTTATACAAATTATTCTGATTATGCTTTTCATCCTTGCAATCTTTGCTGTGGTCTGCCTTCGATAAAACGTCCTAAAAATATTCAATAAAAATTTAATGTAATTTGATTAAATATTTTTATATTTTTAAATAATTAAATTTTTTGTTTAAGTATACAATTTATTTTATTACAACATAAATATTTATATTAAAAATACTAGTTACAGGTACTAAATGTGAAAATAATAAAGAGTATTAAATATTAAAGGAAGCAATAAATATTCTGTTTAAATAAAATATAAACTACATACTTATAATTCATAAAATGTTTTTCAAATTTTGTACGTATATTGCAATTTAATGTAATCATATAATATACAATTGCACTAGTATGGGGTGACATGTTGTGCATGATTTATGATCAATGATCCTGAATATGCACTGGTACCTTAGTTGGCCGCCAGGTGGCTACCTAATCGATCGAGTTTCTCAAAGGTAAAATGTGTTGAGATATGCACATAAAGGTAATTGAAATCCTGTTTCATCATTCTGGTTTCCCTTCAATGACGTATAAATCTTTCGCCTTTTACTAAAGATTTCCGTGGAGGGGAACGATTGATGAAGTCTATAGATAGAATTTTTGTACGACCTGGCGCCAAGCCAGGTCATAATTGTAATGAAAACATAATCATTTCTAAGCATTTATATACACATATATAAAACGGCTAATTTTAAATAACAACAATTACTGAAACCAGAGAGAGAAGTATTAGTAAAGAGATTTTAATTGATAACTTAATCGTATAATACATTTTCGCGAAGCATTGTGGAAAAATTTTAGTACTTTTCTTATTTTATTTGCATTGGGAAAACTTGTCATTACTCATCGCGTGAGTTTGAGAATTCTTTAAAAAATAAGATTTTTCTCACAGAGTACATATTACTTATAGAGATATATACACTACCTATTAAAATCAATCGACAACAATTTTTGTTACAGATATTTGTGCGGATATATTAGAGGTCTTTAGGATATTTAGGTCACAATGTTAATTGTCGATAAACGAAGTCAAAGTCTATATCTTAGATTTTTATAAAATATAAAAAAATTATCATAATTATCAAATTATATACATTATTTCACGAAATGAATAATTCTATGAGAATACGTGACTTTAAAATCATTCTTAAGGTTCTCTATGAACTTTGCAAATCATTCTTAAGCTGCTCTATGAACTTTCCAAATCATTCAATAGTTTTTGTTTAATGAAATATAAAACTTCTTCAGTAATTCAGGAATCCTACCGATTAGATTTCTAGAGCACATCTTTAGCACATCTTTCTTTCCTCTGTAATTAATAAATCGGAATAATTGCAGGATTCATTAGCCTGGAATTACATCTATTGCAAGAAATGTTGCCTCATCGTTCCGCGGCTGTTCAGAGTAACGGTGTCTTCGCGCGAATTTTAAATTACAAAATCCTCTAATAATTTCGTAAAATGTATTCGACATACCGTTAGCGCGAGAGCTCGCATGTTGAAAAAAGACGGCAAACTGCTGAGGCAATTTCCAGCCAAGGAAATGTTTCTCAAGTTCTTCAGCTCCACGAGCTCGTGCGGCAGCTCTCTGATCCCATTACGATCCAAAATCAACTCTTTCAGGCTGCGGAAAATTATTTGCAAAGATTACCTCGATTATCATATCAACAGAATTGGATAAAATTTACAGAAGGAATATTTCAAATATTGGCGTATTATATTAAAAAAATAATTGCCTCTTATGTTTGCACTTTGTAATATTTAAATCCATGAATTATTACTGTTTAAATACGTTGATGCTGAAACCGTTTTTAAATCACGAAATGTTAAACCAAAATTTTATTTTTATCGCCATAATTAGGACAATCGATTAATAGAGATCAATATTTCTTTTTCATTGACACATTGAGTGGCATTTCCGGTTTCCAGTTTTATTGGACTAAATCGAGATAAATTAACACTGCAGCGATTCGATGTCAATGCACGTTGCACCCTCGCCGTACGGACAAACGAATCGGTGAACCTAAACGAACGGACCGCCCACAGGATGTGCACTTGAGTAGAAAGTTTCAAATTATGGTGAAAACCTTCCTGGCAGTAAGCATCTGTGTCATCGGATAGACTTTCAGTTTTTAAAGTAAAATCGAAATCGTTGCCGTGTTAACCGATACAGTCGAAACTATAAATTGGATGTAGTTGGTTAATTAATTAATTTACAAAATTAATTGATGCTACGCGTCGAAAGTTGCGCCGTATTTTGTAAGTGAACGTAGTTGTACGAAAATATATTTAGAAAAGAATATTTTCCACTTTCGCTCTCTTTGTTCTTTTGGAGAATAATATTAGTATTAATAAATAGTATTAGTAAATTAATTATTAGTTTGAAAAAATGTTTTGTAAAGAAAGTGGAAAAAGTTGATTGGTTTCAGAGATATCTATTCTCTTTTTTAACTATTACGTATATTGTTCCTTTCTTGATAATTTTTTGAGATTGAGGAACAGAAAAGAATATGGGAAAATTTAATTTATAGTTTTATTTGGATTTTAATCGCAATTTTGCTTCATCCCTTTATTCTATCAAGTCACCATATTAAATCCTCTTTATATCCTCTTATCCACTCCTCGAGCACGCACTTATTTCTAGAGCACGCGATCACTTCTCACCTGCTTTGTCATTTCATATATTTCGCCTGATGCTTAAGAAGAGTGGACGTCCCTAAAATTCTAGAGTATCCTTTCAAACATTCTATAATGGATAGCTGAAACATTATATTCTTCTAGAAATTTCTTTTACGTTTCCTGATTCTTCATTATGTATTATCGTGTCTTCTCGACCTTTTAGAATGAGGTCCATTTACTTTCATGAAGAATTTCCTCAAAGCAACGAATCAATATGTTTGTTGAGTACTCACGGATTGCGCAATAATATACGATTTAATCTGCTGCAACACTGAAATTAAATTCTTCAGTGTCACTGATATTTCATTTATTTAATGTTCTCTTGAAGCACTTAAAGGGTCACTATTATATACAAATCTAGCAAATTGCATTCAACATGCTGTGTACTTCAGCTGTTATTCAGGACATAAAATCCATGCAATTTTTGTCAAAGCTCATTAAACACTATTAGCTTATTCAATTACATGTACTGTTACGCATAGTTCGACTAATTGTAGGTATGCAGTAAGTTGTACATTTAGATTTGACCCATTCCGTACCATTTCCTTTAGATTAATGCTAAAGCAGTTTAATCCTCTGCTGCTTTTCTGAACATTCCTATGATTCATACTTCATTGATCATACTTAGAGATCATGAACTCGATACTCTTTTCACTTGTTTTACGATGTTCTACAATTTCCTCAATATAATACAGCTGCTCTCAAAGAGTGTCTCAAAGCATATTCCAAGCAATCTTCTAATAGAATTCTTCAAATCCTTTAAGATTTTTCTTAAAAATGTATATTGTGGAGATCTTAGAAATTGGAGATTTCACCAGAATCATCCAAAATCATTCGCAATTAACTATTATAATACCCTTTTGCTTGTTCCAAAATACCATGTAGTGATATCTATTAATTTCTTCAAAATAATAACTGTTACCCTGACAGAACCTTAAATATCTCGAACAATTCTTCAACGAAATTCTTCAACGGAGTTATAGCATATAAGTTACTCAATATTCTCCCAATAAAACCACCGCACAGCACTTCCTCCAACGTAGTACCACTCTCTCGTTGAGTATTTCGAACATCCGTTGCAGCTTCACACTCGAACGCCCTTCTGCTAAATAGTTGAACAGTTTCTTCCACGCAGTCTCTGCAAATGTCACTCGGCAAGCTGTCAGTAGTTTAGGATACGATAGGTTTGCGAAGTTACAAGCTGGTGCACGCTCGCGCGAGTTCTTCGGGGTACTAAGAAGTCCGTGGCTAGTCGAAGCGTATCCAAGTTAGATCCTGTGTCGAGGAAGAAAGAGGGAGGAGACCAAGGATGGCTTGGCTGACCACTCTGACGTAACAGAAAGGAGATATTAGCTTTTGTTAGTGGTGTAAGCTGGTTTATGTTGATTCCTTGTATTCTAGCCTGACTGTACCAACAGCCAACGATTGGTCGATGGTTAACGGGGTTGCAAGGAAGTGTATACGTTGTCGGTCTGTTTACGTTATACAGAAGTTGGGAACTTCTTCGAGAACTTTGCTTTATCCACGATATAATGGTTTCGTTTTTGAATAAATTTCGAAGGGAAGATACAGATCGTACAGCTTTATTGAGAACATTAAGCTTTAATAACGTAGTCCTAAGCTGTGGATAAGATTAATTCTAGTAATAATATTTAAAACTGATTAATAACGAATCGTGTATTTCGCTAAAATTAGGACCAGCTATAACCAATACGAAACAATCTGCTATTTAATTTATATAAAAGGATTAACACAAATCAATCAAAATGTACGCTTTCTTACGAGTGACTGTGTATATGCAAATTATGATCGCTAACATTTTGACGAGAGATATTAAATTAAATAAATAAAGAAACTAAATCTTTATCTTTGCTTATACATGGACTCGAGTAACGAGGGATGTGCGCTCTTTCTGATCGCACCGTCTGATCGGGAAGTAATTGCACGGTTCCACTGTTTGGCTGGCTGCATTGTTCCACGAGTGTGGCTCGTTCAGGGAAAAGAAATTCAGTGATAAGGAGCTTTTAAATTGCGCTTCTCGCGAAGGGCTCTTGTTCTCTTCGAGTTGAGAAACTTCAAGCCGTTACGTAGATTCTTCTTTAAGATCTTCTCGTTGCTACGGCCTCCCAGAGACCGCGTTGAATATTTTAAACGGCTCTTCCCTTCGGGGAAGCGAGCAGGTTGTTGGTCCTTTCGGTCACTTCTTTGTCTTTTGTCTCGTTTTCTTCTTTTGCCTACTTTTCTGACGATACGTGTAATACGTAATTGTATGTTTCTTAAAGTCTTGCGCTTCTTCACCATCATGGCAGCACAAACATTTATTAGTGGCATTTTTTGTGAAATAGATGATCGTCGGAAAGGAAACGATGATTAAACTGACTTTTTCTAGATAATGTAGGTGGGTATAACAGTTAAGAAAAGAAAAAAAGAAAAGAAAGAAAGAAGGGAAATTTCTAATAATAAAATTTTTCTTCCAGTACAGAAAGCACCAATATCCATTTCACAAAAAGAAAATTAATTGCATCGTTGCTATCCTGTTACACAATGAAACAACTAAGAGAAGCTACTTTTTAAAGATTCAGTTATGCATGCAGTTTACAGGGGACTCGGGACTCTATTTAATATTTTAAATGATTCTTTTGTTTTAGTAAAAAAGGCTGAGAAAAGGCATATTTACTTAAATAGGCGAAATGTTTGTGTTGCTATGTTCATCTAGGTGTTATATAGTTAAATAATATTTTTTAACTGTATAATGTAAACTGTATACTGTTATCGTATGAATAACGGGTTAATCTAATGGCAAGTAGCAAGAAAAAATATTTTCTAAGTTTTAGAAGCCGTTAAACTCAAAATGAAAATCTCTCTTTATTTTCTTTTATGAATTATTTATATAATTTTAAAAATGCCTTATGATTTTCTTTTATAGAGTACAAAATGACAATTTTTTTTATAATTTATGATTACCATGGAATGAAGAACATAGCGGCACGCATTCATTTTACATAATGCCTCATGTACAGTTTAAAATGCGGATAAGGAACCTGCTCTTTCACTTATAAATAATGAAAGAGTTCATTCACATTCCGTAAAAAGTATGTAACGTAATAACCAATTTAATCCTTGAATATCTCTAAGAGTGTGTTGTTAACAAATTTGATTGTGCTAACTCTGATATTAGTTTGAAATTTAATTAAATTTAATCTTTCGTTGAAGTAGAATTATAAATTAATCTGTCAAATACCGTTCCAATTTCGGTTTGAATTTTGTATCAGATTGCTGCCATTTTCTATTGAGTTGTTGTAGTAACAAGCGATTAATAATTAGCGTTGTTAATTACGGTGAATGGAATGATTCCTCGTGCTACTAACAAGAAATACCCAAGAAATACGGTTGGAAACTTTTTAAAATTCACCTGAGCATAGAACTTCCTGAACATTGAGTTGGATATAGTGAATAGTTATTATTTTTTATACTTCGAAAATAATAGCACCAAATAGACTGTTATTGATTACAACGTAACATACTTCCTTAATAAAGAGTAGGAAAAAATAATTTACTATTAAAACAGCATTGCAACCATTTTTTAAATAACGTTGAATGTAATTTGAAGCAGACGTTTAAGCTTTCAACAAGTTCGATTGTTTTTAGGAAGATTGATTGATGTTGTTAATAAATTTATATATCATTTAAACGGAATAATTTGTTTAATATATTTGAACAATTGCATTATATCCTTACGTGTTATATGACTCATCCATACAATCTCGTTTACATAACTACATAAATAATTTCTCTATATTTCGTTCTCCTCTTCGTATCCTGCAGTAATTTAGCTAGAAATCATAGGATTACAAGAGGGAGGAAGTTAAAATGGCATAAATGCAAGGTCAGAAAGGGGAATCGCCATCGCAACCTTTAATTAATAGCACGTGTACAGTACGAATATAAAATTCGAGTTTTGCAACGTACAATTATTATCTATAATTTACATTTATATAATTTGTCCTAATGAAAAATTCGACAGCCGTGTCAAAGTTTTATTTACATTAATTAATTTACAGTTTGAAATGTTCAAATAAGATACATTAATTTTTCCTTCAATAATTTTCAATATTGCAGAATAATCTCCTCAAGAAGATTAAAACCGCATTAACAAAGAGAAAAAGGAAAAAAAAGAAGAAAATTTTCAATATTTTTGCGATTAACTCTCTGAATTCACCATCGCAATTGCTTCCACATGCCACAAATTCGTCCCTCTCCCATATTCCATATCACATTTCAACTAACCCAGAAGCAAATAAGGCCCTCCGTGGCCGCCAGCTGATTATTGGAAAGTTTCGTATTAATTCGCGGCACGGCTCTTCTTCCTTCGTTGTTTCTGCGCCACTGCACACCGATGTACGACTTCTGGGCGTGTTGCCCAACTCCATCCCATCGACCAAGTTGGCTTTAGCTTTTGCCATTCTCTCTCGTGCAAATGCATTCTTATACGTGTTTCATTTTTTCTCTTTCTCTCTATCACAGGTGAACGACGTGTGTATTTGGTAGAAGGCACGGGGATATGTGTTAGTGGGCTCGTGCTCACACCGTAGTTCCTCTTTCTGGCGAACGTTTGGCATCCTTGTTTCCGGCCGGTAGAAAGCACTTTTCGAGAAACTTTACGTAATCTCCGACTTAATTACACGGGCCCCTCGCGATCGGCTAGTCGGATGAGACGCTTTGCGCGATTTATTAACCCACCTACACGTCCCCAGCGTTTATCTTTGCTTGGCTCGAACAAGATTTGGCGCGAATTTCGCGTGTAAAGAACGGCACGTGGAATAATATTCGATTCAGCCGTGTGTAATTGCCAATAGATGAGCTGTTATGTCAGTGCATACTAAATATATTTACGATATTTATACTATCAACCGTAATGTGTCGTCAGAAATTGCTAAAAGTGATATCATATATAGTAAACAGTAAAATGTATTATTGCCTTTTCACGAGCAATTTACTTTCATAGTCTGCTAATTCCACAAATAAATAGTACGTGATTCTTCTGATTATTAATTCAACGTTAAATTATATATTTTAGACAGATGCAAGTACCGTTACTGCAAATCGATTAAAGTGTAAATCTGGAGGCGGATAATTATACCGCTACCCTGAATTTCAATCTTGTAAAATTTAGCACACGAAAGGCGAGTAAGCGTAAACCTACGTATCTTTTTACAAAATACAATGCAACATTTCGCAAGTTTCAATCGTAGGTACGTTAATGTAATATTTTTGCTAAATCGTTTCACCTTGAACTACGTAAATATGGAATACGGAATTATACAAATTATTTCTGCACAATCAAAAATTTGATTCAGGCTGTAAGGAATCACCGTGACCTTATCCATGTAAACGTAGCGATTTGCGATTTTACGTGTCTGTAATAGCCTTGCGTAACAAACTTAACTAGCAAAGTTTCAATTTCTAAATGCAACTTTCTGCTACACGCGACTTTCGTAACTAAAACAACGTCGTGTAGAGAAGTTCGTGCATGTTACACGTGCAATTTAACGTGTGTTTTTGTCTCTTAGGAATTATACACGATATAAATTAATAGGACTGTCGAATAATTAGACTAGAATAACAAGAAGGATCGTATCTTTAGCTTATAATGCAAAATTATAGTTCTTCTTCTTGGAACTCAGTCTAGATTTTCTTTTCCCGACAAGTGTTTTTCTCTTCAACTTTCAACAAACATGAATACGTGAACGTGAAAATGTATTAAATTTTAATGCAGCACAATGTATATAGTATAATACAAGGCCTAACACACTGCCCTGTGGAAGTCCAGCAACGATATTGTAAACATCTGAGATGGAGTTCTGATTTTTGACGAAGAATGATCAGTCCTCGAGGCATGATTTTACGAGATTATGCTAGGATGTTGGAAATTTTTGTTTGATTTTGTATAACAGGCCTTCGTACCATACTTTATTATCAAATGCTTTTTCAATGTCTAGAAAAAGCTGTCACATGCTTCTTTCTAAAACCGAATTAGTACGATGGAATTAAATTATCGAATGTTCTTACTGGACAAATTGTAAAGTTTCTCGAAATTGAAGAAAAAAAGAAGAATTAAAGTAGTAAAGTCATTACGTAGTAAAATAAAAAAAGAAACAAAAATTTCTTAAGAATTAATAAATTAAGGTCAATTAGATATTGTAATTAATAATAAGAAATGTAGTTCAATTTCTGTGGTCTTTGTTAGAAATTTCTATATTTCACTGGAACTAACGAGGTTTGAAGCGCAGATCGTGATATCGGTTTCTATTCGATTCCAGCTTTAATTATCCATGGGGTCAGGCAATTTATCTTAATTAGCACACCGTCGACTAGGTAAGGGCTTTCCGGATGCAAGGAAATCAACAAATATATATATGTATACATATACCTGACACGGCGATTCGTTCGATTAATTAACGAATAACTTTCTGTTATCATGGCGCTGAAGCTGCGTTGATTTATCGACAGATCTTTGACACGATAAACTTTGATCGTCTCTGGAAATTGAACAACTCGCGTATATATCCAACGAATTATCGTATCTCACTATGAATTTCCAGAATGGATCACTATGAATTTATAGTTTCCATCGTTTAAATGTTCACGTTAATAATCACACATGCACATCACGTTATCTATTCCTGCTCGACGATAGAAAGATATTTAGAATTAAAACTGTTTAAATATTTTAAGACTTTGAAAATTAACATTTCTGTGTATTAACGAACACTTTCATTTATTCGAAAACAAAAAATTCTTCAATATAGTTTTGTCGAGGATAGAACAATTATCTAGCGTTGATTTATTTTTCCTTCTTTTTCTCCTTTTCGATGAAAACTGACGAAGATGAAGTTTTTAAACGAATCCAAACACTGCGGATATCGTCGTAAGCATCTTCTACTTAAGTCTTGAGATATGAAAAAGGTCATTAAAGCTATTAACGTCAAATTCTTGGTGTGATTTTCGCTAATTACTATAAGATTAAATGATCTTTCATATCCCTGATAAAAAATGGAAGATTTTTCTTAAACTTAGAATTTACAATTCTCTTCTTTTTTGTAAGATACTCTTCGGGTAAAATTTTACGTTTGATAAGTGACTCTTCAATCATGGCTGATATGAAAAGGAGACGTCACAGACATCTTAAAATTACGATTCTTCTGTATGATTGAAAACATTTCTTTCCAGAAACGTTCTCTCCGTTGAATATCCTTCAATGCCCCAGCCATGCTATTCCACGTCAAATCGTGATTCGAGAAACCTCATATTTCTTAGTTTCTTTCACGCTGTTCAGCATTTATTGATAGATCTGATATATATCGGTTCCATGAGAAATCAATTTTACCAATTCCAACGATTTTTAGAATATTACACCGTAATCCCTTAAAACCGCGGAGATGTTCTGTACCACTTTTTATATAAATATCTACATAATCTTCCAATTGCTTCTATCGTTAAATTAATAAGGGCGCGATCAAAATGTTTACGACGATAGTAATATTAATTTATCGATTAATAGTAACTGACCTACTATAGATACGTAAGATGGAAGTTAAATTGCTAGGAAATGTTCAATTTGAAATTAACAGTGTTTCATAAGATAATAAAAAGTTTAATGCGAAAAGGTATACTAAATTACCTAGAAACGTTCAATTAAAAATTGATGATAACGATAATGTTTCATAGCATAACAAAATTTCCGTAATAAGTAGTTTACTTTGCTCCCTGTTCTATGAATAACGTACAAACTTCGCTAACAATTCACGAATATCGTTACGCTTTTATAACTAAGAATTATGTGAAATATAAGAAAATTATGAGCAAAAATTCGGTACTATCATTTTACTTCTGCCGTCGAATTATTCTTCATTTCTTCGTAATCTTGGTAATCAGCCATTTCTTTCTAATCGTTCGATCGACTCTGAATAATTTTTTATCAACTATTCCGATATATGAAAAAATAATTGGTTAGTAAGGAAACATTGTGCAACGGATCGCATATCTCTCGTAGCATGTTTCCTAAAGCGATAAATCTAGTAAAATTGACTCTACATACTTGATAAGCTGGCTTATGTCGGCCGGAATTTTCTCGATTTTGTTGTCTGAGAGATTGAGGTAGGTCAACCCCGTAAGCTCCAGTAATTCCCGTGGTATTCTCCTCAGCTCGTTGCACTCCAGATGAAGGATATGAAGTTTCGGGAACCTTCGTTATAAAAAGAAACTCAATCAACTTAACCCTTCTAGCGATATCAATAAACTATTCGTTTCATCGATTGTATTACTTTCCGAGTAACTTTATGATTAATGAATCGAACACTTGATATGAATGGAAATTTGTTAATAATAGTAGATTTATAAAACACGCTATTGTATATTATGTATTCATTATTCTTCATTCGATATTTATTATTCGTTATATATTATTTTACGATATAGTTGACAGAATGCAGGATAGGAAATAGCAATAATTGATTTCAACAGCAGCATTAGCAAAATTAGTTTCCGTACAGAATGTCTACGTCATACCTGTGCAGTAGTATCATATTGTTCTTCGTGTTCGTAAGTTGATTCTGGCTCAGTATTAGCTCTTCTATCGCTGGGAACGCTATAGCACTGTCGGGAATCCTTGACAGGCCCCCGTTACTGAGATCCAACTGTTTTGGACCCGTTGACAATTGTATAGCCTGCAATAACGCATGTGATATAGCGTGTTGTCAATGTTTCGTGAAGTTACGTATTCAAGTATACTTTACGAACTTGGAGAATTAATGCGACAAGTGGTTAGATATTATATTATGGATTCATATTACGCTAACAGTTTTTACAATTTTACGTCGCGATCAATTAGTATGTAACGCTGAAAGAAAAGAGAAAACGCAAAGAGAGAACGCGGGGCTAATCGTGCAAGAAGAGTCATCGTGTTATATTTTTCCTACAACCGTATACAACTTTTGTAAGTAATAAAATATTTAGAACAATGTGTATATTTGATGGACAGAATTGTACGTTTCAAAATTTGAACATCATACAGTGTACGTTTCTTTTCTATCATCTAGACACGAGCAAATAAGTTCCATTACCTCGGACTCGAGAGAGTCCGCGTCGATGGCGTCCCTGTCAAAGTCACGTTCCTCCATAATGGCGACCAAATCCCCGAGATACACCATTTTTCACGTATTCATCAATTTCTATGCTAATTAAGGATCATACACACGCGTCTCTATTATATCGGATCACTGGCGCCAGCGTATACTTCACATCGTGCAGTCACAGATTTCTAGCTTTCATCTTGCGAAGCGTTCGTCCCCGGAAAATCGCTCTACGTTCTTTTTAACGAAATGCAATTTGCATCAAAATTGTCCTACTTTACTAACTGATCACCGATTAGTAATTAGTTGTTATCCATTTTATTAATTAGCAATTATCCATCAAATTTTCCAATATATATTTTCGTCCAGACTACATGAACGTCGAACAATCATAAATATACAAAAAAGAGTAATTAAATTTTATATGAAATTATCAAATTCAATCTAAATATTTTAATACGCTAAGCGTTAGATATTCTTACGTCAATGGAATATTGGAATAATGTATCGTCTACACGAGACAATCTGCGTTGACGTCAAACGATAAAGTTGGCGTTATAAATGTATCATAAAACTTGCTACGTCTAGTCTCATGGTCAATAATCGTGAAACTTAGAGAGTGAAAATTTTATGCCACGCTGTGTTTAAGTCTGGCTATAAGTTCGTCACTAAAAGGAAATAGATAGTAGTAAAAAGTTTCACGTAATTGCAGAACAAACCGTCAGTAAGCATGAATTACGCGATCAATGATAAACGTAGTTCTCACAGTTCGCGACATACCAATACTTCTTATGAGAATGTGGTTTGCATTCGCGCGCAACTATGTTTCATGATTTCTTTACCTTGATCTCCTTAAACGGAGTTCGGTATTAATATTCATATAAACACGCGCTAATGTTAAATTTATATAATAAAAAAATTGAGGAAATAAATTCAATTATCATTATGTTACAGAATAGTTAGTGTTATCATTGCAGTAATACGTATAAAAGTTTCATGAAATCATTTAATATCCATGTAGCAAAATGGCTGGCACTCATCCTTGTAACTCTGTCATTACAAGAAAGTTTAAAGAAGTAAATTTACAACGACTGTTAAAAGCATCGTGATAAAGTTTTCGATAATTAAATGACGCGCGACGTTTCGTTAAGAGTTTGTTTGAACAACAGCTTTATAGAGAGTGGTGCTCAGCATTTAGTGTTCGAATTAACGAAATCATGCATAAGACAAAATCAGAAAATAAGGCGAAATCGTTGCTAGAACACTATTATTGCACACTTGCTCGCGTGTTAATGAATCGTCCGTCGCGATGATTAAATGTGTACTCACGAACGCACAATAAATTGAAACGATGTGAAAATTAACATTACGCCACCGTAAAAAGCCACGCAAATATAATTTAAACGGATAATTCTATTAAGCGAAAGAGAGGTCTTCTTTATTGTTATTCTATGAACTAAAAATCACGTCACAAGAATGTGGTATTCACAAGAATCGGTGTAACGAGGGATTTTAGTATCATGTTACTAAAAAATCGTTTCATTCTCAAAAATTGTGCTTCCCCTACGAACATCCCTGCAATAGTCAGCAGTTTTCATCGCAACCATCTTGGACGCCTTCATCGCGTCATTTTCGAGCAAAATCGCGCGCGACATCTTGTCATCGCGAACAGGCAAGCTGAGAAATGGCACACGTATCGGTTGGTTGACACACGGAGCCGTGAAAACGAGAAGGAAACGAGGCAAAACGTCGTCGTTTCTAGCTAACGGACGCGTTTCGTGTGTTGCGCATAACATTGTGAACGCAAGAGAGAAAAAACCGAGCTAAAGAAGAAAGAGAAGAAGAAAAGGGAAGTTTCGCGTGCCCACGTTCTCCTGATGGAGGCTAATGACAGAAGCAACTTTTTCTTGCCAACTGCCAGGGGAACTTGCGATGCTATAGCACGCGATAAAGCGGTTTTCAATACACGGCAGAAAAGTTGGATGATTTGGGTCGATATTCGTCCCGTGGGACGTGCTCGTCTAATAAATTTTATTAATAGAGATCGGCCTTTTTGCTGCGGCTCCCAGTGACACGGAATTACTCCCATAGGTATCGAAACGAAAAACACGTATCGCGTATCAATTTCACTCTGAAAAGTCTTTGCGTGGGAATCGCTGAAATTCTACTTGCGTTAACGTCCACGAAACTCCACTTTTATAGCTTTCTTGCTTTTACGAGTTTCTCGTGAAACTATCGATCGTCAATTCTCAAATCTATCGTCACGAAAATTAGTACGAATTTATCGAACGACGCGATATTTGTTTAGGCATACGAAAGAAATTCCTTCAGACTTTAAGACCGATCCCAAAGATTTCACTCTGCTTCATCCACCTATTATATCTTTCAGTCGCATATATTGGTCTTCGAAACGAGTTCCGGCTGATACTAAATTAATTTCAAAGATTTCACCGCGCTCCATCCATCCATCATCGTCTCTAAGTCATAGCCGCGTACATAGCTCGGCGAACGAAGATAAGGATATCTGTAATGAACTACCTGCGAGAAATTAGAGGGCTCGCAGACTCCGAGGCAAGAAAGTGATTAAGGGAAACAACCCCTTCTATGGTTTCGTAATTATTGGTTATCTCCATCGGGGTTCGTATTATGGTTATTGTTGTCATAACTAATCAAATTAATGCGCGGAGAGCTTGCTTTTGCGAAATTACGCAACGATAAAGCGCATTGGATCGAGAGTTTTCGCGAGTGTAACGCGAAGTCACAAAATAACGGGGCCTATGCTCGTTCTGACGCAACATCATCGTCATCCTCCGCCACCATCTTATTCTTTGGCAGCTGAGTAGATCGTTGCGTGTGTACTGCATCACCGGTTAATTAGCGAACGCTAATTAGAAGATACTTTAACGCGTCTGCTGAGATTCGCCTGTTGAATGTTGCAGAAGGTTCATTAACTATTCCGTTCATCTTAGAAGACAGTTATATACTTTGTGCGTTGTTTCAGAGATATAACGTCTAGTGGTGGTTTTAGTATTTACCTAGTATTAAAAAATGATTTGCTTTTTATACAAGATGCTACCGAGTTAATTGAAATTTTTATTAGAAAATGATTAATTCCTTGATTATTTAGTGGTGCAAGTTCGACTCTTGTTCGCAAAATCAGTAAAACTCTTACAGCGCCTTTCCATCGTCATCAACAAACCACATCATATTCCCCGTGAGAGGACATCCCGCACAAGCACACGAAGATCACTCGAAAATCAGTTTAACAAGATTCCCTGTCACTGACCAAGACACATTAAGCATCCACATCGTCGTTCTTTTCTTCTTCTTCAAACTTTCACACTTTCAGCTTCATTATCCACCGAGATCAATTTCCACCACTCTACATCTCATCCACATTCCACTTCCCTTCCGCCACAATCAGCTCTACACGGCCATTAGATGCATCCTCGTTGGCCGACATCGCTGTTCACGCGAAATTTCACAACTTTGTCGTCCCAAAATTTCGTTTCCGGGCCTAGAGAACGTTGTTTCATCGTCTTTGAACGCGACCACGGACCGTCTCGTACAGTCGCCGGATGCAGAGCATTATTCATGACTGAGGACAGAATCGTCACTGAAGAGGCCATCGAGCTTGTCGCGTGTCTTGGCCGCATGTAAACCGGAAGAACACGCTCAGCTGGCCACTGTCCTGCAGCGTGTTCTTCGTCTGCTGCTGTTGTTGTTTCGCCGACAGGACGGAACCATTTCAATGCGTTTTAAAAACACACGCGTGCTGGCGAGCGGAATACAGAGTGTTACAAAAGGATCTGTAACTCTAGCGACTTATGGTAGATATTCACCAAGAGAAACGAGAAATGCCTAATCGAGATAACTATTGAAGTATATATCCTGTAATATAAATATAATAGATAAAATACTAATACCAGTATTGATACCAATATCTGTGTGTCCTTCGATACTGAAGTTGAACTGCAATGTCAGCGAAACGCTGTCAACCTTTCTTTTTTTGCACATGGCTTGCACCTGAGAACTGCAGTATCTTACGCAGCAGTGTTAACCATAACAATGCTAAGTTTAACAATGTTAAATGCGACAATCCGAGATGAAAGAAGATTAAGGTTCTCATTCTCTAAGATAAATTGAAAAATGGCAAAACGTCGAATCTCCAAGTCAGAATGGAACATCTTTTTAAAGTATACCATCGATAGCAATCTCGGTTAAAACGAAGGCAAACTTATTTATTTTCGACAAGCATCAATTTCGTGCGCAATTTTCACGACGCGGCCAATAGACTTTCCTGATGATCAATTTTCAGGATCAATTTCGTACCGTTGAAACGCACACGACTAACGGCTCACTTAGTCATCTCTTTTTCCTTCTGCCTTGCCTTTGCTTAAAACTGAAGCAAAGAGTTTAAGGGTAAAAAGGAACACTTAAAAAAATAAAAACGTTGAAGTTATCGCGATTTGAGTTAGAATTTAAAGATTCTGTTTTTCACTGTGTCGGTGTACTATCGGCATCGCGTAGAATTCGTTACAAAACCACCCGCAATAATAATGAATCATGGAAAAGTTTTCCAATCGGAAATTTCATTTACATTTACGTGTCTCTAGGAAAGATGTTCAGCCACTTATTTGCTTTGGCGAACGATGGTTATAAATCGTTTCGCACGGCAAGGAGGACAGTTCAGCGAGGGGAAAACTCGACAACAACGTGCTCTGGGACTCAAAACAGGAATTATGGAAGTTTGAGACGAAGATTTTACATTTTAAGTACGAGTCTAGTTGAATGTTTCGCGATGCCACCAAAATTCTCGGGACTCTTGGCCGAGCGAAAAGGGTCACTGAATAAAATTTAATCAAACTTGTTGAGGCAACCGGCTAACGAAATTGAGATGCTGATTAAGAACGACTTTTCCTTTGAAAGCGTTAACTTTTATCTTATGGTTAAAAGTAAGTAAATGTTGGGATACATTTTGAGCGGTATCGCACAAGTTGGATCGAGTTAAAAATATTTTCAACTCCGTTACCATAAATTTGAAAAGATGTTATTAAAAATTTTAGTGTCTGAATAAGTACCGTTAAGAGATTGTCAATTTTTAGAAATTTATTCTAAAATCCTGTAGATGTGTACACAGTACCCGTAGGAAGCGGGGCGACGTCTAAACTGATATTTCTGGCACCCTATTGTGAAAATGTGGCGGAGGTATAGAGATTTTCTAGGTCAGTGGCCTACATGTATGACACTGGAACTAATTGGGAGCTCTGCAGGTAACTAAACTTTATATTAATTTCGTGGCTACATTGTAACGAGGAACAATGAAAACAGGGAAATTAAACAAACGTGTCTAATCGTTGATCTTATCACTCAGATTATTTCATTTTTAACGAGTTATTTCACTTCGATTATTTCGATTGTTTCCATTTTTTAATAGTAGTTACGAACGCGTTATTCTTGCGTCAATAGCCCCATTAGTCGGTCCGTAACGCGGATGGAAATTAATTAGAATTGCGACCTGAAAACTGACATCAACTCGAATCGTCAAACGTTTAATTGAAATTGATTCAGAGGCGAAACATTCGGTAGTCGTGGCTCGCGTAAATTTTCAGCTGGAAACGCTGCAACCTGCGTTCGTTAATTGCTCGTCATACCTAAAGGGAATATCTACTTCGTGTTGCGCAAGGATTTGCAATTAATGGAGTAATTAATAGAAAATAGAGATTGCGCTAGTTGCGAGAAATTTTCATTCAACAATTTCTTTTTTATTTTCATTATTCAATGTCGCGGCGATAAATTTTCGCGTGAGGTGCATTTATACTTCTCGATATTTCGGCTAGATATCGAACTACTGGGAAGAGAAATAAAAGAAAAATGAAAGAAAAGTATACATGTACACGATGAACACACATGTACAAGAAACCAACGACCATGCCGAATATTCGATCGAACTGAAGGAAAATTGGCTGTCTCCGTTGACAGAAAATTGCAAACAAACTTCCGACTTGTGGCGAGAAAGAACCGGCAATGTTAAACTTCGCTTTCTGTGGAAAGTTATCGTGCAAAAACATCGAACGTTCCTCCGTGAGCTAAAAATATCGATGAAAGCAGACGTTTACGCGTTCGATCGGTTGCCTGTTTGTAAAATTCATGGCATAAACTTGTTTTAAACACGGCCGAGTTTAATCGAGCTTCCAAACGACTATCGTTCTATTCCTCGTTTCATCGTAACCCGTCAATTGGGTCGTCTCTTAACCAGAAACTTCTCCGATCAGGCAATTAAAAGTTAGTAAAGACACATCAATTTCAGTTATGTTATGCAGAACTTATCAACCTTTGTTATGTCACTTTTCTTCCAGAGTACATAACACCGCATTTATTGGAGTATATTTTGCCGGCCCTTTTGTTCACGTTTAATTGACACTTGTTAATTAGCAATTACGTAGGTACGTTACGTTTCTTTTCTTTCTTTCTTTTTTTTTTTTTGTTACAACCACATCGAGGCATGATTCTGTAATTAAACATCGGTGAAGCGATTATTCGTTGCATTATGATCATTGAGCCAAGGACAGAGTAATTAATGACTTGCAGCTGGTTCTCTTTATTTTCGAACGAGCTTGTACACGTCGATGATTTTGAGCGAGGCTCAAGTAAAATTTAATGCTAAATTTACTACGCAATAAAGCGATTGAAATGACTGGTTATTTCAAATTCTTATCTTTCATCTTTGTTCTAATTAAAATCTCTTAAAATTGAAACGTTCGAATTCCTTTTACCATCGAGGAGGGAAAATAGGAGCGATGGTAATCTATGAAGGAAACCTCGTAGACGTATCGAACGATCATAGGGAAAACTGAGGTGGACGGTAATGAACGGGCGCAACGTATATAGTTGCGTATTGCTTGTTGTGGTACTTGTTCGAACAACTGGAGATTGGATCGACACGCTTCGCGCAGCGTGAAATGCAAACGCGGGGATATAAAACAGCGGCGCGATACAGTATGCCACCGCGGCAGAAAAAACCGAAAGGAGAAAAGGGAAATGCGATCTCGACATCGCGAAGTCGGTCGTAAAAATGAGTGACGCGTCGGAAACTTGTACGCCGGAGTGCGGATTCTCCGTGCGAGCTCTTGGCTTACGAGCTATGAAGCATACATTAGAAATCTCTTTACAAAAGTCTACGGTATAGTAGAACAATAAACATTTCTATACAATGTTAGCTAAAATTCTTTGAAATATCGCTATTTATTAAATGGAAACTTCTGCACACCGTTGTACATTGTTAACTTCAGTACTAACATAGCTGATGATATTTGGTACAAATTGCACGCTCTCCATAGCTTTTATTTTCTACTCTACAAATATTTTATAATATATTTACTTAATTCATAATATATCTATTTCATTTTCTATTAAAAAGTAAAATTTGTGTAACTTTTCCAATACATGTAATGCGTAAGTAAATTAAAATACAGATATTTCATGTTACAAATAAATATATGTAGTATCGGAAGAAAACCCTGAGTAATTAAGGTCTATTTGATCATGGGACATGTGCGTGCCAGGTATACCGCAGCCAAGGCATAAAAGGTAGCCGTGAGTGAGTTGGGGAGCTTTCAGTGTTGTCAGTGTCGGGGAGCACGAGGTGGCTGCGGGTTTTCAGGGCGTAGGACCACGCCCTGGGAAACCCCGATGAATCTGATGTTCTCCTATAGCCGGACGGTGACTGGTCGGCGCCTTTGGCCCCCGCCAGTTTGCCGATCCGGTGCGGAGAACCTCGGAGAAGTTGGTGGGCCCGTATCCGCCAAGACCACTCACCTCACCTTCTCGTGGGGCTCCCCGTCACCCTGCACCGGCCTTGACCGGGGCAGGGTGCGAAAGAGTGAGTGGCACCAGGATGGAAACCCTTGTTGACGACCTCGGCAATCTTATACAATTACAATTTAACAATGGATAAGAAAACGAACCTAAAAATCGTTTACGGTGCAGGGGAGGGATACCCCAGTACCGGCGCAGCCGCGGGTTGTAAAGCGGGCCCCGCTGCGTCGTCATCGAGCAACCGTGGCCGTCCGGGGGTGAGCCGCCAGGCCCCTGGACGCGCTCATGCGTCTGGCGAAGGGGACTCGCGAACTGGGGAGTCCCGTAGAGGGTTGGAGGAACCCGACGTTTTGGCTATCGGCCCAGGACCTTCGCGGACTGGGATGCGGCGGCACCGCGGGGGCGGCGGGGGGTTGAGATCCGACGACGAAATGTCGTCATGCTCTTCCTATTCGACCGTCGCGGGCACACTCGGCAAGCGGTCGTACCGCAGGATTGCCGAGTCTACAGAAAACATTGCCTCAGCCGCCAACGGCCGCGGCGGAGGCGCGGGACGTCGCACACGGCGGGGGGACGCGCCCGCGGGGGATCCCGACTCCGCGCTGCTTCCGGCTCCCGGTAAAAGGAAGAAGAGGGGCGTGAGGCGCAGGACGGATATCGACACCGATACCGACGCCGAGGCTGTCACCGTGGTCGCCGCCGCCGCCGCCTCTACCATCCGCGGCGGTGCCGACGGCGGCGACGGCATGCGGAGGGACGAAGCGAGGACCGGGCCGGTCGGCAAACAAGCGACCGGGAAAGAAGCGGAACCGACCCACGATCGGGAAGAGGAGGACGTCGCATACCTGCGAAGGAGGGTGCGTTTTCTGGAGGAAGAGGTCAGTCGTCTCCAAGAAACGGTGGAACGGCTGACCAGGGATCGCGCGGAGAGGACAGCCAAAGTTGGTAACACCGACGGCAAAGGACAAGAGGTGGGGATCACCTCTACGAGGAGGACGAAAGAAAATGCTCCTCGGGCCGCAGCGGGAATGGCCATGGGTCCCCCTCCCCCACCTCCCCAACACCCCTGGTCAGCGTCGTGCCGTCTCCGCTGTCCCGACGGGTCGGGGAGTACACGTGATGCACGAAAAACGCTTACCGAGGGAACGGATAGATTCGGTGGCTCAGGACCTCGAGACCCACTAGAAGATTTCAAGATCCTGATCCTCCGCAAGTTGGAGGAATGTCGGCAAAAAGTACTGCCAGCGGCGGCAATTCCCCCGGCCACGGATACTGGAGTCGCCACAGGAATCGTACAAGCACGATCGCGGTCGGCGAGGGACGCCTCGCGGTCGACTATGGAGTCGTCGGCCGACGAGGCAGGATTCACTACTGTGGTAAGAGGAAGAAGAGGTAGAGCGAGGCGGAAGAACAGGAAGCCCACGGTGCAACCTCTTTCAACGGTCCATGCGCCGACCGAGGACGCAAGAACCAAGAGAAGGGTATTATCGTCTCTTCCGACGTCGACATCGCGAATAGGAGCCTTGGCGCCCTGGACGGCGACCAGAAGCAGCGAAACGAGGACAAGGACTTTCGCGGAGGCGGCCGCTCGGCCACCGGTGCGCCCCCGCACGGGAAGGGAATCCATGCGAGCAGCAGGCAGCGGCAATGGACTCGGAGCTATCGGGGCAGGAGGGAAACGCAACGCTAGCGGGCGGGACGCGCACAGCGAGAAAGTGCCGGACCTTCCCCGACCCCCACGGTGTGCCGCGGTATCGCTCACCGTGAGGGACGGCTCGGGCTTCACATACAAGGACGCGATGTCAGTGGTGAAGAGAGAAGTCAAGCTCTCCGAACTCGACATCACGGAGTTAAGACCGAGGAGGACGATCACGGGGACGCTGCTGTTCGAAATCCCAGGCCAGGACGCTGGAAGTAAAGCATCACGACTGGCCGAGCGGATGGCGGCCACGCTGAAAGATTTGCCCGCCAAGGTAACCGTCCCGCGAAGGACGGCCGAACTAAGAGTGACCGGACTGGAGGACTCGGTCACCGCAGAGGAGGTGGCAGCCGCCGTTGCTGAGGCCGGGGGCTGCCACGCCGACGAGGTCAACGTGGGTGTTATACGTTCCGCCCCTCGGGGCCTCGGGTCGGTATGGCTACGCTGCCCGCTAACAGCGGCCAGGAGAATCAGCAGAGGAAGAGATGCTGGACCAGGAGGTAGGATCAACATAGGTTGGTCAGCGGCGAGGGTTTCCCCTCTCCCTGCGCGCCGACTCCAATGCTTCAGGTGCATGGAGTCGGGTCACGTGCGCCGGGACTGCACATCGACGGCCGACCGGTCAGAGCGCTGCTACCGGTGCGGGGCGGAAGGACATCGCGCCAGGGACTGCTCGGCGCGAGTACCCACGTGTCCGGTGTGCGCGAACCTGGGACTGCCCGCGTCGCACCGTATGGGATCACCGGCATGCAAGCCGCCTGCCCGTAGGAGGAGGGCCGCACAGGAAGCAAGGACCGTTCCAGGCGACGGTGGGGATGCGGCGACGAGGAAAGAAAGAATACCGCCGCCAACTGACCCCACGAAGGACGGAAGAGAGGATGGCGAAGTCAGATACAACGACTGCGAGGGGAACGGCCCGGAGGAGGCTATGGAGACGGAGCCTTCCCCAACGTGAGCGGAAGAAGAGGAGGAGGACAACTGCTCCTGCAGTGCAATCTTAACCGCTCCCGCCGTGCTCAGGACTTAATGTTTCAGAGCTTGACGGAGCGGCGGATTGCTCTGGCGGCAGTGGCTGAGCCATACTGCATTCCCGACGCGTCGCGAGGCGCTGGAGATCTGACCGGCTCGGTCGCCATATTCTGGACTGGAATTGCGGGAAGCCCTTCCTGCTCGGTAATTGAGCGCGGACGGGGCTTCGTGGCCGTGAAATGGGGCGACCTGGCCGTGGTAGCCATCTACGTGTCGCCCAACATCAGCCAGGCAGAATACGCCTCCTTTCTGGACGGACTCGCGGCTTGCACGAGACGTTTAGGCGCCTGCCCGTCACTGGTCCTCGGGGACTTCAACGCCCACTCAACGGCGTGGGGCTCCCGCCGGACCAACAGAAGGGGGCGCGAGGTACAGGATTGGGCGGCCGCACTCGACCTCCGACTTATGAACCGGGGGTCGTCCAGCACGTGCGTGGCGTGGCGGGGCGAGTCCATAGTGGACCTCACATGGGCAAACCCCGCCGCATCCCGCCGCGTTTCCGGTTGGGAGGTCTCCCCGGAAGAGACCCTCTCGGACCATCTCTACATCGTGATGGAGGTGGCGGTTGGCGGCGCGACGGGCTACCGTTCGTCGGATGCGCGCGGGCCTACCGGCCCACCGGGAAGGAGAAGAAAATTCCCGCGATGGGCGGTGACGCGGCGCGACGAGGACTTCATGGCGGCGGCCGCTATAGCCGTGGCTTGGTTAGAAGAATCCCCGACCGAGGAGGACGCGGAAGCAGGAGCGACCCGGCTGAGACGCGACATGCACGCGATCTGTGATTCGTGTATGCCGCGGTCTGGAACGCCGCGCCGCGCCGGCGCTGTGTACTGGTGGTCCGAGGAGATCGCTCGTCTCCGCGAGGCGTGTATCCACGCTCGGCGCCAATACACCAGATCCCGCCGTAGACGGCGGGAGGACGAAGGCACAGTGGCTCGCCTGTACGAGGCCTACCGCGAAGCGCGGAGGCCCCTCCAACAAGCTATCAAGGAGGCGAAGAGGCGGGCCTGGAACGAGCTTCTGGCCAGCCTCGACTCTGATCCCTGGGGGCGTCCTTACAAGATGGTATTGAACAAACTCCGTCCATGGGCGCCTCCCTTAACGGAGAGCATGGACCCTCGGTTCCTGGAGGAGGTCGTCGGCACCCTGTTTCCGGGAGCAGCGAATGAGGGAGTGGGCACCTTTACCAAAGAGGAGGAGCAGGAATCCCAGCCGCTGGAAGAGGAACCACGGGTCACTGCGGGGAGTTGGAGCCCGGAATCGAGGGTCACCGAGGAAGAACTGGCCAGGGCCGTCGAGAGGATCGGAGCGCGGAGAGCTCCGGGTCCTGATGGAGTCCCGGCCCGCCTGTGGAGGGACGTCGCCGGGGTCTTGGCCCCGAGACTAATGCGTCTGTTCGACGGATGCCTGTCTCGAGGTGAATTCCCTACTTCGTGGAAGGAGGGGCGGATGGTCCTACTGCCGAAGCCGGGGCGCTCTCCAGACTCGCCTTCCGCCTTCCGGCCGGTGTGCCTTTTGGACGAGGCGGGCAAGCTGCTGGAGAGAGTGATAGCTGCCCGCCTGGAGTCGCATTTGTCCCGGAGCGTGCCCGGGTTGCACGATGGCCAGTTCGGTTTCCGGAGGGGGCGGTCTACGACCGACGCTGTCGCCCGTGTCCGCTCCCTTGTCGAGGGGGCCGAGCGGTGTGGTTACGTGGCGTTGGCCGTATCGCTGGACGTGGTCAACGCCTTCAACAGCATCCCGTGGGACAGAATATGCCGGGCCCTCGAATTTCATCGCGTACCCGCGTATCTGCGGGATGTGGTCCGGGCTTTCCTCCGGGACCGGAGTATCGTCTACACCGTCCGGGGAGGGGGGGTGACCGGGAGGGCTGTACACCGCGGGGTCCCGCAAGGTTCGGTGTTGGGCCCGTTGCTGTGGAACATCGCGTACGACGCGGTGCTTCGGACGCCGATGCCTCCGAACTCGGCGCTGACGTGCTACGCCGACGACACGTTGGTGCTGGTCTGGGGCACGGCATGGGGTAGAACCGTCCGCCTGGCGGAGCTGGCGGTGGCCTGCGTGGTCGCCGAAATCAAGCGATTGGGACTGAGGGTGTCCCCTGAGAAGTCCGAGGCAATGTGGTTTTGCCGCAAGGCCGATCACGGGACGCCCCCAGCGGGTTACCGCCTGAGGTTGGAAGGGACTGAGATCGGGGTCGGGACCAGCATGAAGTATCTGGGCCTGACCCTCGACAGCCACTGGACCTTCGGCGTTCACTTCGAGCGCCTGGCGCCGTCCGTCGAGGCGACGGCGAACGCCTTAGGACGTCTACTGCCTCGGCTGGGCGGGCCCGGCGTCGGGGTGCGCCGGCTGTACGCCGGCGTGGTGCGATCGAGGCTCCTCTACGGGGCTCCGGTCTGGGCGGAGGACCTGATGACCAATCGTCGCAGTCTCCTAGTAGTCAGGAGACTGCACAGGACAGTGGCCATCAGGATAGCGAGGGGCTTCCGCACCATTTCGGCGGCGGCGGCAGCGGTGCTCGCCGGATTTCCCCCGTTCGAATTGCAGGCCCTGAGGTGCCGTGAGATTTATCTCCACACTCGGGGTCTGTCGGACGGGGCGGGCCCGGGGGGCGCCGACGTCGGGGTTCGGGCTCGGCGAACTTTGCTCGACAGATGGCGCGCCAGCCTCGACACGAGAGCGGGTGCGCCGGGGATAAGAGTCCTCGGGGCCGTCCTTCCAAACTGGGACGTTTGGTTGGACGGCGGCGGGCCTCCCCTGACCTACAGGGTGACGCAGGTGCTCACCGGACACGGTTGCTTCGGTGAGTATCTGCACCGAATCGGGAAGGAGGCGACCGCGCGCTGCCACCACTGCGATGCGAGTGTGGATTCGGCGCAGCACACGCTGGAATACTGCCCGGCGTGGGCGCGGCCGCGCCACGACCTCATCGTGGAAATCGGCGGGGATCTTTCGCCTCCGGTGATTTTCGAAGCACTGTTGACAAACGAGAGAAGGAGGAGGGCCGTGACCTCCTTCTGTGAACAGGTCATGCTTCGAAAAGAGGCTGCGGAGAGGGTGAGGGTGCGGTACTCTCACCCTGAAAGGAACGACCGGCGAGGGCGCGGCAGGGGTCATGGACGCGCTTCGGTGAGAAGCACTAGGTCCGCCGCGTCCCCCGGCGGGGTACAAACTTAGGCGCTGGCAGCTCAGCGCCCCCGGGGCCGCAGAGCAGCCCGGTAGGGGAACCGGACTGCCTGGCACGGCGGCCCCGGCGACGAGGCGCGGTGTGACGTGGCCGCACACCGCTTCACTATGTGACGTATTGAGCGCGGAGGGGGGCCCGGTGTATCGCTTACACCGGTTCCCGGGCCCCTCTCGATCGCAGCCGTGACGGTCATCGTGGAGGTTTTAGTCGGTTGGAGTCCGGCACTACCACGCCGCTTTTCCCCAGAAGCGACCTGGTGTCCGCGCGGATTTCCTCCACGTTAAACAAAAAAAAAAAAAAAAAAGTGTTGTCAGTGTCACGTAAAATTAAGGCTTGGGATTTAAAGACAAGAAGATTGAGCCGTAACACAACTACTATCTTTCTTTTCTATCGAACTTTATTGAATAACACGACTTAATAAGCACAGTTTACGCGACTGATCTGAGAGATGTTGACTGATGGGAGGATTTAGTTTCAGTCCAGAGACTCGGTGTGGGAGTGCCCTTTGAGCTAACAACGCGGATTCATTGTTCACACTTTTCGTTAGGAAAAGTGAGGGTAACAGGATTAATACACAGGATTAATAAACTGAAAGTTTAAGTTTATGGTGGGTTCTTGGGCTTATTGAGGGTACGCGGTGAGAACCTGCACACATTTGGCCTCAGATGTGGATTGACGTCACACCAGCGTGGTGGAAAAGTGTTGTCCTCGTTGGGGATGGTGTTGTCAGCGTTGTCAAGGTCAAGGAGTGTGGTCGGCGTGAAAGAGAATCGTTGCGACGAGAAGAGTTAGTGACGAATGATGACTGCGTGCATGTAGACTGACGGAACATCATGCTTGATTTTGTGTTGGCGTGAACGATATTGAAATAAATCATACCGTTACCAAACTTACTAACACTATTATTTTTCCCCCATATATAACTACTTTCTAATCGATATATCCTTCGCGATTAACAGAACGGTTCAACGACCTAGTTCACCTGGAGCACCGATCCTCGAGTGGACGCCGAGCCATCTCGTTTGATCCAAACAGAGGCGGTGCTCGGGAAATTCCAGAAAAAGTTGGGAGTCGCGTCAGGTGAGATAAGGCCCCCGGCCGTATCTTCTGCTCTGTCGCAATTTACGGGGCGAACAACTGGGGATTGGAGGTGGGGGAATAGGAACAGCGAGCCAGAAATACAGTGAGGAAATATAGGAAGTGTCCTGGGGATACGGCGGAAACAGAACTTCGACTTGGCGAGAGGAACGGCCTTCTGCCTCGGCGAGAAGTCTTTTATCGGAGGTGGAACAGAGGGGGTGGTAGAAGTCGCGGCGTGGTGACGCGAAAGCGGAGCAGATATTTGATACACGCGAGCTCCATGACGATATTTAAATAACGAGATAAGCATTCTTCCGTGCTCTAGTCGATAAACTCGTTCCTTGTCGTTCCTTGTTCCTCCAGTTCCTGTTTTCGAGGGTTCTATCGGTGTTCTAGGTTGGCACAGCCAATCGACGATACGCGGGACGATGGTTTCTGATAGAGCAAGTGCTTTTGGCATAGGTTGGGGAAACGCGAGGTATGAGTATGTTTAGGATAACGAACTGCAGTACAAGTTTATAGCATGCACGGGACGTACGAACCTTTGTTGGATCTCCGACGATAATTATTTTGAAAGAAAATTTTTGCTTGCTTTCAAAGGGGATTCTTTTCTGATATTTAAGAACCTTGTGAATTTTAAAGGATTCTATCAGAACATCACAATAATCGTACAAATTTCGATAAAATTTTTATCGAAATAATTATTTTCCAATAAAAATATCATATTCTATTTGTTTTGTTACATTATCTTGAATAACGTAACTGTGTTAACCCGTTCCTCGTTGTTCCATCAACGGTATTAAAAAAACTTCACGACGTCTGTCTAAGTTTCCTAATAACCTGGAAGCGCCATCAACTGAAGAAATATCTGTGTTGTCGTGACAGAGCGAGGAAAAGACAAGGAAAATGTTGGAAAAACGAGCAGTCCCGTTCGTCGATCCAGTTCGTTACTTAATATCTTTATCGGAAGAGCAAGCATCTAGCTCGAACGGACGCATTCTGCCCGCAATTCGAAGCTTCCAGCCACTCGAGGCTGGATTCGCCCCGAAGCGAAGACGAGTCTCTGTCTGTCGATCCTTCCTTCCTTCTCTTTTTCTCGCTTATGTGCACCGACCAGAGAGCTTTCAAATCGATGTACGACGCGATGAATTATGAAACTCGTAATTTAGTCGGACTCTTTCGGAATGTAAAAACGGGTCGACGAATTTCGTGGCCACCGGCACCGATTCTGCAGGGTCAATCACTTTGATCACGAACGATCATCAATTCGGAAAGGTAACGCGTCTCATGGTAGGGACACAGAAGAGAATTTGAAGAGAGAAAAAGAAGAGATCAGTGCAGGATATTGTTTCGTCTTGATCGATTTCTGAACGACGAATACAGCCGATGCAGAAGAATTGAAGGGAAATTTTTCTGCATCGGCTTAAATAAATGCAATGGAATGTAATAGATAATGTTACCTTCTGTTTTTAGATAAAATAAATAAAATTTCATCGAGTCTATATAATACTATTTTTAATATTATTAATGAATTCAATATTTTAATTGTTTCTTTTCTATTGGACACGACATAATGAAAATGTTTTCTAGCGATACTAGAGTAAGCCCAGTTTACTTAGAAATAATAGAAAAGGAATGTTACCGCGAGTAGGAAATATTTTTTAAGCTTCCCTCGAGAAAAACAGGAGAGAAAATACGCGAGATATAAAGTTTCGAAGAGTTAGAGGTCAACGGAGAATCGAAGAAAATTACATTCAACATTGGAAAAGAAATATACAGAGATACGTGTCTTGGTATAAAGTTTTGAGAAATCTTAAATTTTCATCGTTGTAGAAATAAACAAGCATTCAAATGGAGTGGAATTCAGCTTATTTATTATTAGTGTCTGGTGTTCGATCTTCTTCTTTATAAATATTTCATACTGATTTTCAGACAGTAAGTAAAAGAAGACTTCTACACGCGAGAAGGAGTCTTCTCAAGAAGTTACGCTAGAATTAAAATTTGAAAACCTAACTTTCCAAATTTGCTAAATGTAAATTTTTTAAGTAGTGGTCGTAATAAACATTTTATGAAAAGCTGTCTAACAGAAATTACGATACTTTTCTAATACAATTGTAATCTAGTAGTATGTAATAATTACATTAACTTGAACAAAAATGTTTAACTTTTTCTGTACTAAGTTCCATTGTTAGTAAATACGCTATAATAGCGCTCCTAGATAAATAATTTATTTCCTCAGTAATTCAACTCTTTACAGATCGCTGCTTTTACGGCCAAACGCAAATTACTTCTTTCCGCTTTTCTTACCGACTGTAGATGGCGCCAGCAATCACGGATTGTTAATAATTTTCATCGAACAATTCTTTTAACCACGATCTTTCCCTTCGTACGCTGATCCATAAATTTGAAACACGGTACAAATGCGATTTCCTCGACAAATTGATTAAAAGCCGTTTCGTAACTTTCGAACGGGAAGAAGCGACGTTCCCTGGAAGTGCAAAGTTTTTCTTCAACTAAAACACGCGTCTCCACTACCACAGACGAAATACTTGCTTTGTCTTGTACTCGTCTGTGCTGTAAGTCAAAGAGTAGTACTATGGAAGTGTAAATGTGTTTTTAATTGAGAAAAAATGTACAAATAGTTATATTTATTATTAAGACAAATTGTCGAGAATGTCACCTGAGTTATTACCCTTCTGCCTGCTTCTTTGTAGCAACTGGAAAAGATTCTTACCACTGCGAGAATTTTTTGAAAATCAGCGTAGGGCAAAAACTGGTTTTCTTGCTCTCTGAATCTTTGCTGCATCTGCGATGAACGCCAGTTACCGACATGTTGTTTTGTCGTTTTTTATCTCGTATCTCGTAGTTACTCGAGCTTTGGTCATTTGACGCCTGTTTTCGTGGAAAACTGCGTTCTGAGAAATTTCTCTTCTCTATAAAGTTTTCAAATTGTCTGAATTTGAGGGGACGACATGGTGGGAAGCGCGCAATCGGCTGTGCACGTCGCACGAGTAGTTCTATGGTCGAAAAATGTTCGAGCGTGATTTAAGATTTACAGCCGGTGCTGGTCGGAGATTGAAAAAGATTCTGGAACTTCATCGCGTGTAAGACATTTTGGACATTTCTAGTCCAGTACTTCACTAAGAGTACAAACTTCGTGCACTGGAAGAATTTTGTTATTCGATCGACCAGCAAGTCCAGCGTGCATACACAGTAAAATTTTGTCAATCTAAGAACTTCCTCCTTTTTTTTTAATTCTTCAAGAGTTAAAATAATGTTAAATAGAACGCACAGGACGTACACAACAGCCGTTAAAGCGGTTTAGCTTCGACGAGTTTACCCTCTGCGCGATAGTTTCGCGCGAACGCTTCTCCGGAAGAGTATACTTTAATCAGTACGTATTCTTTGATCGTGTCACGCGGTAGTCTTCAACGTTTCAAGGACCCTTGAAGACGATTTTTACACAGAAGAGAGAGAAAAAAAAGCCGAGGATGAAGGGAGGGTGACGGATCTCTTCTGCACGCGTTTGTGTCTTCTCTTTGTGTGCTTGCTAACGAGCGGAAATTCATGTGAACTCGTGTCCGTAACTCGCTCCCTCTAGAGACGATCCTCCGACGGAATAATGGCGGAAGCCGGAATGTCACTCGACGCCGAAGCGAGAAAACTCAACACGCTAAGGGGGATGGATGCCTAAGCTGGAAATAAATCAAAGAGATTCGCTGAAAGCCGAGTAGCGACTTCTTTTCTTCCTTTTGTTTTCGATCTTTGAACGTTTCGCGGGTCTTTTGCGGATAAGTTTCGAAAGATTCTTTTGAATTAATGAGCAAGAAATGGCGGACGTAGGGAGCGTGGAAGGATTAACCTCTTAAGGGTCCAGCTTTGACGAAATTCACCCAGAGAGGGTGAGGTCTACTTTTCTCCTCGGTACGTCTGAACCTCAAACGAAGCATTTTCTGCAACTTTTTTGCTTCCCGCTTAATAAACTGAGTTTACAAATGAAACGTTCCCTAAGCATCGAGCGAACTGTAAAATTTGTTTCAACTCCGCTTAAAAAAAAAGCAAAAGAATTGGTCCGTTGTATGATACGTGTAATACAACAAGTTATTGTACACTGCGAATGGTACTGTCTATGCCATGTATAAAAAGAAAGAATGCCATAAGAACGAAAGCATATAATCTATTGGGAAGAATAAAATCTATTTCATCAAATATTCCGTTTCTTTCGATCGTGAGAAATTTCCAACGATAGGAAATTTAAACGTGTTGGCGCATTCGTCGTCATTTTCAACCAAAGCCATCAAACGTCGAAACAATCGGCTCGATAACAAACTTTTTATCGCGCCAAGATCGCGAGCAAGTTCCTCAGTTCTGGAAAATTCGACGTCTGTATTACATTCGAACGATGTTAAGACTTTTAAGGACGAACAGTTAGAAACAGGGGGTTGAGGGGGTCGGCCAGGAGAGGTGGTGGAAATCGAAGGGATGTTGTAAGCGGTAACTTTCGCGAACTGCCTTTCAGCGATTAAGAAGAAACTTTCGCGATTTACAGTGGATTTCGCCGCAGACCTCGACGATCCAATCGAAGATTTACGACTGAAATCGCCATTTGAACTTTATATCTTCTCGAACAACTTCGAAATTGGAGACGCTTGTAAGTATCGCGGCTCTGAGCACCGTTATCCGCCTCGGTTTTCTTTACGTTTAATTGTACCGAATCCGGTATAGAATCTCGATTGAAAGAAGTTTATTAAACGATTATTAAAATGGTCTCTTGTCGATATAATGACATAAGGATCAGTATTCAGATTCGGAGGATTATCCGAACAAAGAATGGAAATTTACAGCCCCGCTGCATTTAGTAGCTACGAGAAACAATTTTTATGAAATCAGTTTTTTAAACCTTCTGCTCCTTTTTTCATCGTTTTATTCATTCCGATTTTGACCATCAGAATTTTTCATTTAAATTCAGTAAAACATCGAAAGAAATAAAATTCGTGCACATTACAGTTTGAACACACAAGGACTGGGTATAGAACTGACCGAATCGCCGACAAATCTCAAAATCTACCTCTATACCGTGAACCCGAAAGAGAGCGGTACAGTAACTTCCTGAAAGCTTTCGAATAACTTCAAAGGCCGAGCAATAAATAGCCGAAAAACTGCTACTCCTAATTTCCAGCCATTCGTGTGGCTGATAGTTCCGTTCATCCTCTACCAACCCCCGAAGGGTCGTTTCCTTTTCTCCGGCCGTCGAACGTATTGGAATTAGGCCGAAGCACGATGCCCGAATGGCGAATGGCAATTTTTCGTTTCGAGGTACGTACGTATATCGTCCGAAGAATACCGACGTAAATTTGCGAGTTCGAAAAATAAATTAAATATTTAGCATCGTTGTATCACCGCTGCTCCACAATAATATCGGTTGGGAAATTTTAATGTCTCGTTACAGTGGAAGCATCGTTGACCACGAAATAAATTCAACGAGGCGTGCCAGTATAAAATTGAACGAGACACGTGTCCTGTGTTAACGAGTGATGTACGAAATGCGAGTAGAACAGGATTTTTGTTCGTTGGACGATTGGACAGGTACCGTTTGCTATCGTATTTTAATATTTTATACGTTTCCAATATTTTATTATTATAATTCTGATGCTTGGTGGAAAATTTTTTTCAAACAGATAACCTTCTGAAACAAAGGCTTGTAAGTGAACCCTACCCACATAACGTTTATGATAACGTTAATTTCCTTTTGTTGCGTTAATTATCGTTGCACGTCGGATAATCAGCATTTAGATTAATTTTCCGTGAGTTTGAATACGGTTTCACCGTACTGGTATAGCAAATGTTCTAAAACAGTATGTATGAATGCGTGGCACTTCGATTTCGGCGAAGCACACCGAATTCCCACAGGCATGAAACGTAATGAATACGATTAATTAATGATGCAGTGGCACAGGAGATGCGAATAATCGCCCACTGTCTGCGTTCTCTAAATTCCCTGACGCTATGTGTATTTACAGTTGCACAGTTTATACTATTTAGTTTCAAGTTTCATTGGAACTAATTTGATCCATTAATTTAAATCACTTGAATCTAGGTAAGTAACTCGACCAATGTGTTCGAGACTTTTAGTATCTGCTCACATCAACTTTCGTATATCCAATCTTCAATCTGCTGCTATCAACTCTTGCCATCGTACATGGTGTTCATCCATCGATAAAACAATACACAAGCTCAAAATATCTCGCTTGCCGTTCACAAGTGTGCAAGTTTGTGAGCAATGATCGAGCAAGTTTCTTGCACGTATCAAAGCGGTGCAAACAGAACTTTGTATTCGCCAGATCGAACAGGGACCGCAGCAACGCGTCACGAGAATTTGTTACGAGGAATATTGATTTTGATTCAGTCGATTGAACGTTCGAATGTAGCCATGTGAACGTGATACACTGGAACGAAATACGAGATCATGATTCGGATAAATATCGTCGCTAAATATTCACCGATCAACGATACAAATAGGATGGCGCGCTCGGGTTCTCCTACTCGAGCTGCGTGTGTCGTTGGCTCATCCCTGAATAATTCAACGCACGCGCTGGCCATTTTCCTGCTTTCCTCGTTTCCCGTCAAAGTGTCCGACCTAACGAAACGACGATGCTGGGATCGTTTAATTTTTGATCCACGTCATGTCCTGGTGTTTCGATGATAATGCGGTTGCTGCTCATTTATCTCCTGTTCCGAGCGGTCGCTAACGCGGAGGAGCAGTAGATTTTGTTATATGCGACGAGAAAAAACAACGTTTATATGAACTGCCACGTTATGAAACAAAATATTTGTATAAAACATTAAAGTAGGAACATTAGAGTAGGAACGATAGATCGTTGAATTATTAAGTATGAGAAGAGTATGTCGTAATGTCGATATGCAAACGTGAGGATATATAATCTACGAAGAACGTATTCAAAGCTCACAGGGCAAATTGTTCACTAGTTTGTTTAAGGTTAATTTGTCTAATACCGCGCGTCAGTATTGGTAATAGGCGATTATAAGCTGTTACGGCTACCGTAACGTCGATACTTGAAGCCATCAAAGTTGCTGTCTGCTAGAGGGAAAGGGGATAAATCCTCCTCCATAATTCATGTTATGTCTGCCAGCTAATATAGTTAATGCCGACCAGTTCACCTGGGCACCTGCGTCCGAAATACTTGCAAAATTTCCCAGCTAATATTTGCATTTTGCGACACGATCCACCATTTTCACCCTGAACATTCCATTTTGTGAAATTATTCACAAACGCAGAATGTTGTATTCATAGAACTATGAATTTGCGTAAAAGTCCGTAGTTTAATTATTACGCTACAGCATTTTCGAAATTGTGACGTATAACTAATAAAATAGGTAACTGTTGTATTCTCGTAATATTTATAGCTTCTTTCTCTATGTATATAAGTACGAAAATACAAAAGAATACAATAAAACAGGTTTTTAAATTTATGCTCCTACGATTTTGTGACATATAAATTGGAAAGAATTGGAAATGCGCAGGCAACGCGACTTCTATCGTTCTAAGATAAGAGATCGATCCGCGCATATCCCGAATAACTAGCAGTTTGCCAGCAGGTACATATATACGTAGAGAAGCAATAACGCGAAACGTTTTCGTAACGCTTCTGACGGAACACAAAAGACGTTCCAACCGCTTTCTTGTCTTTTCCTGCGGCCAATACTGACATTCCGTGATCTACATTTGGATATTAAAGTTTGTTCATCGTGATTTCATATTCCGACAACGCCCTTAGGCCAATGTTTGCATCATTTCGAATTCCTCCCGTTTTCGGTGCTCTGAATCACTCGATAGCATCAACCATCGTCTTTCTTATTCCCAATTGTCTTCTCGTAGCTCTTTTCGATTTCTCGATCATTCCGTCGTTATCCGGCTGAGATATAAAAGGACGCTCCTTCTTTTGATTTCTCCATGGCACTTGACGCGTCGCGTCGTCGACCTCCTCTCGGGAGGGAAACGTCTTTATGGATTTTATATACTGCAAATTGATATATGCGTGATCCCTTACATTACAGATTTCACATTCCATTTACATAATATCGAATTTTTCCAGTCGTATTAAAGAATTTAGAAATTTTTTTCGCCATGTGCACATCGCTCTCTGTTCGATAACAAAAAGAATGAGAAAAATCGTTCATCAGTATGGCACCTAATCTCGAGAATATTCAGAAACTCGCAAACAATAACACACGACGCGACATTTATTTTCATCATCGTTTCATCCTGCTTCCTTTCAGCTATAATTAACCCAGTTTCACAAGCAAAGTTCAAAGAACCACACGAAGCTCCACTATCGAACCTGCTGGTACCCGTGTGTGATCGGTAATCGTTCGCGTTTATGGTACAATTTCGGAGACGCCCGAACGCGTAAATCGAATTGGTCCCTGTGGATTAGTGTCCACAACACCTAGCCAACTATGGTGCACACGGGCAACTCCGGCATCTCTTCGTTATTGGTGGGACGATTCGATTAAGCTGCATCAAAACGCGGCGGATGCGCGTGTTTGGCCTCATTTGCGAATGTACGGTGCACCTTTCTGATTCAGTGGCCCGCCTGGATCGACATCCCGTAACGGTATTATCTTCTATCGTTTCCCTTTGCGTCGCTTCCTCTCCGCTCTTTGTCAATGTTTCCCTCGCTATAAAATTGCTTACGGATTATTCGCTTGATCGGATTTCATCCGAATGTTAATCTTTGTAATGTGCTACAGGATCGTCCTTTATTTCGAGGTAACAAAAGATTTGAACAAGCAAGTGCCGTAAATACATAGTTAAGCCTCAGACGGTTCGATGAATAAGGATACGAAAAAAAAGATATCGTTGCGAGTATTTAACAGCTAGTGCGTGGAATATCAAAACCGATATGTGTGGCAGCAGAAAACTAGGAAGAAGTAAATCACCGCTCGATGATTTAATTTATGATCTTCATATACTTTGATTCACATATCTCACGCTTATTTATCAATTTTTACACAAAATCCACGAAATCCTAAACCCTAACACCAAACTTCTTTTTCATCATTTCACAGACATGCCATCGGTCCGACGAGCCACACGATCGTAATCATCGAGTCGTGACCCCCCCCCCCCCGTTATTGGCTCCGGAAACCGCAATCGTCCGCGTGTGCACGCAGAAACTACTCGACGAAGTTTCGTGCACTAATATCGAGAAATATGAAATATCGAGCGGGCGATGCCGATTGAATTCTAGAGCGGGCCGTTTATTGAACCCACGGATTTTCTTTATTCCTGACAGGGTATCGGGTCTCGTGGTGAATGCAACCAGAGAGAGAATCGACGACTGGTATCTTTTTAAGGAAACGGACCTCGAAGTCGGCTAGAGCTGCCCGGGTCAATGGCTTCCTGCTACAAGCAAGGATATAATCCCATAAGTCAGTTCTGTGACCAGCGTTCAAACAAATATCGACGCGATTGTTCGATTCCCTCCGCGTCTAGCCAGCGACGGATAACGATCTCTGTCTGCGGAAAATGCAAAAGCATTGATCTCCTTCGATGGTTCGGCCGCCGGACTCTCCAGGTACTTTATTGAATCTCGTTCAGACTCGCGCGGCTAGTGAATTCTCGATTCTGAGGGAACACGTGCGCTACGATCGTGAATATTGCACCAGTGGTGGACCTTCGAAATGACCGCTTTATTGTGAGATACGTCGATTTTATACCTTCCAGAAATATCGTCGTTGGAATCAGCAGTGCAGGTCTAAGTGAATACAGAGAATCGACATTGATTTTGGAGTGATTTTATGGATATAAAATATTATATTGTTGCTTAATATGTAGTGTTTCAAGATAAACGACATGAATGAGTACTAGGTTGCTGTATATGAAGTATTGCTTCTCATTTAAATGAACATTGAATTTAACGCGAAATGAGAAATTTGTTATCACATGTACCTATACCTCTTAATTTTTAATATCAACAGACATTTTTAATTTGTAATATTTGTAATGGAAAATAGGTCGTTTCTCGTAAGCACGTAAATCTCCAACTATACCGTGCTCATAAGAAAACTAAGGAATATTTAAAAAATCCTCTTATATTTTTGTCCGCAACGTCGGCGAAAACTTACGATTTCTTCATAGCTACACCTCATTTCCACACAACTGTCTCTACCTGCCTCTCTCACTCTTTCTCGCTTTGTGAATATTATAACGAAAGCCCCTAGCCTCGGTTCGTCTGGTCCAGGAGCAGGGTGTTCGTTTCCAGGATGCCATGCAAAATTCAAGCGGCAAGGATAAGGATCGCTCATTCTTCCGCGAGTTAGCCTAGCCAGCTTCTCTGGAATTGCTTTCGCCGGCAGAAGCTTAAAGTTTAAGTCGGTCGCGATTGTCTGGCAAACATTCGCCCCTCGAAGATTGATTTCGACTTTGATATTCCTCTTGTGGAAGTCATCTTACTTTTGACACGTTTTTTATCTTTTTTCATTTCTTCTTCTTCTTCTTCGTTCTACTTTTCTACTTCTTTTATATTGCTTTCAGTGCACTGTTTGTTGCTAAAGTTGCGGCGTGAGAGTTTCGTGTCAAAGTCAATTTTATTTGACAACTTCCTCACGCGTTGCAAAGTCAAATAAATTATATTTATTTATAATAAATTGTATTGAATGCATTATTAGAACAAAAATTGTATTTATACCTTGGTTATTCCTTATTAATATTTGCACATTGTCCAAGAAAACTTGTATTAAAATTCGCCGTACAAGGTTCCCCTCAAAACTGCCACAAACAAAAACACGTATCCCCTCAATTTTCAAACTCTATTCTCTCCCAATTTCAGCTCAAATTTCCCATTTATTTTTTCACCACATTATTCCCCATTCCATCGTACCGTACACAAACTATTCGTACAGTGCACATAGAAAAATCTCTAAAACGAAACAATTTCACTTTCAATCTCGAAACTCTTCGAGACAAAATTTCAAATATCCCTTTCGAGTTTTTCCACGAACAAGCAAAGAGCTTTCACGCGGAGCAAACGCGACCACGATAAATATTTATTCCAAATTATTCGAACGAAGCTCAATTCCATTTCGTTCCATTTCATTCTGTTTTAGCGATGGTTCTTTAAAGGAAGAATAGAATATTCTTGGGTGGAAGCAAGCGTTAAAAATTAGATTGGAAATTAAATTGACCGTAGCCGAATGGCTTTTCTTCGGGGCGAAGGGACGGTTTCTTTGTAATCGTGCTCTTAATTGAAATTGGCAACTCGTTTAATCCCCCTTCGTCCGCAATTCGGTGAAACGCGTTCAGCGATTAAACTCTTCCACGTTTTGGCCGAGCGTCTTCTACCCGCGGAGAGTTTAATGTCGATAATTAGAATTAATTTCGCGAAAACCCTTGTGAACGCTAACGATTAAAATTAATTAATATTGATGTGGGGAAACGAGTGATAAAACTGTACAGTCGTGGGGAAGTTTTCGTTTAAATATTCGCGTGTGAGAAATTTGTTGAATAGTTGCCTCGACTTGCAGTTCATTATTCTAACAAATCTACGATCCACTAACCCTAAAATCTTAAAAAAAAAAAAAAAAAAAAATTAAAAAATACAGGATATTTCAGAAACAAGCGATCAAATTTTCATACCGTATTTTACTACCTTTAACCACTGACCGATAACCATAGGACCTTTATTCAGGTTAAAATTTTTAGGGTAATTTATCGAGACCATCTGAAACTCCCTGTATATCCATCCTCATACTCTGTTTTTACGCTTTGGTTGATACAATTTTCCTTTGAGCCACAGAGTCACTGAAGAAATAGCAAAAAGAAGTAAAACAGAAAAGAGTAAAGAAAGAAAATGTCTAAGACCGTGATCGATATATAGAAACGAAATTTCCTCGTTGTAAATTGTTCTGTCACGTTGTTTGACTTACCTGTTTAATCCAACTTTTCCACAAGTCTCTGTCCCAGGGGTGGTGAAAGCCGAGATATAAGTGCCTCGTCTCGCGATGGTGACTGTCCTCTTGTTGTTGACTCTGATGACACTGTTGAGTGACTCTTGGAAATCCAGTGATACGCAGTACGAGTTTGCCCAGACGTGACGGGGCATAGCAGACCGCACCCCCGCCAGTTAGTTCCATCCACTCTGGCCTAGACTCTGGACAGGCTAAAATCAGGATGATTGATATCAAATTTAGTTACGACCAATTTGACTCGGTTGTTGTCGCGTTACTTGTTTCGGTAAAATCGAATGGCAAGACTGGGGTTGACCATCGATCATCTTAGGGCTGTTATAGACAGATCATCATTATGTATATTTGACGTACGAAATTTTGTGAACGGTTTTTTACCTTTGGTCTTTGACTCTTAATCCCTTGCTTCACGATTAAGTTGGAATAGCGCGTGCCATAAACAACAATATGGTCGGTCACACGCGAGCCATTTCACGGTTTGACTGAGCGTTCGAAGTTGTGCAAATCGCACATATCTTTTGATACATAAATGCGTGTGTAAGGTATAACCTATTTTATTTTACAAGATGTTTGATAAATAGTTATTACCAATTGATCATCGAACAAGAAAGATTTATTATCTTAAAGTAAATAATAAGTTAATGATATTGACGTATCACGTCTCTCACACGTCTCTCTCACGTCTCTCTGTAGGTTAAGAGGTTAAAGCTTTTAATAATGTATTAATCATCTATGAGATTCCTTCATTCATTAAACCTGTCTGTAACCCAACATTTTTATAAGATCTACAAACCTATATTTTATAGTTTCACACTTGAATCTCCAAATTGCGACACACACTTGAACAAGTTAATCGTAGAGCACTCTGAACGAAACGAGCTGCGAAAACAACTATCCGTTCTGAATGACCAACAGCGCCATAAAACGTGGACGGTCCTTTTGGAAAACTCATTGTATCGGAGCGTTAGCTCGCGAAACGGCGTGGCAAGCAGTTACCTCTCGAGCGATAAATTCCGGAGGATCAACAGTTCTGCCGGCTTTTTGACAGTGACAAACGCAGCCGAGTCGCGTCATCTAATTACACGGAACTACGAGTGGCAGCTGTCCATCGACGTTTCGAGCGAGCCAGGTCGGAGGTGAGCCAGCTTTAAATCCCGCCGCGTTCGTTTCACGCCGCGTGAACCACGCCTAACGCGGCTCGCGGTTTAACAACGCGGCTACCGACCAACCTATCGAGTTTTTCCCAAAAGCATCCGGGAAAACATCGATGCAAATCGGATTTTATTTGGTCGTCGCGACTGAATCGCGTGGATTCGTGCAATACATCCCTCGGGTAGTTCGCTTCGAATAATAGCGGCCTACGTGAATCGGGTTTGACGATTCGATCGCGATCGTCACTCGCTGGATTGCGGCAGTAGCATCGAGTTCTTACCGGATGATGATAGATGTGCGTGGATCGTATGTGTTTGTGCAAACGCATGTTTTTGTGGAATGCATGTAGAGAAATGGGTATTATTATTTAGAATAAATCCCTCACCTGAAGGACATCTCAGATTTTTATGAACTTGAAATATGTCGTTCAGTCAGTTTATCAATATATGGCCGCCAGCATGTTGAAAATTAGCTTCATTCAGCATCATTAGCATATACATTCATGTAATTTAATAAAAGCATGTCTTTTTTCACCTTTTTTGTGAGAATCAATAGATACAATGTTATTTTATGATAGAGTAATACAATGCAAAATTTTAGAATAATATGAAAAAAATTTTTGTTTCTCAAAGAGTTTTATATTTTCGATAGTTACGGTAATTTCGATTTCTCTCTGCAAACGATAGTCCTTATTTCAGAATCACTGCTCTCTGGGTCCGCATAACGAGATGCCTGATACAATTTCATCTTGAACGAGCGCACTGAACACTTATGTATATTCATTATAATTTTCGTGCATGCTCGAGTGTGATATCATATTTTACGTGCAGTTCTTATGGGACTACCGGGTTCCACGTATTCACTTGGGAGAGAATTAATAATTGCCAGTGATTCGCTTCCATGTGAAAACAATTGCACGCTAATGTGTATATACGAGCGTTTGTCCGATAACATTATCCTTTGGGGAACAATTGCTTATGAAAGTAATCTCTATAGACTCGTGTAATTCGATAATATTGTCGTTTGGAAAAAGCTTGTTCGCTGAATTTCATTTCAAGTTACGTTTCATTTCATTCTATATAATCGAAGGCTTCTTTTAAATTAAGATCTACGATGATTGGTAATATCGCGTTTCTTTCTTTAAAATTTTTCATGTAATTTAAATTTTCTTGTAGCCACCGTCGATCCAGAGAATATCGAGGAATTCTCAATTCGATACTATGATATACTTGATGGTTAATCGTAATTCAAGTTGATTATTCCAATCTCCATTGCATGTAATTGATTTAATTAAAATTTGAATTTTCTTATACTTTCAGAACAGAATTAATAGTTTTAATAAGATCAGTGATTAGTGAATAATTCAATGAAAAACCGAGTAGAATACTTTTTAGAAGGAAGAGTTAGAAGTGGAATAAAATATAACCTGATTAATATTTCCTATACAGCTTTACCTCTTGAAAGGTTATATAAATCTTAGTACCAGCTTTTCCTATCACATAATTCTCTTTTAATGCATAGATAAAGATTAATACACTTTCTATCTTGATATAAAAATTTTAAAAAGTTCCATTCCTTGTTCATAGCATATAACCATATTATTATTGAACACCTAATAAATGATGAACACCTTGTATAACGTCATCGACGCGACGCAAAGTAACAATGGGGCAAACCGGGGTCGCGGGCAATTAAAACTTTGCGGAAAGCTTTTCAGGCTACAGGGAGCTTGGCCAACGCTCTGACTCATTAAGCAATCCCGAAAACTTTTTCTTACAATGCTAATGTCGATCGCTAAAATGATCTGATTGTGAATAAAAGAGTGCACTTTCTTGTAAAAAAAAAAATGACGAAAATTGTTATTAAATGGAATTATGTTGGAATAAGGTTTAATTAGTTTTAATTGGGTTAATTGGGTCTTAACGGCAATAATTTTTTAACCGCTAATTCTTTGATTTCTATTTGAATTGATTTTTTAATTGTCAATTTTTTATCAATTACTATGTTTTTTGTGCTATTATATCGATTATCCTCTTATTCGTCTTCCCTAAAATCGCTGCATCGTAATTAGTTAAATTAAATTCCACAAATCTGAACAAATTTAGAATATACTCGGTAAAATTAACAACCAGTAACTATTGCCAAAAATGATCATCGCGTGTAATTAGAAAACGGCAAGTGCTTCAATCTCTACCGATTTAAACAGCTATGGTCAGTTTCAATAGTAGTTGGCTCTGTAGTTGGCTAACCTTTCCCTTTAATGACTCGCATTCTGAAACAAATCTCGTGGTCGTGTTACCATCAACGTGCACTGGCTTTTCTGATTAACGTCGTTTAGTTTCTACCATGTGATTCGATTCTAATCAGTCAATACCGCTGGTTCACAGCGTGGATTGCCAAAAAGCTGGATGTTTCTCTATCCATTGCGGTCGTCACCTTGGTAACGTTAGTTACTTCACGCTTCTGCCGTTGATTTTCTCTTTAAAACGTGTTATTTGATCAACAATTTCAACAATTTTGAAAATCACAAAACCGTCAACACCATTTGTACTAAACTGTATCATCACGCTAGATTGACCCTAATATGAACATCCCGATTGACACAGTTATTTAGAATCGCTTTTGCTCTTTGGGTAGATACTAAATACATAGTTATAGAGTTTCATGTCGAAGAAATGCAAACTAGATGATTAGGGAAATACCAGAAAAACATACTCATATGGAATATTTTCCCGCTAAGTTATTATATCTAGTACAAAAACCAATTTAAATTCGTAGCTCGAGCAATGCAATTTATATGTACGCTAAAACTAGTTGTCAGCAGAGGAAATCGCGCGGGATTCGAGCTTTCCTGGTTAAATGAATTTAAGCGCGTCACACATTAGAAGATCAAACTTTTGGGTAGCAACGAATATTAGGCCTGTTTAAATGGAAAACACTCTGAATCAAAATACGAAATATCCACTTTGCATTAATAGACGTATATTTTATTACACGGATATATAATATTACATTATACAATTTGATAGTTGCAATGGAACGCTTTCTGTTACGTCGGGCGACACTCTACCTAGACCAGGCCACACACCGCGGACAAGATGGTAACCAAATGTCCGCTTGTCCTTACTGCGTACTCTCAATATTCTCAAGTACCCTTCATAAATCTCAGCAATTTCCTAGTCGAGGTCCTTCGAACCGAATTTCGCTGCATAGTTTCCTAAAGTTTATTGCCCACCACGGGTTGACACGGGAAAGTTTTCATTCCTCACGTATGAGGCCTGCCACCAACGCCCGTTGGCCGCACTGGATACGCTCATTCCCGGCCGATCACGCAAGTTAAGCAACAGCGGGCACGGGACGGACAAGGATGAGTGACCGCTCCGTGTGGGCGTTGGTGCGGTCGTGCTGAGGCTGTGTTGCGCCCCCGAAGAGGGTAGGGTCACTGGGGGTGTGGACGGCTCAGATGCAACATCATCCCGTGTTTTCAGAAAATATCCATCGTCCGTGCAGTGGTCCGTGGTAATCTTGGTCATGTGTCCTAATTCTAAGTATTCTTGTATTACGGCGTGATAGTCGGCTTCGAATTGCTTGTCCCGTTGGAACCGACAGCAGAGGGATGTGAGTCGCTTCATCGCCATGGCTTTAGAGGATCCAAGCGAAGGAGTTGTTTCGTTAAATGGGAGAGCGACAATGTATCGCCCTTCGTTGTTGCGCTGAACGTGGTTTCGGAAGTGTTCCTCGCACTGTCGTTCCGCTTCCGAAATGTGTACAGTGGGCGGTCCTTCGTCGATTTCCCAGAAACGGGCGAGGTCCGCCTGTAAAGCCGTCGTGGAGGCGTGAAATGCGTGTGCTGGTGATTACGAGGTTGGGCTCCCCCCGATGACCCATCCGAATCTCGTTTTTTGCAGACGCAAGTCGGGTTCGTTTGCTTGACTGATATCAAGTTGGCCGACACAGAGTGATGGTAGTGTTGGTCCGGCGCTCAACAATATTTCGATCGGAGCGGGTTTGTGGAATCTTGGATCGGCTTGGTTGAGCGATCTACGGGTTGATCTGGGATCCAAGACGATATTGTCGGTATGATTAGGAACGTCAAGGTGCGTTCGTATGTACCGTCAATGGAGGTGATCGTGGCCGTGATGTAGCGTTTCGAGGTCGTCGATAACGTGTTGAGTGTTCCGATTGGGACCGAACATTTCCGTTGATTGAGTTTTAACGAATTGGCGAGTTTTTCTGTGATAAAGTTCATGCTAGAGCCGGTGTCTAGCAGAGCCCGACAACGGAATGGTTGAATTTCATTGTTCAAGATGTTGACCTGCGCTGTGACTAACAAATCGTGCTGTAGTGGTTCAGAAGGAAGCGAGGTCAATGAGTCTGTTTTCTGTAGTTCGATCCCTAACAAAGTCGTCTGATGACGTCATTGCTTTCCTTGTCGTTTAGGACTGGACGATATATTTGGTCCCGATGCCGTCGTTCGCGATAACCGAGATTCGCGTTTCGGAGATGTTCGCGGAGACGTTCGGGGAGACGTTCGGGGAAACGTTCGGGGAGACGTAGATGCGCGTCTCGAACGATGTGACGAACGCGGGGTCGGTGATCTGGGCGAAGATCGACCGTTGGATGATCGGCTGCTCGACGATCGACCGCTCGACGATCGACCGCTCGATGTTCGGTCTACACGTGTTCGGATTTTGCGATGATCATGGTCTTGATGCAGATATGTATCGTGTCGCTGTCTGCAGATGCGACATGAACCGGCGGAACATTGAGTAAGGGCGTGACCCTTGCCTAGACAATTGGTACAGAGCGACGTCCTTTTGGCGGTTTCAAGACGTTCCTTGGGCGACTTCGCTTTCGAAGCTCTCGTAATTCGTTGTTGGCGCCAACGAAGTTGGTACCGTTGTCGGAGTAGATTGTTGCACAGAATCCTCGGCGAGCGATGAATCTTCGCAGAGCAGCAATGAAGGCCTCGCTAGTGAGGTCGCTGACCAGCTCGATGTGGACTGCTTTAACTGCCAGACATACAAAGATTGCTACATATGCCTTGATTTTACGTCGGTTGCGATCCTTTCGTTCTTTGATGTAAAACGGTCCGCAATAGTCGATTCCAACGTTGGTAAATGGCCGAGATTCCGTTATCCGTGCAGCTGGAAGGTCGCCCATTACGTAATCCACTGGAGGTGGGTTGGCTCGGCAGCAACGGACGCACTTCTTCAGCGTGTTCTAAACTTGACTACGGCCGTCGATAGGCCAATAAGATCTTCTTAGGGCATATAAGGTGGCTTGAGTTCCGGAGCTGAGATTTATGGAGTGTACTTGAGAATATTGAGGGTACGCAGTAAGGACGAGCGGACATCTGGTTACCATCTTGTACGCGATGTGTGGCCTGGTCTAGGTAGAGTGTCGCCCGACGTAACACTTTCTTTTCTGTCCAACCGGTTTAGCACCGTCCTTCATATAGATAAATTTATTTATCGCACAATACGAAATTGTATAGAATCATTAGCGGCTTAATAAACACAGAACTAAATTCCGACCTCGTTTCAGCGAAAGGTACTCTCGGGACCGCTAAATACCATTTTTACACACGTCAGTGAATTTGTCCAAGCTTTTCTTCAAGTTATTAGCTTACAAGTTACTAGCTGTTTTGTTGCCTAGTGAAAAGTTTCATCAAGTGAAGGCGATGTCCCGTTGTTTACGAGCGATTTTCGTCATGAACAAGGTACGACTACCATCGATCCACTGATACATACGTTAGAGTCGCAGTTTTCGCACGGCCATTAAATCGCCAATGACTTTCTTATGAGCAGGATGCAACAAACGGGACATGCCATGCAGAGAACAGCCGAATGACCGTATAAATATTCATTGGACGATTTAAATTCATAACTTCCAACGCAAATCGACCAACCCACGTTTTATTTTCCTTGCCCGTGTGTGTATCTTGTGTATACAGGTGTAGATGGATGTTAGATGGTTGTGGATGTGCAAACGAGAGGATAATTGAAGCGTCCGGGGAAAATGAAATTTTCCGTTTTCCTTCGCTCCAAGTACAGTCTACTATTGTTGCTTTGCCGTGTCAGAGGTTTGTACCCTGCAAAAAGATTATTTGGTAGTTTTTATTTTTTAACGAAGATAGTGCCAGTTTAACTGTCGATGTTTTTCTGGTTTGAGTCAGTTTGTTTTGAGATTAGCTATGCAGTCTTCATTTGCATTATAATAGCATCGTCGAGGAAAATGTAAATTTTATTCAGTGTTGGAAATGCTGGACGTTTACAGCAGCTTTGCCTTATTCGGTTCATTTGTTCTGATGCATTTGTGTTATTCTATGATTTAAAAATCTCAAAATCGTAAGCTGCTTTTTTAAATATTTCTGACTATCGTAGCGTATTTGTTAGATAAATTAACTTGTAACTCGTGATTTGTAAAATTTTACTAATAATATTGGTCCAATTATCTGCAAAGGGATCGCAGTGGTTAAAATATTAAATTCTGGGGCATCCTGTATCTGTTTTAGCGGACATCGGCACACTTTTCCGAAAATCGCTATCGGATTGAATCCAAGATGACCACTGGATCTGTAGCGGACATCCGACATAAGCGGCAAGTTCTGGCCGACATGAGAGGGCAGCGTCAAAGAGACCCGTGGCCAACTCTAAATTCACCTTTTCCGCGGTATTGCCGTTAATTTCAAGGAGGATGCGCTTTGACGGTCGTTCCTTCGGAACACTGAGCTTGATTAAATTCGAGACTAGTTGTCGGTAACAGGTGTTCGCCATCGGCGAACGTGCTGAATCAACAGCAAACAACCAGGGCGATCCTGTCTCGTCCCTGTTCACCGACTTCCGGCCGCGTCATTTTCGGCCAACTTATTTACTTTCCGACTTTCCGTGGCCGCAACGCCGGATGAGAAGGTTTTCGTGAATTTCAGCCGGTGATTTGCGCCTGGCATCCACCTCCGTCAGCTTAAGTTCGTTTGGCTTAATTAGCAGGCGAAGTTGATCCGTTTGGTCTTTGATGTTGTCATTCGGTGGTTACTTTTAATTTACCTTTTTGTTTTAATTTACCACGTGATATTGCCTTTGTCGTTGATTGATGAAGATGTGCCAGCGGATAAAGGTCATGGTGTTAACTAGGGCGTTTGGATTAGTGGCGACGTGCTTAAAGATGAGAGTCAGATTGGCATGGTAGCTTGTACGAAGTGTCTTTTGTAGCCTAATTTCATGTATAACGAATACATATTAATTTCTTATTAATCGAAACGAGATAAAAAGCTATACCGACGTTTGCCCCATAACCACGTTGAATCGCTCGTGTTTCCCCATTTTAGTCGCAGGAAACACAATAATTTTTAATACATTGAAAACATCCGTAAACAGATCTATTGCAGCGGAACTTAAAAACACGAGGAAAGTTTCCATCGGACTTGACGCTTTCAAAGGAGATCAAAGCGATATTTGCAAAGGTATTTTGCACCTTTTTACCAGTATCACAGCTATTTGCCAGCCTATATCGGCGCATCGATCGGCAGAGACTACCGCGAATCCATAGCAAATGCCCATTGATTCCGACGTTTTTATCAAATGACGACGAAGTTGAACGTAGCTTTGCCGAACGTGCTCGGAATCAAATCATCGGTTCCTCGTCGACGATCGGGTTTTTCTTATCGTTCGATATTTCCCGAGCTATAAATGGCGAACAATACCATGGAAAACAGTCGCGCCATACCTCTCTTTCTTCACTTTCGTCGTTCTTTTCAAGATTCTGTCCAATCATCGACCTCGTTTCAGCTTCTGTCTTATTGTCGTACGTCTTTTCTTCCTTTTCTTCTTTCATCTTTTTATTATCTCCTGTTCTATCTTGCTTTTTTATGCGAGCAAACGACTATTAAAATTCATGGAACGATGCTTCCGTTATTCCAGTTGTTTCTTCGCTCTCGCATCGAACCAGGCGAAGTCAGCTTTGAAAGTCGATGCCGTTCGATTTTCCCATTTATCCAATTCCCACTTTTCGTCTCTTCTTTGCTTTCTTTCCTTTCTCTCTCTTTCTCTTTCGCTGCCTGTGTATGTTCTTTTCGATTTTGTTTGTCGTACATTTTGGAATAGAGCAGCGAGCATTGGAAAAGTTGCCGATCGATTAATTCCGAACAAGACACTTCGTTTTTCGCCAGTTTCATCCCGACCGATGCCGGCTGCATTGTTTTTTGCACGGTGCAATTTACGATCGACAGCTCGCCCCTGTTCCCTTTGTGACGAGCGCGTCTATCGATTCCAACAGACGTGATTAGCTTTTTTCCGCGTGTGATCCTCGCGCATGATTTTTTCCGACACGATCCTCACGTCATTATGCAGCAATGATTGTTGCTGAATTTTTTAATGACAACAAGGTTTTTATATAAATTATAAACTTTATAATTTTGTATTAACATTATTTATTAAATTACTTCAAAATAAAACCAGATTTATTAATTGAATATAGAAGATTGATTTTATTCGACGATTAAATAGATAAAACGGGAATTGCTCCGAAATCGATAATAAACGATTTAGTCATTAGTTTCAAGCTGACCACATCAAAGTCTGATCGAATCACATCGTGGAAAACTAATAGCTTTTCCAGTGAAACAATTACGACTTATCGACACCATCACGCGTAGCGATTAATCTTTTTCGTCCTATAAAGGTTGGCCACAAGATTCCAATGAAATATAGATCTATAACACGTTAATGTATTGTTTGTACTAAGTGCGGATTAAATACTCAAAGGATTAAGGAGAAAAATAAATAAAATTAACAAAAACCGTTATTTCTCGTTTAGTCGAGAAATATCGTGGCTTTAGGATATCATTACACAATCAACCATTCAATATGGCGGTGGATCCGATAGATCTGGATGCTCGAAACCGTAATTGCACGTCACCGCGATAAATCCTTTCCCGAAAAGAAATTCTTGATCCGCGGAACGTACTTAGGAATGGTGACAGAATCGTTTCACGGCAAGGATAAGGGACAAAACGTAGATAAATCATGGTGTTTCGTGGACAGGATAGGAGGATGGAAAAGAGGGAAGGGGTTCGGAGGCAGATCAGAGGGTGTACAAAATTGAACCTGGATGTTTTCATTTCACCCTAAACTGACGCGCTTTTATCTTCTGGAGGAACTTGCAGACGTTTACGTAAAACGGCCAAGGTATCGTAATTGAAAGTGAAAGTGAGCGATAAAAGTCGTTAAGATAATAAAATTAGATGGTTTTTAATAGAAAAATTATAAAAATTATATGCGATGTACTTTAATCTTACTACAAAGATTATAAAATCAACCAAGCACGAAGCATGAGATCTTTTGTCTTTTGGACTTAATAAAAAGAGACAGGAGGAAAATATATATGATACACGTATCTCTTCGGAAATTTTTCCCATCTTTTCATCAAAGCGGCCCGATTATTTTAACGTCACCATGTTAGGACATCCATAAAATATCGACATACAAACAGATTAGCGAACAAGGACATACCATTCCATCTCCTGGAACAACCAACGAAACGAATGTTTTTATCCAAACTGACAATTCTTTATCTGGCAGGTTAACTCCTCAAGTGGTCGCGCTTCCGCTCGCAAAAAGAAATCCAATTTAAAGTTCACTTATCAGTCATGGGGTTAGATACTTGTATCTTACCTAACGTTCGACCATCGCGGCTATGAATCCGACAATTGATTGGCGTAACCGGTCTAACGGAACTTTCGGAGGATAAATCAAAGCTGAACATAAATCGTGGTTCGATATTGGAGATTGCAGTAGAGGGATGTTTTCTTTTCACGAGACATTCGTATCTGCGAAGCCATGATTCTATCGGGAGATTTTGTTGTATTCTCGACTGTAACACGTAGACAAATTTATTTCCACTTTGTTACACAGGGTTTCGACTGCACACAATACTGTAGGTAAAATTAATTTTGTGTGAGTCTTTTATAAAATTAAAACAAATAGCAGAATATTTTACAAATCTCTTTTAAAAAATTTAATATCGTATTGCTCTAAATTTTTCATAAATTTAATATCTACCTGGTAAATAGACTAAAAATATTTATCCAATATAAATTTCACTCATTTGAATCAATATTCTATTCTTTTCTGTATATTTTTGTGCATACAAAGCACACTTGATGCTTTCGTTAGATGTTGAAATTATAAAAGTCGTAGTTAGAAGACGGGGAAACAATCGAGAGAAGCGGAGTTGAAGGAAAAGAGGAGTGAGATTTATAAGTCGAGACTTCCTTGAAACGAGTTTACGGAAGTTTTGATCGTCGAATGAAAATTACGAAGTTAGATTATGAGTTTCGCCAACGAGTATGGCAAAAAGCTGTATACATGTGTGGCCGATGGTAAGTGTCCGCCGTTCTTTTATGATTCATACGACATGAATAATTTGGGTAATAAGATCTTGATATCCCATTCCAAAGTTTAACCACTTCACTCAGAAAATTACTCATAAAATTCTCCCAAAACTTTACAAACATAATAATCGCTTTTTAAATTAAATTCCAGAAATATTCTCGGCAAGACGTAACATTCGCTATATTCTTGCAGCATTGTATCAAATGACACCAAACATTTCGTCTACTAATTTTTATCATATTGTTCCAATTCTAATTAATTCCGTATAATATATCTAGAGAAATATTAAAAATTCATAGTTCTGCTGCTGATATAATTCGTTAGACTTCGATCTACCTCTCGTGTATCACAAAAAATCAATGGTTCAGCGTTTTTCACTAGCACGAACAAAGAATCTCATCCCTGAGCGTCGCGGCACGATGATATATGTTTCAATAATTGCACTCGCAAGAAATCGAGCACGGGGCATGAGATAAAGCCGGTTCTTATCCTTTCCTTGTACGTTCGACAGGCCTGAGGCTCCGTTTCTACCAAGCGTTTCTTATCCCCATAGGGGAGGATTGGCGAAATCCCGCGTGGAACACTTACCTGGATAAAGGAACAGCCTGGATCCGATGACAGCCAAGGGTCGCCTCTTCCACTGGGGAAAAACCAGCCCCTTCAACACGAGCGCGTACCCGCAACGGCTGTATCCAACAAGCTCCGGCAAGGGGGATGCGGGTCCTGTGAGAAAAACGGTGAAGAGATGAGCTACGGTGTTTCTAATCGGCGTAGAGAGATACAAGTGGTGCTAGTGCGATTATTGTGAAAGCTAGGCAAGTGGGTTGGGGTTAGATTGGGTAACCCTCTTTTGTAAATATTTCTTATATCATTGGTTATATTATTTTCTTAACTTTTGTTATATATACTGCAATACTTTTTTTTCTATTTGAAACTCACCACCAAACCGTATTATAAGTCGTAAGTTACATACTGTCGCTAAATATATTTTTCGACAAGCTATAAAATGATTCTACGCGATAATAAAATCAATGATTACCGTACCAGATATGCAAAAGCGAATGATCAATTGTTAATTTCCTACGATGTTCACGATCGGAAGTTTTACTGGAAAGTCAATAATGCATTACTATCTATTTATAATCATGCCATATCCTCACATTTCATATATAGTTTGGATTTCGACTCCAGAAATCAATCGAGAAAGTCGCGATAAATATAAAATTACATAGAACGATGTCATCAGCTTCTAACATGCCGAAACTGCTTGAAACTAAAATTCTCCTGTAATTAGATTAAAAGCTATAATTTATTCAATCCAACCCATATTCTCATCGTAAATATTAAATGAACGGCAGACGAATGTCAATGAAGAATTTAAAAGTCAGATAATTAAATTCCTAATTATATAATCGAAGATTAAATGTCCTTCATCGCTCGAATAAATCCTGACTTGGTACGAATTCAGTGCGGTTGTGAAATTGTTAATGAGTATGCGATTCCTTTCGATAGTCGCGATTATTTCGCGCAAGCTGTTGCGACAACGTTGAAAAATAAGATCTCGAATTCTCCCTCACGCTGTAAGTTCCTCGTGCAAGATGCTGCCCGGATATGGACTTCGAATTCATGAAATTGTAATTTCTTTCTGTACGCCAGCGAAGCATTATGTACGCGGAATTCCTACAACTTCGAGGAAATATTAACAACTAGGAAAATTAAGGACGAAGGAACCGATTTTACTGAAACTGCCGGCAGCTTTAATATGCCCACGCTACCGCTTTAGCGAAAAATATCGAAGGTAAGCAATAACTGACCGTCTTATTAAACCTCTCTTTATGGAAAGAAATTCGCATCGCCCAAAAAACTGATAGGACGGTACGGGAATCCCTTTATGATGCAACGATTCACTTATTCCTCAAATTATCTAGAAAATATAATATGGAAATTGTTTTTGCCATAATTTACATGAATAAAGAAACTAAATATATAACATAAATCTCTGCTGAAATTAAATAACAATTTATTAGAATGTTTTATAACAGAGATCATCAAACTGCGAAGAATTAAAATAAAAATAAATTTGTTTCAGTGTGGGAAAGTGTAGGTCAAGCATTGAGATGTTGAAGAAGCCAGTTTATGTTTTCAAACAGCCACTTGGTAACGACGGAAGCTACAGCTTTGGAATTGAATTAAAATTAGAAACGGTTAACTGCGTAGACGGTGAGCACAAGTGACATCTGTATGCATCCGCATTAATGCAGTTTCGCGTTAGAATTCACTTTCGATGTTACCGAAATTCATCGTTAAATAACGCTTCATGGCGCAAAGCATGCAAATCATGCCCGAGAGACATCATAGACGGCGTTCACTCGAAACCATCATGTATATTTCATGTAGAAATGCGCATAAACGGCTTCTATCGGCCGCGCAACTACAATATTTCCGATCGTTACGTTTGCTTTGGCGGCAATTTTCCCGTCTTATTTATATTTTTTACAATTTGCATTTCTTATCGAACTTTTAAAGTGGAATTTGCGAGATTTCCTCGCTTTTGCCTTCGTATCGTGTTTGACGGTGTTTTTCCGAAAATTTATGAGAAGAGAAAAGTCAAGTAAACTTGATAAATTGTGTTCCAACGCGATACAATATCAAATATGTGTAACATCAAATGTATGTAATAATCGACCAGCTCCTTCGGAATTTCATACCGTTGAATATCTTAATCAACCAACATCGACGAGAGGGGAACCAAGCATTCCACAAAGCCGCGAGTTTGTCCGACGAACCAGCAATATGCACGTTATCTCTTGGCATACTAAATGAAAATCTATCGAATAAATATTGACGTTCATGCGGCTCCTGACGCGGCTTCGTGCTTGCTCGCCGATTAACGGACCACGGTTTATCGTCAGTTACGCGCATATATTATGTATAATTCTGCATGTGGCTCGTTACATTGTCAAGAATAAAAATGGACTCTCGAATTAGAATTAAGAATATTTCAATAAACTATATTAATTTGGATTTCGGAATTGTTGGAATTTGAATTTCTGAGTAACTCCCACTTATCTGTCCGATAATTTAATATAATTCAGAAATAGTTATATACATTGAGAAGTCGAAACGTAGAAAATTTGTGGAAATAAATTTAAAACCCGGTCGAACGTCACATCTCAGTTTCATACCACTTTTCCGTATTATTACGAGGTTTATCCACGGTCCACTATGATATCTATGGAAAAACTGATGAGGTAGGGTTCACAGCGAAACAGAATCATGATATTCGATGGGAAGATGACGAAGTGCTGGACTAACTCAATTAACCCGTTGATGGTGCTGGCGTGGCTGGTTGGTGAGCCATTAAAAGCGTAGTCAGTGTAACAGGATCCAAGCACATCCTGTAATTATCTACACCCCTAAAATGTCATTTCTGGACAATTCCACGAAAACAGTAACTACAGCCATCTTATTGGAGACTTAATCTTGGATACGGTCCTCGAGATGGACGAATTATAATTATATGTATAGTTATTATGGTATCAGAAACAATGAAGTGTATCTTTTGTTACATAAGTAGGTATGAAACTCGATCAAACAAAAAGTTGACAGAAATAATTCAGGTAAAGCATAGACACGAATCGAAGAACATTATTATTTGATAATTCTTTTCTGCATAATTTTCTGCAAGATTAAATGTTCTTTTATAAATATCGAAGGTTGGAAAGTTTTACAATATTCTGAACGTGGTCACTAGTTTATGCTTTTGAATTTTATCTTGTCTGCATTACGTAATGGTTGCATTAGCAGCATTAGCTCTTTATTTGCGAGGATTCTATGAGTTTGCGAGGCATTTAGAAAAGTCAATGCAAAAACAAACATCGTCTAGAAATTGTAAAGCTTCTTTGTATAATGCGTTGTGAATGTAAGTTAGTTAGAGAATCAGAAACATAAAGACAGAGGATGGAGTTGACGGTTATTTCGAGCAACTTAATTAAGAGTTTCGAAAAGCTGTAAAAGCAAAATTATCTCGGTACAACTGATATATTAAAATAGAATGCTTAACCGTACTCTAATACTTCAATTATCCAACAACAATGAATATTTCCGCCTTGTGTGGATGTCGGCAACTATTAAACCGTAATATTCGCTTGATGAATAGCAATTCGTTTTTCCTCGTGACGTAACTTTTCCCGGAACTGTGGCGAATTTTACTATGATCTAACAATATACTTTCAGCCGTAATTTCGTCGAAGGACCAATTTAAATCGTTGAGATAGTAGGCAGGATTTCCGGTGGAACTTCCGGTCGATAAACTATCGACATGCTCCGTTCTTGTGCGAAACTCGTTCTATGGTCCCGTGAAATTTCGCGCGACGCCAGAAGTTCTTGTTCGTCGTAATTTTGGAAATGGACCAAGTGTATCGTTCGCGTTAGTTCCGGCCTTAACTTCCGGCCAGGAGTACCATTTGTCGTCACGGCGAACTTGCCGCCGCCGGCCGGATAACTTTCGAGTCGCGAAATTTCGTTCGGCATTAGTTTCAAAACGCGCTTCTGTTCCACTACCGGCACTCGACTAAATATTTACGTTGTTTGTTGCAAAAGTAATGCTCGTTGTGTTTGTGTTTGTATGGTTAAGTTAAGATTTAGCACAGAAACGGAAGAGATTAGCCAACTAAATGAAACGATTTAAAATTATGCTGCCTTCTTTGGTTAATCTTTTAATTCGCGATTCTGCGTTGTAACATTTAGTTTAAAAACGCGGCGATCTCTGTTTCTGATTAATATCTAACCCTTTTCGGCGAAAGCTCTTTTCTTTCATAAAAATGTAGAAGGTTTAGATAGCAGAAAGTTTCAAACGTGGTACATTTAAAACAAATAGTGGAAGTTCGACTGCACTGCGAGAAGTGAACAAGAGACAATTTACAGGAGCAGAAGCATTACAATAGTATAAAACATCAACATTATGATTTATCTTTTTAACTTGTTTGTGAATGTAACGCAAAAGGACTTTAAAATTTGCTTTCACTAAGGGCTTAGTAGCTGTCCGAACATTTACTGAGGATATTCATGGATTTGGATGTAAGTATATCTCAGAGTTACGGTTCGAAACCGTGATTTAGTATGCAGTTCTACGATTTAATCTGAATCTAGGATGCTGTTGAATATACACTTGCAAATATTTATCCCAATTGTCAGACGATTTCTATGTTAAACCATCTGATAATACTTTTGTTCGATAGGAACAAACCTTGCGAATATTTGAAATTAGATTCTTACCATTCTTCGATAACTATAAATCAATCAAAAATTTTCAAAAGTTTACTGTCGTTCTATTCAAATCACAGAATCCACGAAACAATGATAAATCAGCAATATTCAGAAAACAAAGGGAAGAGATACACATCCATCAAATATCTGTAGTCAATGTATCAAAATTCTTTTTCTTATATATTCAGTTATTCGTCTATTATTCATCCATCATTTATTATGCAATTCCTTGTATTCGTTTTCTCTTTTATCCGTTCGGTTCATAATTTTTTAAAGCTGAATGGTCATTGGCTATACAGCGTGCACTTCGCCCTATTGAATAGAGAGGCCGCGAGGAGGCATAGTCTTTGGGGTTCACGCGTGCCACCCCAATTATGACGTTATTGCCGCTATTAATGAGCAATTTCGCGGGCTCTATGCTATTGCCCCCGTAAACTCCAAGTGCATTATGCTAACTTACGTTATACAATTTGCTGGGCTAATTAAGTTAAGACGTTAGATAGGCACGTAACCACGATACTCGTTTCTAGGCTGTGGTTGTTTCCAATCTTTTTCTTCTCGCACGACTCTAGAAAACCTCTAAAAAGCTTCGAGAACCGCCTTGTCGCTTCATATTTTCTGCAACCACGGCACTAGATTGGTGAATAAGTTTGAGACTCTGATGTACTGGTTGAAAGCTTTGGAATTTCACCGGAGAAATCGATTTGGAGAATAGTTCTCTTTTTGTGAAAAAATACGCGAGGTTCTCTTGTAAAATGATGTAATTGATGTAACGGTGGTTATGGGTTTTAATTAGCGTCAAAACGTGAATTTGCATAAAAATCCGCAATCTATTTATCGATTATTATTTCCGAATCACACAATATTGTAAAGTGCCAAAATAAACGCTTTTATTCTGTATATCTTCTGTACATATATTCTGTATCTATAAAACCACAAAACTCATCCACCAATATAATTTCAACAAAACAAATTTCTAAAAAAATTCGTGTGAAAGAATCACGAGCTCTCCAGGGAATCGGTAAACAATCGGACATTCAATTTACGAAATGAAACAATCTGTGGCAATCACTTTTCCGTTATCGTTCGAGAAGGAATGTTTTTTTGTGGAAAGTCAGATCGAGTATATAGTTCTCGAAACAAATAAAATATATATATGTCGGGTTAACATTAGAATTTAGGGCGCGTAACGATTCTTCGTTTGAATTAGCCATCGTTTGCGAAGCAGAGATTATATTTACACGAATATACAAGACTTTTACAAAGTATAATGAATATTGAGTTTAACGAATAATAAGTTTGACGAATAATAAGTTTAACGAATAATAAGATTAACGAATAATATGTTTCACGAATAATAAGTTTAACGAATAATGAGTTTAATGAACGCTATTAACAATGTTCTTGGGTTCCAACGAATCCACGGTCAACGGGATAACTCTTTACTATGCGTATAATAATTTTCGGCACAAAATACGATTGCTGAGACGCTCGGTATAAACTGCCCGATGTGTCACTCTCCAAGGCGATCGCACGAATAATAAACTGATGGAAATTTTCCTCGCTGTACGATTGCATTTGTTTGTTATATACTTGTTGGAAGCATCGAGAAAGTTCCAAACGCCGTTGCTAGGCAGTTTCTGTCTGGAGTTTGATTGTTAATACAACGTGTGTCCCACTATATTGACACCTCCGAGGTACAATCCCATGTGGCTAGGCCCGTTCTTGAGGCCGTATGCCGCCACAACTACATTTCTAGGGAGAACCATACAACCGCTCCACACCTCCGTCAGGCAAAACGTCCATCCCGTGACCGTGGCTGCGTTCGGCGACCAGTTGTCACCTCGAGCCCAATCTCGCTATTACAAATCTTGAACAATTACAATCAGATCGAATGACAACAATTGCTTAATTACAGCTATGATAAAATCTAGGCTAAAGCATTAGAAGACTTTCCCAAAATTGCAAAGGGAAGGCTCCGCTTTTCCTTTCATCTCCGACATATATATAAAATGTATAATTATATAATATATTATATACATATAATATTACATATATGTCGGAGAATGACCCAAGCTAGGGCCAGGGGCGTTTGGTGAGCCTCTTTCGGAGTCGGCCATCATGACCTTATCCCGCGTACTTGAACTCGTATTCCGTGAGCAAGCACTCCAGACGCGGCAACCAAAGACGGTGACTATACTCGTGATAATCGAATTGGTATCCCTATGTCCCTAACGAATCCGCGACCAACGGGATGCACTTACTCGGATCAGAAGGCGCGACTACCTTCGTAGGCGAGCTCTCCAGAATGAATGAATCTCGTCTCAATCATGCCACCGAGGGCAACTCTGATGCGGGTGTCTCCCAGGACACGAAAATCATCGGACTCTCTCAGGATAGCCCTCGTTCTCGAAGTGAGGGAAGTTGACGTCGCTGTCTATTGGTCAACTTGAGACAAAGACTACTTGTCCGTTAGAAGCATCTTAATTACCAAAAAAACCCAGGTTTTATAGCCGGTCCTAGGCTAACTGGACTTGTGCTGTGTACGTGCCTCAATATCTAATATTCCTTGTCCGAAGGAACCGTTAGCGTGTTTTACTGCCGGGTACCTCTATGGGTCATACTTTTAATGAGGGTCATACTATCGCTCCATGCCCTTTTTTCTAAATCGCACGCCCGTCCCGTTGGCCGCGGCTATGTTCGGCGACGGATGGTCGCCTTGGGTCTAGGCTTTACTATCGCAAACCAAATACGACTAGATCGAGTAACAGTACTTTATTTAATTACTTTCGTTACATGTTCATAGCTTTTTCCGAGGTTCCGGCGAGGGTTCCGGTGTCCTTTTCGTCTCCGACATATATAATATATGTAGTATCGGGAAAAGGGCCTAATAAACATCGAGTTAACCATGAGCAATGTCGCGAGAGCCGAGGCGCCGTCGGGTCCATAAATGTGTCATCGGTCTTTTCAAGTGCATAGTTTCGTAGAAAAGGCCTACGTGACCCTGGCCCCGAGCGTCTGCGGAACACGCGTGTGGTGGGCCTAGGAAAAGACAAAGGGATGCTAGAACGGCCAGAATGCGAGTGGAGAAGTGCAGTGTGAGTTGAGAGGTCACGGAGTGTGAATCGGGAAGTCAAGGCGTGTGTGATAATAATGCGTATGACGATATTGTAATCGGTTTTTGATATTGAGTATCGCTTATTAAACTACACTAAACTCTAATTAAATCATCATTACTTCTTCTTACTCTAAGATCCATAAGTTACTACATATATAATTACATAATTATATAATATATCTTAAATTATTATATATATAATAAATATAATATAATGTTTATAATATGATGTTTTTACATTTACACAACATACTAATAATATTTAGCTAAGAAATCTTAAAAAACTTTGTAAAAAGAATATCCTGACTTAATATTTTCCTTTGAGAGGAATTCAAAGTATTATAGAGACGTTTAATGTTCTTACTGTACTGAACGTATTAACCAACAATCTCTTTGGAAGCGTTCTGATCAACAATAATTGCATCAGGTCTGGTCTGTCTGGTCTTCGATCGATCTTCACGGTACGCAGAAACAACGAGACTCCATCGAAAGCGTAAACTGTGTTCTTGCTCAGCATCCTGTACGAACATAGGAGGTGAATCGCAGTCTAATCGGTCCGGGAAACTTCAGTTAAAAGGAGTGAATTGAACGCGTGGACCGATCCCAAGTAGAAGCGAACTCTTTGAAGCGTTTGCAAGCACGGCACGAAACGCATCGAGAAACGCTTTTACCGCGTTTCAGTCGAACCGAAATAACGTTACACGTTCTCTTGCTGATTAATTAACCGACCTTGCCAGAGACCCTGAGAAACCACGCAAGTGGCTGTTCCTTTGTGATTTCGTGTTCCATAAAACGATGGTTCTCTGTAGGATACTTTGTTGATTACGCCTGAGTAGATAATATCTTTTTCTGCGTATTTTCTTTTTTCTTTCCGCGTGAAAAAATGTGAATCTGGATCTTTTAGACGCATATAGATCGAATACTAGTTTCTATCGTCGATTTAGGACGAGGGTTGAGAGATAACGAGCAAACGAGCAACAGCCAAAATTTACGTCGATAATGAATCCAATTTCGACCAATGATACATTAATCAACGTAATGGAGAGTCGGTCCTTAGTTGTATGCGATGCTAAACAATGCGCAGTGTGTCGATAACAATGCATCGCTCGTTCGTTATTTGGCGGTTTCCGGTGACACGAATTTGATGGACTGTAGAACAGTTGACAGTATGCATGAATATTACAACGAATGCCATGGTTCGGAGCTATAGATCGTTTCGATTATGCCAAATTGGGTTGTTAAGGCTACCGATATCTTGAAACACAATATTTGGGTTGTTCACGATGCTCATTCATGATTGAGTGTTCTTCACACGATCACTACCACGTTACTACTATACGCTTTGTATTGAATTCCTATTCAGCCTGAATGCGTTCTCGATCAAATCTGTTAATTTATCCCTTCAGCTGAGACAATTCTTTTAAAGAATAATTTAAAATTCAATACATATAATAATATAAATAATAAATAAATTATATATAAATAAAAAGAAGATAATAAACTCCACTGTTTTCATTTCATAACGTTTTAATATATTATAATATTGTACAGTTTAAACATCAAGGATCAGATCGTTTATTATTTAGAATTGTTTCTCTAGTTTTATTACAATAAAAGTAAATAAAGTAAGCAAATTACCTTTTCCTCGCAGCAAATTCTGCATGAAAAGAAACCTGTATCAATCTTAGAGTCTCGGCGGATTAAATATAGCCGATATGCCATATTTACTCTGCTGCAAGCTACAATTTATCTTTATTATTCCAATTCAAGCGAACGTTTCAACGTTTATTATGTTTACTCTGTCTCACCAGGGGATGAAAGAAACAGAAATGATCGATGTCACAAAGGAACGTCGTCATTGCAATACCACGTACAATCTTTTAAAAGAAGATATAACCTGATCGCATTTTTATTCTAAATATTCCTGTCATTCATCCTTCATTTTCTCTAATCTCTGAATTAAATATACGTACACCTGAAATGCATACATTTAATCGTTATAGTATAGCCAGAATAAATTTTTATATTTCTTGCAAAAGTTTACCAAAAATTCTCCGTAAAAGCTTTTTCCTTCATATTTTCTCTATTTTAAATATTCCTCTATTCTTCATCTACTCCATAGTTAGCAAACTGTCAACTCCCATCACAACTTTTCCACGATACAATGAATTAATGTCCAAGGTCGCCACCCGTTCGGCTACCCTTAAAACACAGTAAATTCATTTGGCCAGTGTTCCAGCAACCACGACTCATGTCGTGGCTGAGGCTGAACATGTTTAACCATAATAACCGCTAACGACTGAGAGTTTCCACAGCGGAACTTCCGGAAACGAGGCGTTCGCCTTGCTAGGGGAAACGACCTAACCGGCTGGCTAAGCTGAAACGCTAAATGCCGATTACAGGCCGGCCAACAGTTCGGAATTTCTCTTGGAAACTTTCCACAGGTTTCCAACCAAGGATTACCTTGGGGACGCGGCGATTCTACAGGAATCCATGACGATTTCATCGCTGGTGCAACGCGGTTACCGAAGAAATCGGGAAATAGAAACGGTAGAACATTTTTTCTCCCGGTCGATGGTTCGTTTCCATGTAATTCGAGTTTTATATATTTTTATTTTTTGATGACGTAAACTCTCTCTTTGAATATGAAGCTTTTATAAAACACCCTTTTTTGGTAATCTATCTTTTTTGGGAGAGGCAAATTTTTTCGGATTTGACAGTTCTCTTTGATAGAATCCTATTTTATGCATTTATTTTTCGATAACGTGAGCTGCCTCTTTGCCTATGAAATTTTTTTAAACACTTTCGGCAAGAATTTTTTAAATTGGAAATTCTGTTTCATACCATCTTGTGACTATAACACATTTTAACGTTCTATGCTCTGTTTATGAAAATAGAAGATAACAATTCTTTAATGTAGACAAACGATATTATAACATCGTAACGATTTCAGCATCTCGCACGCTGCAACAAATAACTGAAAAGATCATCGTCTTCGTTATATCCAATTTTATCTCGTTCTCCTACCTCATTCTCTTCTTTTCCACCACATTAATATTAATTTCCCTTCGGGCGAGATCAAATGTATCGCGAGCCATCATTTAATTACAATCTCGAAACGCTGTCGATATTCTCTGCTCTAACAACGTATATTTCAGCGGTGCAAGACAGTGGTAATGCCAGAATAAGCGTGTATCCAAGGTGGCAAGCAATTAGTACGTTATTTGATGGGCAAATACCGATTAACCATTCCGAAGTGCCAGAGGGTGAGAAAGGGGAGTCAACAAGAATGGCTGGTGGGTGAAGAGTAACCGAGACTTTGTTAAAGTCATAGTCCAGACCGGAGATTGTACGCAACCGGACCTGGCTTTTCGCAAGTTCCATCAAAACGGGATATTCTCTTCAATTATGGAATAATATACGATGTTTGGAATCCTCTGTTTGAAATACGACCCTATGAAAGAAATACTAATACATTTCTACGACAGTAATATTATTATAAATTTGATATTTACAATATTTGTATCTTTGATATTAGGAGATGTTAATGCGGTTGCTTTGCGAGAAAATTTCAGCGATTTATATTAAGTGTGACATTAAGAATAACAACGGAAATATATTAACACTTTAATGATCGGTACATTTATCTATAAACAAACATCTGTAACCGGAGAGTTTCCATTAATATTAAAATATTTAGATGCGAATAAATATCAATAACTGTTTGGTTAATAATGTGTTTATTTAATATTTTTTACACTTTCTATCAATTTGATTTATCAGTTTAGAGTATGGTACTATTCGTGGACTTCTCTTATATTTTTCTTAATCATATATATGACAGTATATTTGATTGCTATTGTTGCACGGTTTATATAGTATAATTATTTCAGTTCCCTCTACTTACAGTTTAATTTAAATCGTATAATTTAATTTTAATATGTATCACTTTATTAGTTGGCAAGTCACTTTATTAGATGGATCCATCTCTTACCCACATATGTTCCCGAGTCAGAAATCTCGTTGGTAGAAATACGAAATGTAAAAAGTAAAGAAAACATAACGAAATAAAATACGAAGGATAAGTACAACAGAACATTTTATAATGAATATTTTATCGATCCAACGCTCTAAAAATATCGCACGATAATTTTAATTACGTCACACGTTCTCAGTTAATAACATTCTGTTTATAGACATTTTAAGATGTCTCCGATCGTTAAAATGTTATGTATAAAATTCAGAAGAATAAAAGATATAGTCGCTCATGTTAACATAATTTTTAAATTTTGTATTTGATAACCTAAAAATCGTAAACCTTAAGAATAATGATCGTGCTCCAATTTCTTGTCCGTTACACTGCCTGTCTCTCTCAATCGTGTAACTTTATCCTCCATAATATTCTTATAAAAGCAGCTTTAAAAGGAGCAGAGACATTAAGTTTTTTCAGACATTTTAATCTATGTCATCTTTCTTCAGTATCCATAATAACTTTCCACCTTTTATTAACTTCAGCAATATCAGCAATATTTTTCTGCTCGGTTGCTAACTTTTGAAAAATCTCCCTTTATACCTGCCTTCTTCCTTCCGTTAAAAGAAGCTATCTATAGTAATGGGTATATTAAAAGTTGTTGACATTATCCGTTTTCTTTGATTAAGATAACAGAATAAAAGGTTACGAAAAAGAAAAAAAATATATACAGAAATACAAGAAGGCTTTTACTTCGGAACAAGCTCGCGAGCTTTTCACTGCATCCTTTGTGTTATGCACGAGCTTTTAATCTTCGCTGTCGCAGGACATTATGGCTTACTTTGCTTCTTTAATGCCCTGATTCGCGATGTTCATGCTGTTTACAATATAAAGTAATAATAAACATAATAGAGAGAATCCAACGTCCAACACAGATGCCAAAATTAACATATTGATTGAGAAAAACCTCTTCATAGTCCACTAACAGTTTTTCGGAGACATTCCTCCCACGTTTCATAAGTGTTCTAATATTTATAGACGGAGGTGTAATTGACGCTAGAAAGTATGGTACCTGTAAACTAGTAACATTCTAAAAACAGGAGCAAACGGAAATTGCGACCGATAAAACAGAGCTGTGGCCATGGCTTCATGACTATTCGTTAATTTGCGACCTCGATGAAGTATCTTTCGTAATTTGCGTAGAAAAACAGGCAAAATGAAAGAAGTGAGAATCGGTCTTCTATACGTGTAACAGTGTATTACATTGATGCCAGAAACACGCGGTGTCACACCGGGGCGCTGGTATAAAGTTGTCGCGAACAATGCACATCCGATTTCCGGCAGCCATTCACTGCGAGGAATTCGGTCGCGTTAAACTGTACGGTTAGTTGATCGACCGATTAACGCTCGACGATGGTTTCACGGGCAGCCACGTAATGAGTTATCGCAACTTGATAGTTCATAAAATTGATTGTGTCGATTGATCGGCTCTCGATTGTCCCCAAAGTTTCGACGACGTCCGTTCGGTCGTTCGCTGTGTGTATTTCGTTTTAATTGCGAGAACGAGAAGCGAAACGGTGAAAACGTGTTCACGATGTAATTATTTTAATTTTGAGCGCGAAATTGCGAAATGGAAACCGATGACAGGACGATTGAACGGATGAAAGGAACTACGGTTGAGAGCTGGCAATTGAAAATTGACGATTGACCAGTAATTGGAGACCACAGGAGAAGAATATAATTCACATCGTGTTTTTGTTTTTTAGCCCTTTAACGATCAAACACTTAAATCGTTAGCCGAAAATTCTGAATGTGCATAACACGATGAAATATTTGAAATTTGGTCGATGAATTACCTTATCTTCTCCAATTACTAGGTTAAGTACAAAAACGGAATATTAGAATGTAGAATTGCTTTCGTCAAACTGAGATAGAGTAAGATCTGGGAGAGAAATTAGGATGAAATTATGGTTAAATTAGAATAGGGTCAGGTTGTAATTGATAATAAATAGAAGTTGAATCGACGTTACGTTTAGGAATACATGTAGCTTTCCATCTTTTTCAAGCAGAATAAAAGATGGCAAACAGAAATTGGATTTGGACAATCAATATATTGATAGTAAAAAAGACAAAATGAAATTATAATTGTGCTTAGAGATTTTAATTTACCTATAACTGTTGCGAATTTACGCCACCGGAAGATATATTCGTTACATTTTTGCCAAAGTAAATAAAATAATACGAATCAATCGCGATGTATCAAATTAATTAATTATAAGCTAATCGCCTGAGAAAATGTTCTATATCGTCCGAATTGTAGGTATAGTCACCAGAATTTTCCAGTATCCGTATAATTAGCGCCGCGATTAACGTACGCAATTACGCGTCTAGCAAATGATTGATTGATACTACGTCTATTATACCGAGCTCCTTAATTAGGACTCGTTACAAAAACATATCATTTCGATATTTAACCTTTCGTTCGCGTGTGTTTCGCATCGCTCATAAATGAAGTGAGACATTAAAATTTTTCACTTCTTGTAACTAGCGGGGAAAAACGACTTATCGTGTTCTTTCGTAGTTTTCATATAATCTCTTTTTACAAATAATTATAAGGATATAATGGGTAATTTTATTTAATCTCATCACGAATTTTTATGCAATTTCATCAAGCTTCGTCAAACTCATTTAAATTAATTACATTGTCCACCAGAATCTCTCGGTTTCTGGCCGCTGACGTTGCAGTTAAATATCATCATTCTCGTTAAAGAGCTTTCGGATTTAATGTTATTAAATTTTTAATTAACAACTCCATTATCTTTCAGCTTCTCATTTACACCTTAAACGTTCGTTCAAACTCACTGTAATTTATTCATTTAATCCTCATTGTAGACAGATCATAGCAAAATTGATATTGATCCTGCTACGGCCGTCCAATTTTTCAATCTTAATGTGTGCATAATGCATAAATATATTACATACCGCTTGCTTTATTATCCAGGAATGTATTACGTATATTTATGTATAAAATATTTACATAGGTATTCGTTACTGATCAGTCATTCTAACGTTAACTGGGACTTACAGTAAACATAAAAACTTGCTAAATTTCTTTGAACTCTTTGATGTAGCAAAAATTCGGAAGCCGAGAATATGTGAATGAATCGATCGAAAACAAGTGTCACTACACGAGCAATTCTAGGAGGGCGATAATCTACGTTCGCCAAGTTCCCTGCGAGGCGTCGTGTTCAATAAAAGGACGGGCCTATGGCATTTTCGAGGGTGTCGCTGCACGTGAAATTTCGTTACATAGTCCGTGGTCCCCTGTCGTGGTCGAGAATGTGCTGGCTGCAAATGAGGACTGACACGAACCTGCATCGTTCGACGTTGCACTGACAGAGATGAAAGCTTGCACCCGTGATTTACGTTGAAACGACCGAGATTTTTTAACGAGCTTCTTTCTTTTTTAAAGATAATAATGGAAGATTTTTAAAACTTACGTTATGGTTATCTTAAAAGATCTTTTTAATAACGTTTACCGATGTTCTGACCACTTGAATATAAAAATTAACTGATTCAGTTTCTTAACTAGAAATTGAATGATTAATGTACGGGTAACAAATTAACTATACTATTCCCAGAATCTCAGCAGTCTAACAAACTCGAACGAAAGTGCCTCCATTTCGATCCTAATGTTATTCTAGAAACTCTCGTCTTGGTGAGAGCACCACGAACCGTTGGTAGACACGAAAGAACATCGAGCCTAACAAGAAAAATCGAAATGAGACGCGTGTGGTCTACGATAAGTGGACACCAAACAACGCCGAAGCAAGGGACCGGCTCGTAGTAGAATAGAATAAATCACACTCACCCACGTGGAACGCGATGAGGTGTCGTAATTCAGGATCGACTCCGAGTCTTGACCGTCTGGATACGTCCTGGTAGCCGAGCTTTTGAAGAAATTGGTCCTGTATTTCGAGTGGTTTCTCGTGAGAAGCCAATCTCCTTCCGGACTCACCTCCGTACTGAAAAACGAGCGTAATCTCTTAATGGATCTTATTATCGGCTCGTGCGGCAAATACAATCTCTGATCTAGCTTACATAAAAAGAAACGTAATCTCGTTTGTAAAGGATGAAGTGAAATTTGTAGCATAAAAGCGGATAATTCCTTGTGGAAAGGAGAAATCATAAGTAACGTTTCTTATGGGCAGCAAAATAAATAAGTCGAAGATGATAAATTCTTTAAACGATAGTTATTGCTCCATAATAAAATTTAAAAAATACATTTTTATCGTATTATGAAATTTCATCATAGCTCTGGTAAATAATAAAATCGTCCTGAATCTTCTGATTTACAATTTTTGTAATTAAATTACGTTCCATTAAAAAAATAATAAAATATCCAGATATTTTTGAACAGTGCAGTGTACACGGTAGAATTGATTAATTCTATTTCCTCGTAGTTCAAATATCGAAGCTGGCAAAAAACTGTATCCAGAGATAAATACGATAGATAGGAGCTGTTTAAAAAAGAGAGGAAGAAAGGAAATTTCGGCTGGTATTTTTCATTTGCCCTCAGTCTGGCAACGTCGCAGCGTTTCGTCACGAATGACGAGTTTTCGCGTGTTTCCGCGTAAATCTTCCTAACTTAATTAAGCCGAACGCGCTAGCTGGCCACGTTCCATCTTAATTTCGACAACGAGGCCTGCGATGTTATTCGAAAGCTCGCGATATTCCACGGCCGTGAATTTTCCGGATCGAAGCTGCGCTTTCCTTTCATCTTCGATAATTAAAAAACATTTCAACCTGACGTGGTCGGGTTTCACCACGCGCTCGATTCGTACGTTAGTTTGAAAACACTAATGATAACCACGGTGCGGTACATCAAAACTTCCATAACAGATGGATGACTGAACTCTTTTATTCCCGGAGTAGTTTGTGATTAGTTCGTTAACTCGTTGCTAATAACAAAGGGTGTGTGCTTTTGTTTGAAAACTGAAACGAAATGCTATTGTAACGAACACGTGTTATTTTATTACTCGTTACTTCGACATCTTTCAAATTTCAACGATTTTGTTTCGTTTGAAATTTCAGTTGCCCTTTTTCCACTTGAGAACTTTTTTTTAACGAGAATATAAAATAATAGCCAGTTAAATTTGAAATCTGTCTCTAACAATTATCGACGTGAGCAGAAAATATACATTTATACATTAAAGTATCGAGTTCCATATTTAATCAATCGCTTAGTATTAATTTTCCTAATAAGCATGACGAGAGAATTGTGCACCAACGAATTCACTCGGTTCGTTCGCCTCGTCATAAAATTCTAGTAACGAAACTCTTCATCAAAATAACATAAAGAACCTGCCGTCACATTCGCTCTGACATTATCAAATTCTCAAACGCCTAGTATCCACTCACGTCGATCGAAAACCCATTAAACATCCAATTCGAACGCCAAACCTTTCGAACAATCCCAATTCGAACTGCAGCATCGTGCCGCGCGCTGCTGTTTACGATTTCCGTTTTACTACTTCCTGTGGCCGGGCAACGGGATCGAAATTGCCAGTAATCCATGGCTCAGCGATCGCTACTCACGATCGAAACGCGTTATCGACCAATAGGGAACGATAACGCGGTCACGAAATTTTAAGGATTCCAATTCGAAATACCAAAAGGATACCAACGTGAAATGTTCGTAGAGGATGTTCTGAACTGATGGAAACATTTTTGATGTTAGCACATTCGCGGCTGACTGTTCTGACGCCAGAGCCTTGGCTAGACGCTGCCTACAATTTCCATAAGTTTAGAGCTGATAGCCACAAAATTCTGTTATCAAAATGCGAGCGAATTTAAAAGTATTGTTTTATTATATCACGATTTGAATTCATGTTGCAAATAGGCCCGCTTTTTTCCAGCCACGATAACTGAAAAATATATGTCTCTTATTTTATCTTCCGCCCTCGATTCTTCTGAATCCGCAGTGAAGAAGCTACAGATGGGATTTCCCGCTCATACGATGTGTATAACTGTCTATGTGTGTAGAATACGGAATTCCAACAAAAAGCGCGTTGAGGTATTGAAAGACTGGATACTATACGGTACATTGTGTAGCCAATAAATTAATAATCAATTTGCATTCTTTGGCCAACTGCGTAGGGGATTAACTGTATTGCGGAACTATATCGTAAAATTATCTCAATTCCCATTGCGTGGAAATTCCTTTTTGAGGTGAACGATATGCTGAAAACCGTTAAATATGGTAATTTGGGGGCAACTGAAAAAAAATTTACGCAATGACGCGAATTCATGTCAGCGGAAACCAAAAACAGAATCTAAAATGACGCGAATTCGCATTAGCGGTAACCGAAAACAGAATTCGGAATGACGTGAATTCACGTTAACGGTAGTGAATGTATTAATGCGAGCAGTGACTCGTAATAAAGGAACATTCTTATAATTCTACCAAACAGCGCAAGTAGTTTCAGTATCTTCACCCCTCGAAATCACCATTTTGGCGAATTTGGTTTGATGCTTCAAGCATCCAGGCGACGAGTTGTAAAGTTTTCGATCCAGAACCATCTGTAAGACAAGGTTCTCATAAGAAACCGCTTCGTCGGGTGGTCGAAAGGAGTTTTCAGCGTCGCGTCAATCGAGAAGTTTCTGGTTCTTCTTGGAAAAAGTCCAGCTTTGACCAAACAGTCTTTTACCCGCAATCAGCCAAACTTCCTCGGAAGTTTGATCATTTTGCATCACATAGCGACGAGTTTAATCGTCTTTTTTCTAGACGTTCCTTCTTTCAGGTTTTGGCCTTCCTTTTTGATTCCTCTGTAAATCGATACATTTTTCCTAGAAACTCTTATTTTTTTTTTTTTTTAGGTGCGTTTAGTTGATTGTCTCGGGTAATTGGGAATGTAGAGAAAGCTGGTTGAAGCTTGTTAAGATATATCGAGCGGTTCTGGCAATTTTGAAGATTAATACATCTTGTGGTCAGAATACAAGCGACGTGAGTTGCGATAAATCAATTTAAGATTTAATCTGCTGTCTTACAATATCAAAATTATGGATCCCATAAAACGAAGGCAGTTTGTATCTAAGATGAATGTTAACTTGACTTTACTTTCAGCTCACATAGTTCTAGATTAGTGAATGCAAGTCGTCGCCATTGTTCTCTATCGTCCACAAAAATACTAAAACAATTATTTATTGCGCAAATCTTCAGGCTTCGTAAATAACAATAAATCCGTGATTAAACGTCTCATCGGTAATCTCCATTTCTTGCTTCCCACTCATAAAAGCAAAAAAAGAAAAAAAAGAAAAGAAAAGAAGAAAATAAAAAGAAAGAAACGAAGAAATAATCCCGTTGCAGGTAATAATTTCTATTTTTTAATACGGAAATATCAGGAGAAAGTTTATTCGTTGGATTATTAAAAAATAATCGACCGCGAATGTTACACCAAACGTCGTTTCGTTCAGCGTAATTAAAATATTCCGTTGCTGCGCCACGTTTTTCCATTACGATTTTGAACATTAACACGTGTTCAACACGAAAGTACGTATGTTCGTGGATCGCTCTGCAATTACCCGCCACGTAGAATTACGTCGTTTAGTTTTTGTTTCGACGGAAACGTTCGCAGTATCGGGATTCCGGATTCATTTTGGCGAAATATGGCTAGGTCTAGATTTATTGGCGCGAATTTCGTTGGACGGCACAGGTTTTCGAAGCGAAGTAAAAAATTAAGGGGCAACATTTTTTTTGCTTTTTCGTTCTTCAAAGCGATCAAATGGTGTACGTAGCGTGGATTTTTCTTGCATGTTCGATTCATTTTAGAATATATATTTTACATTTATATTCGATACATTTTCGATGTGATTAAAAAAAAAAGAAAATTATACTTTATGAATAATTAATTAAATAAAGCGATAAATTTATGTCTTCTAAACTGATCTCGAATTTTAGTATCATTATATCCGACCACTATGCCGATGATTTTACAATCCGTGCGAGAACTCGTTCAACGAAAATTTCCTCCCTATTAAAATTATTAAAGATTAATCATTTCAATTTTCCGGAACGTTCAACATTCGTACCGCGATGTAAATAAATTAAATTCACGAGTTACTCGGAAGCGCAAAAACGGGGTTGCCGACTAAACGTCAAACCCGATGATGAAACAACGGTTAATAACGCAGGCAATGCCGTGTAAACGTCACCGAGAAGTACGAACAGACGCGTGTACAGTATACAATGTACATAAATGGCGTCTACAGAGAGACAGTGGGTCGGCCGCTGCAATATCTTCGAGATTATTTCCTTTGACGTAAGTTCCGCCATCCAATGCAACTTCCTGCGGATCCTCTCTATTTAGAGGAAATCAGGAAAGCTGGCCATATTTCGGACGTTCTATAAAAGGGCCTCGTTTTGTTCGAAGGAAATGATCGTTCTTGATGAGAATTTCGGCACGATGTACGATTAAAGCGTTATTAACACTTTGACGGTCACGCTGAAATCACATGTTTCGCTCAGGACGCCACGGGAGTATTTTTATTGTTCAAGGCATATAATGGCAAAATAATAATAAATTGATGATGTAAAACAACATTCTTCCCTAATGGACTGTTTATCTTATTGGTGGTCACGGGTGACCACCGTGGCGCTTTGGTAATAGTTGATAGCGACATATTATAACAAGGCTTCGTTTATTTCAACAAACCATTCGTATTCGTTATTTCGTCGTAAGCAAAACATCCAGAATATATTGTTGAAATGTGTAGAAGATATTAGTAAACAGTATTTGCTTATTCTATATATAATAGTAAGGTATGTTCATACTTCACTAACTTCAATTATATGATTATAAAGCAGTATTTACGATTATTTTCTAAGGTGTGTTTATAATAATATTCGTAGACTACCCCTCAAAGATATGGATGCAAACACAGTGCACCGTTAGATGCAAGATTTCATTTTTTTTATTGATGTTCTAATAAAAATGTTTAATTGTTCAACGGGACACTTTTTATTTCAAAGTATCTTCTATTTATCGGTTATATTCAAAATGCCCTAACTGTCAATTTTCATTCAATTTTTACAATTGTAAGAAGTTCAAGCGCTCCGGTCACCAATGACCACCGTGGCGTCACAGGAGAAATCGTGGCCGGTCATATATTGACCAACGTGGCAGTCAAAGTGTTAAGTAAATTTGTAGCGACAAAGTTGTAGCTGCAGTTCTCCAGTTGGCTTCTCTTATTCGCAAGTTTACGAAGTTTCGATTCTAATGGGACGCTGTTAATGTTTGTAGAAATGAAAATCGATGAGCAGATACTGAGAATTCGTGACACAGAAATTCACTAACATCCGCGGTTTGTTGGAAAAGTAACGTAAGTAAGTTGTTTTACAGTCTGATTGGCAACGTTGATTAATGTTGAAGTGGTGACCACTTATAAGAAAACTCTACATCTAGTCTTTTTAGTTTCTCAAGCACTGAAGCCATCGACAGCGCGTAGACAAAAGACTGCGACGAAGTCAGACCATAAACAGAAGACAAGCGATGTTGGCTTCGGGGTTTTCAGTTATTGGGTAATACAGCTAGCGTGCGGATCTGGACCAGCTCAAATTGTATTCTTACTTATAATTACACTTATATTTAAATATATTTTCTGCCTTACAATTTATCCACTAGTTTTCTCTGATTACACATCGAATAACCTCAACAATTAAAAACAAATAAACACAAGTTTCTGAATCTGTTAGCACCTCCACCGTCGTATTAGCGACATTCCTATGAAACTACTACATATAAGTTCGAAATAAGATCCCCTCAAAAGATTGGACGCGCAAGAACCTCCGTTCTCGAAGAATCTCATCTGCAAAGCTAGCGAAATATCGTAAGCGATCTTCTCTAGAAAGGAGTCGCTATTCTATCAGTCGATGGCTTATCAATCGATTCGATTCTACCAGACGATTTTTCTGTCAGCTCGGAAACGCATTGTCCTCCGGAAGCGATCAAGCTACCGCCTGATATCTCCGAGGCTTTCCTTGCGAACGAAAACAAATGGGTTTCAAAATTTTCTTTACCACCTTCATGGACATATGGAGCTCTCTGAGGAAAATAAGACACTGTTTCCATTAAAAGTATCGTCTCAGTATCTATATATAAGTTTATGTATAGAATTGTGACGCATTATAAAATATATGTTCATATGTTTTACATCTTTTATATGTTTAACATTTTCAGGGTCGAATTCAGGTTGAAAATTCTCGTCAACCTATCAGAGTTTTATTTTTGTTCGATAGAAATGACGTTATCGATCCACATGAGAGAAACTGGGCTACTTGTTGTCCCCAGGGACTTGCATGTAATTAACAAAACTCATTATGAGCATCCATCGTTTATGTATATGTAGACAATTTATCGCGGTAATTTCGTTCGTTTCGAAAATACGAAATACTTCGAAACAGTGTTTTTAAAATTCGTTGGGTGTAGATAAATTATAATGGAATAGTTTCAGATTTGCAGTATAGTTAAATAAATGACCGCAGAACTGCAAACGCTCTTCCAAATGTGTGACTTTTTATTTTCTGCAGAAAGCACAGAGTTCATTGCTCGTTTATTATAAATCAAAGTCGAATATATTCAATTTCTTCTTTTTTTTTGCATTCTAACTTGCCACATGTAGCAATAAAGAAAACGTATTTTTTCATTGAACTTCTTCCAACGACAATTTTTCCATTTAAAAATGGCGAAGATATATCTTCCCTTTATAGAGAGCTAAATAAAAACTTGGATGCTACCTTGTTCGCGAGCAACAATTTACGAGCTGTCGCGTTTAACGAGTACTCTTTACGGGCGAATCGTTATTTAACGATTGCTGCTGCACAGGAACGAAGCTACACCCTGTTTCCCAGTCTATTCAACCCTTTTTATATGGCTAACATCGACGAAAGAAAAGGAAAAGAGTGCTGAAGAGAGAAAGGAACGAAGGAATATTCCGTTTAATGGTCCGCGATAAAGCCACGATCGCTTTGTCAAAAAGCACTTTACGCTTGGCCAGGTGTCCGGCAACTTTACGATTTTTATGAAAGCTCTAAGCTGGACACGGCCGCAGTTTATATTTATTTATGGCATGGTCGAGCCGCAGCGCGAATTCGTCGTTTTCGACTTTACACTCAAATCCACTTCCCCGGGAAATCGTACGTCCAATTTCTCTGCTCTTTTTTCCCCGAACTTTATGGGCTGAAACTGCTACTTTTTTTCTCCTTTTGCTTTTTCCTTTTTTTTTTACTTCCCATTTTCGATTTATTTACTTAGTTTTCCTTTTTTTTTTTTTTTGTTTGTAGAATACAACGTTTGGAAGATATACGGTTACATGAAACGAAATTTCTTGCGTAGATTTTGGATTGCGATTTGTTCGCAAATAAGTTCCCCCTGGGAAAATATATTTTCCGGGCGAAAAAATGGAGCTGATATAAGCTAATAATACATATATCTAACATTAAATGACACATGAAAAATGAACTGAAAACGCTATTAACTATTCTACCCTTAACTACAACGCGTCAACAAAATTCCACTTTTTATTTCCATCTTTTATTTTCTCATTTTTTTCTCATTCATCTGCAAAATGAATTAAAATCTCCGTTCTTTGCTATCACGATCCACTCGGCATTAATCTCTAAATTCGAATGTACACAAATTCCCTCAAAAACCCGCTGCTACTACACATCCCTGGAACTTGTTTGGTCTTCAAAAGGGTGGCATGAACACGGGTAAATCGTGTAATCGCTCTTTTGTAGCACAGCTGTGAACTTTCATTGTCGATTCGTTTGTGTATGGATCAAAACTCGCGAAAATTTCGTAGTACCGTTTCCAGCAGGCGTATTGCGACAGAAAAAAAAATAAATAAAAAGAAAGAGGGAAGGAGAGAGTTGAAAAGGATTGCAACGCCTGAAAATGCTCTAATCGTGATCCTTTAATCCTCTTAGTGGAGGAACGTGAAAAGAAATGGTGAAAAAGTGGTGGAAAATTTATTACGTGTTTTACGTTAAAATAATATCGAGACTGATGAGTGCTGGGGACGAAACGACTCGCAAAAAGTTCCGATGAATCCGATTTCTACACATGTCTTTGTTCTTCTGTCTTTTCCAAGCTGAAATTGCGACGAAACAAAGAAGTTCTTTCAAAGCGTCATTCGCGAAAACTCGCGACAGTCACGCCGATTTTTATTGGATTAATTAAACAGCATCTGGCGAGCAACGAGTAGCGTAACATGGCATGATCTAATGCGCGGTAATGAAGCTGCCGATAACGAAAAATGGATTTCGAGATATGGGGACGGTTAATTGGAAGATGTTCGCTGTTAATTTTTTGGTCGATGGAAATATTCGAGGGCCTCTCCGGATTATCGATAATCGAGCTGCTCGTTAACCCGAATTCAGTTGAGTTTTGCCGTAGGTGTTGTATCACGTTTGGATTTGGATTCGCTGAACTTTAGGATCCTGTCAGGTATTTTTTAAGCACGATCTTTTTTTATTTCTCGTACGAAAAATTAGTTTGCGAACAATAAATAATAACTCTAATACATATATCTCAGCGTAATATCAGAGAACGATAATATTAAGCTCATCCTTTATTCGTTGTACGCGAAAAATTTCTTTCCATCGTTTCATTCTGCGCAACAATATGCTCGATAATTCTATAACTAAACGATCGAAAGAACCGATTCATCTGGTCTACGAAGGTCGATATTCATCCGATATTTTTCAATTCAATTTATTTTTGTTGAGATTGACTGTATGAATTTGTAATAAAAAGATATATTGGAATATGTATAAGTACAGTGTATGCTGATCCAGGCCCTCACTTTTACAGTGTTACAATACAATAGGAAGAATGATAGGGAACACGTTCATATATTTATAGCAAAAGACATTACCAGAAAGTTAATCTTGGTGTGTAGCTCTAGCTGAAGGCTACAAGAAACAGCAATAGATATCTGCTTATAGCTCTTTTGTTTCTAGACCTTGTAACCCAAAACAAAATTTATATTTAAGGGCACAATAATATAGACCTTTCCTTATTTCGAATTTTTTGTTTCACTAAATTCTATTCTCTTCGTAACAGCAGTCTCCATGTCACGGATATACAAAAGAAAAGGTGTAGAGTTGTTCTTGAAGTAATTACTTCAACAATTTTTTAATATAATAAAATTATATATAATAAGATTTCGATGAACAAAAACCAGAAATATCGAGCAATATTGAAGCATACCACATTTATCCCCCTTTAGTCGCATCATCGCCGTTTCTTAACGGAGATTCGCCGGGTTCTTTTTATCTGCTGCACAAAACACGGCCACGAGAAGATTTAATAATTATCGGGATTTCATCAGCGAAAATAGTGGAATGAAACGGACGGTATGGTTCCCCATTTAACCATCGGTCTATCCCGTGGCGGATACTTAAATGAACCGCTTTCAATCCCGCGGCAGAATCTGAATCGAGCATTCGTCTGGAATTTTCCTGACGCTGAAGAGCCGACGACGGAGCTCGGATATTTTTAAGGTCATTTGTTATCCGGATTAAGCGTTGAAAAGCGTCCTTCTCGCTTCTTGTTTCCGTCGAAGCGTAGGTTCGTTCTTTACACGAAGACGGATGAAAAGTCTTCCCTACCGTCCAATCGTCTAAATTAGCAAGGAATGTTCTCATCGGACAGCTGATTACGTTGGAATTAAGGTGAATGGCAGAAGATAGAGAGCATAGTTTTGAAGTTTCATATTAGTTATTAGATTTCTGGTTGGATTTCACATTCATTCTCAAGATTAATATTTTGGATGATTATTTTACAGAATTATTGTTGTTTTTAAAACATACTATAGAAATATTTTACCATTAATACTTTCTATAATCGTTTTTTGCTTTGTGCCTTTGATTTTTTACAGGTCGACTTTATCTCCTTTATTTGCTCAATGTCTGCTGTCATTTTAAGCCGGAAAAACGAATTGCCCTGTATCAGTTTATGGCGTTTTGCGTGCAAAATTTTGTTCCATTTGCTGGAACCGGCAGTGTAGTGTTACGAATTATATCGTCATAGAAAATAATGCAAAATCGGTTCAACACTGAACGTACGCGCTGTACGAACACTTTTAGCGATTTTTTAATTGCGATATGCGTCCGAAACTCGGTACCGGAACGAGCTTTCAACTCGATATTTTAAATGTTAACGACCGTCGAAATATAATTTTTAGTCTCTGTGCAATTACAAACGGCTGTTACGATATTGTTTCAAAGTGTTTCTCGTTCTAGATAATATTTTCGGTCGAAATCTGCGTTATGTAACATGCAATATTGCATAAAAGAACAGTTTTTTTTTTTTTTTTTTAGAAATTTTGTTCTCCCTGTAGTTTTCGCTGTCCTCGATAAAGAACGTAAAATTCAGAATTTAGAAAGTATGAAATTTGGAAAGAAATAATTTTGGAAATAATTTAGAAATGATATTTACTCTTTAACATGAATTAAACGCAATACTTTACATAAATCTATTCTATTCTATTATGATCCTTCATATAACAAGCCTTTCACGGGCAGAACGTATAATGACTGTTCGTATTAAAGTCACAATCAAAGACGTAACTCGTATCTGCCATAGCGTAGTGTTCCCCATTGTGCACATTGTTCCTACGTACTGACAGATGAGCTTGACGTATCAAGCTTTGACAAGATTTGCCTTCAAGGCCTAGAATTCTGTGAATTACAGGTTTCCGATACCAAAATCTTACGTTAATTTCGAATATAGGTATTCATATGGTTTCTAGAGAAATTACAATTTCGTATATTTCGTCAGTTATCTCATTAAAATCTTTTTAGAAATTTTGGGAAATTCTTTCTAATAAATGAACGTGTATATTTCTTAATAATATATTCTGAAATTTATCTAACAATAAATAAGACGCTAATAAATTTGCAATAACACAATGTTTGCTTGTTTACAGAGGCTTTCAAAGAAACTGGCGCGTAATATTACGTTTCTGATCGCTACGATCAATAATTAGCATATATTAACGTGTACACAATCTTATCCATCAGGAAACTTAGCTAATATTAATATGTCCGTAATTATGCTAATTAAGACCGTTAGCGCACAGAAGCACACAAACGTTTATATACGACTGCACAGATTAGAAACTCCGGTACGTATACGTTTATACCTTTTACACGCGTATTTTCACTATCGCAACTAATTTATCAACGATCAACCGTAAAAACTAATGTCAAACAATCTCGTAATCAATTTCAGTTAAAATATGTTCGACAGTTGCCACGTAAATCCACGTTCATAAACGAGGTATCAATCATTTTTCAAACTTAACAAAATCAAGCTTCGATGAAAACTGAGGTATTTCAAAAATATTCATTTTTTATTAGTTTATCTCTGCAAAATTAAAATTTTTCGCGTAAGTATTCAATGTTGAAAATATCCTAAATACATTTCCAGTTCATTTAAGCACGACTACCTTCAAGGAAGTATAGAAAATTGTTTTATTTGCTGGTTAAATTCGAGCTAAAATTAAATAAATTAAGAAGTAACGCGTTTTTGAGCGAGTGGAACGGATCAGGCTTACTGGTATATATTTGACGAGAGATAGAACGTGATTTCATGCGAACGAAGCCAAATCCGTTGCAATGAATCGCGATTCGAGCTTAATCGCGTGTTTCTATTGATTACACGCTCGTCCATAACATCGACGAGCAACAATTTAAACGAGAAAGCGTTTCCGATGGAAATATTGTGATAGTTGGAGAAATCGGCGCGAAATATTCGTCCGACGGATACGCGTTCACGCTTCGAATGATTAAATTCATATATTAGTTGCGCCCGACTAATTTTACGCTAATTGTTTCATCAAAGTGGAATAATTGTTGGAATAAGTGGGAATAATTTGACTGTTTTTGATTTAATTTGTACAAATTATATAAAAAAGTGCATGTGCGAAGATATAAAATTTAACGAAGGAATTTGCTTCCATATTACGATTCGTTTCCCGGAACAAGTGCTTCGTAAATTGCACATATTGTATAACAGAGGAAAGAATGTTTCTATAAATCAAATACGTACTTGACATTATTTTCTTATTTTTGTTATTTTTTACATTTCCGAACTAGATGAATTCTCAAAAGTCCTTCTAGTTGCGACAAATTGCTGGAATTCGAGTGAGACGGATATGTAAACCCGTGTGAACTTGTTCGTCCCTTATGTAATTAAACACCTGTTCGAAGCATGAACCGGTCACTCACGTGTTACGAACTGCCTGACTTCCTTGCCATAGTTTCTCAGATCGGGGACACCTGTTTCAACGGTGCTCTCAAACGCAACAGCTGCCCGGGAAAGTCGTTCGCATACCGTTCCGTACTCTAATGAATTTCTCGTGAAAGCTAAGACGTTATCGAGATACCAAAGTTTGATCATGCGTCATCGATTAGACATGATATATGTAAGCCTTCCTATACTATAATGTAGACAGCTTTAAGACTCGTTCGAGTTTAAGCCTCTTTTAACCTACTAACTGACTAGAATATTGATATTTAATTTTCTTAATAAAGATATTTTCATATTCCTCGTTCCTCTTCCTCCTAGTCTTCAAATATGAATATCATACACAACAAGAACTTAGAGAATTAGAGATTGTCTTAATTTTTTCAATATGACGTAACAGTCTTAAGAGAAACGATAGAAGAAGAACAGATGAAACGAAAACACGAAAATTCATTATTATTGCGGCCGTCTGTACAGACGTAGGCAGCGAGTTTGACTTCAAGTAGCCGACAGTATCCAGCTGGTGGGTTTCTTTTAAGAGGCACGCCTGCTATTTAAGTCTGAACCTGCTTTGATTATTGGCGCGTACCTCGTTATCTTTGAGAAGCCAACTTGCGTCCTACTCATTATACAGCATCAGGCAAAGGGTCGGAAGGAAAGTTCGGGTGAAACGTACACGCGAAATCGGTTTGCCCGGATGAGAATAGCAAGTTAAGTCGAAAGCGACTCCCTTAGCCCCGGTACATCCCCTTTTCAGCTACGTTCTGATCCAACGTCACCTTTGTTTCTGTGTACCAAAGAGGTGGCCTGTTTTATTACGCGAAACAATGCACGATGCTCTTCAGAAGGATTGAAAGCAAAAATTGCCTCGATTTTTTGGGCTTTTATTTTAAGAGAGAGATATTTTTAATAATTGAAAAAAATTGAAAGAGATAGCGACCGAAAGATATCGATTTTGGGTTAAGATGTAATGTAAGTACGTCTCAGTGAGTTTGCCGTTACAGTCCTTACAATGAGACGCCTTTCTGAACGTCTCACTGGCTCTTTAAGTTTACTCAATATCTGGTTTAACGTGACCTAAAATGCAGGCAGACTATATTATTGAGTATCGGAGATTCGGAACGATCACGTTTCCAATATACATATTACTCGGCAAATGTATAAAAAGGAGGTTAATAAAAGCAACTCGAATCAACATTGGTTTACAAATATTATCTCTGTTTCAAGCATTATGCCTCCAAATGGAAAATCTACATTTTGCAAGAATATACATCGATTAATTACTGTAAATACTGTTAATATCAAATTTTGTTTAAACAATGAAAGTAGAAGAAATTTTATACAGCACAGCTCTGTTTTATACAAACAATATTAAAATGGCACAAAATTCTCAATCGTTTTAACTACTCGAAAGCTTGAGTCGCCAAATTTCCTCATTAAAATTATTAAATTATTTAAACTACTAAAACCTCCAAAAGGACAGTTTACAGAACGCGTCAACAAAACGCTATTGACAGCTTCCAAGAAATGTTATTAATTCTGTGTCTTGTTAATCTGTAAAAATATCAGAGCTAAAATTCTGAAATCTCTAAATATTCCATACTCATTCACATCAGGCATTCAAAAGTTCCTCCTCGTCCATAGTTCTCAAATATCAAAATTACTTTCACCCCTCGATTCCGCTCTACGACTAAGAACGTGTAATGTTGCACATCATACATACATACACACATAAGCTACGCTTATCTTTCTTTCATCAAAAGGAAACGATAACTCTTTACCCTTTCTAAGGACGACGAAACGAAATCGCTTCGCTCAGATCCCTTCAGAAAGACCTTGCGGTGTGCCAGGATTTCCGGTCCGCCCGCTGTCGCAGACGTCGTTAATGCTCGAGCACGCGATAAAGCCCGCGGTGATATTCCGTTGAAACCCCTTCGCATTTTTTCCCCCGTATTTTTCTCCTTTTTCACGTCTCCTTCTCTGGGTTCTTAACTGTAGATATCGTTCCTTTTTTCAATTCCTTTCATTTTTCTTCTTGCCACCCACGTCTTCGCTTCCCCTTCTTAAATCGCGCTTTTTTATCACGTTTCCTCTAACCAGAGCTTGAACATTCTCATTTGACAGCCTGTCATATTCTTTTCTTACATTTTTTTTAAGAGCGTAACGCGATACCATTGTCTATTATTGTTTACGCGTGCGATTGGAATTTTTTTGGAATTTCGGCTACATGCGAGCGAAGCACATTGTTGTGTATGGTTGGTGAGATTTTCACTGTACGATTCTTTAGTCTGCAATTCAAGACGTTGCGATAATTCTTTCACATCTAAATTTGTTTTGAGATAAGACGCTTTTCATAAGCGAAATAAGAAAATATTCCTAGTGTGAAATACTGCGTGACTCAGCTTCAAAAACGTTCGAACTTCGTTAAAAAGCATCCAAATTACTGAGAAATGAACTCCTCTTAACAACTCACCAACTCTTTTTTACCTCAGACGAACCAAACCGTCCTCATCTTCTTCCGACTTGGTTCGACTTTCAAACCGAACAAAAAAGAAGAAAAGAAAAAGAAAAAACATTTCAATTTCGAGTAAACATCATCCAACGACGTCGCAAAGACGTCGACAACTCCGTCGTCGTACCAGTTCCTCATTAGCATGTCTGCCCCTCTCGTTAACCCGAGCGGTCGCGCAACCTTTGCGTCGTAAATCAAATGAATAATTAGCCGCGGAAGTTCGGGGCCGCTTACCTGTATAAACAGAGACAAGTCGTCGCCTAACAGCATGTCCCTGCAGACGTCTCTAGCGGTGGTATCCAGAGTGAGATAGACGAGGCTGCTCTCGATCCCGGTGTGTATCCTGACCCAACCACTTCCGCCGGTGACATCTACACCGACACCGGAGTCCCAAGAGGAATTAAAGGTCTCTTGGAGTCCGGCCACTTTCGGGTTGGTCAGCTCTGACAACGAGCCGCTACTGTTTTGCATAAAGTCATCGAAGCTGTCCCTCTTTTTCTTCTCTTCGTTCTTCGAGTCCTCGACTCGAGTCATTCCTCCTTCTATTTTTTCACGATCAAATTTATCGATAGTCTCGTCGAAATTTTCCAGAATCTTGTGAGCCGTCTGATCGATAGCCTGGCTACGTTTCTCCTCTTGAGACCTATCATCAGTCTGATCGATTCCAGCCGCACGCTCGGTCTCCGTTTCGTCCCGATCTATCGCCTCTTTCGACGTGCTCGTCCCACTTCGATCGTCCCCGTTTGCCAACTCGATTCTCGTTTCGTTAGAGCGATCGCTGTAGGTTTCTGGATACAATCTGGAGTTCCCTAGACAATCGGTGTCATCGTTGATCGTGCCGTCTACGTGCTTTTTCGAGTCTTCCTGACCATCGTCGTCCTCGATCGGGTAAAAAACACTCTTCCTTTCCTCGTTTCGTCTTGATCTACTACCGTATTCGGTCCTCGTAGCCGTTCGCCTATCCTTATCGTCGTTGATCTCGCAGAAACCCGGTTTCGGAGCCATGATGAAGTTCTCATTATCGCGAAGGATTCTAGATTTCGACAGCGTTTTCGTCGATCGTTTCTTGTCCAACGCGTCGAGTCTATGATCCTTCGAGACAGTCAATTTCTCGCAGTGATCCTTGGAGAAGGTGAACTTGTCGATGTCCAGCTTGCGCTGCGTCAACGGATCTTGACACGATCTCTGAATTACGCATTCTGTTTTTGTTCTTCCCTTTCGTCTGGCTTCCGCGTATACGTACTCCTCTTTTCGCGGCTCCTTTTCTTCCTTCAAGGACGACCGACTTCTGCCACTCTGCTCTTTCGAGGTACTTTTAGACAGAGTATCCTTCGCCTCTTTCAAATGATTCTTGAACCTAGACTTTTGCTGAAACCGCTCGTAGTTCGCTAGGATCTTCTGGTTCAGCTCGTGAATCAGCTCCAGCCTCTTGGAAATCGAGTCGTTAGTTTTGTCAACCTTTTTCCTGCCCCACTTCCCATTTACGCTCTCGTCTTCGTCGTTTTTCCCGCACTTCTGCGACTTGGTCCCAGTAGACAGCTGTCGCCTCTGCTTCGTCGATTTCCTGGACCCAGCGGTCCCCTCGCTGGGGATTCCTATTTCATACTTCGAATCGCTTTTGATCACGTTCTCTTCTTCCTCCTCCTCCCCTGGACGCTCGATCACGTCCACATCGATCGACCACGAGTCTTTCCGTCTCTTCTCCGCCTCCGGCTGAAATCCCGATACGTTCATGAACTGTAGACTCGTCTTGCCGATTTTCCCATTCTCTCGACGCTCTTGCTTATCGACCATCACCTGTCTGCCGTTGGTCTCCGGCTTCTTCCGATTTCCACTCAATTCTATTCCTTTCTTCGCGTCCGGCCGAACCTCCAGTCCTGGACTGGATCCACTGCTCAGGCTGATTCTCTCGTTCAATTCCCAATTGATCGACGCCTTACCTTTTGTATCGACCACGTTTCGACTAACTATCGGGCACAGACCGAGCTTCTGATTCAGGTCTTGCTGGGGAATCGGTTGGTTGGCTGTGTTTGCGTTTAGTCGAACCTTCAGTCCCCTAGTCGAAGACAATCTGCGGGATCTCCTAAGCTTGTTTGACGCAGTACTGCCTGGGGATCCGCTCGCTATCACCATTTTGATTGCGGATCATTCCTCTATTGTATGGGAGGTTGACTCTACTGGATAATGAGATTAAGACCGTATCTTGTGATTGATTAACCGAGTTATGGGCTGGATTGTTTGATTCTGAAGGGATGTCTCGGTGGTCCTGAATCGGGCTTCATGGTCGTAGGATGGTCGTTGTCGAAGTGAGTGGTGTTGACAAATGGCCTTTATGCGAGTGTCTCTTGATATTGGGTTCTATCTGAAAGAATAGAATGAATTGGTTGCAGTATTTGAAATAATTAAAGAGCAAAGCTCTTGCCTTAAATATCTTTTGTTTTAAATGTTCTGTCAATTGTATGTTCAATAGATTAATTATAAATGATATATAATTACGTATTTGACATAGTATAAAATTATAAATTTCGATGGGAATGATTAATTATTGAATGTTAGCGAGGATGAATTTCTATCATTATTTTTCGAGTCATATTTATATTTAAAATTCCTGTAAGAACGAACTAAATTTCGACGAGAACATGTCACTTCCAATATAGACACGCATTGAATCATGAATACATGAAATTTCATATCAAAGAAAAATTTCCGCCCAGCTTCCTGATACGAAACATTCGAATATGGCACGATTCAATCGAGAGTATTCTACGATTCGTAACACTGACGTAGAGATAGATAGAGCGAGTGTCCTTGAAGCTAGTATAAATTTGCGGATGCGGCGATAAACGAATCCCTGTCGGTGGGCCCGACGATAGATAAATAGAAAGCAAGATACGTGATTTGAACGAGCAAGCTCGACACGTTTCCTTCGCTGCTCCCTTCTGTGCGCCTTGCACTACTTCCCGGTTATATGTACATATATGTATCTGTATTTCGGGCAATTGTGTGAAATGTAATTTTCCGAAGGTACGGTCGACGCTTTTAGTCACCGATATCACGAAGAAAATGAGAAAAATCGATCTAGTATAACCGATGCCGCTTTTGTTCGTGCAGTGAGGAAAATTTATAATTAATTACAAAAATATCGAAACTATGATTTTGCATCGCAGCATCACAGCGTAGCTTTCAACATTATAAAACACGTCTGATAAAATCGATACTGATTTGTTGTATTATATAGGTTATACGATATCAACGAGGAAAGTATGAAAGAAGAAAAATCTTGTGACGACAATTCTTAACGAAGAACCGAGGAATCGACATCAACGGGAACAAAGGAATCGTTGGGCGAAGCCAAGTTTCGCCGATTGGTCTCTGTTTAATTGGAAACGCGAAAGGTCTTCTTTTTTTGAGTTCACTCTGGCTCGTCCGCAAGCAATTTCTCTCGAGATACATCGACAAAAACGTATTCCATCGTTGTACGCTGTTCTACATTTACTGTATATTATGTGTGCTATGTAAAACATTCTGAAATGTCGTTAGCGCCATAATAAGGTAAGGATATCATGTTCATACTGGTAAAGTTTAAGATAGATTAAAAAATGTACGTATTTATTATAAAAATATACTTCATAGAAATCGTAGAAATATTTAAGTAGTCAGTTATTTATTATATTAATAAGCCTCGATATACAAATGTAGTAAGATAAACATCTGCAGCCTACTCATTACAGGACTAACGAAGCTCTAAAAAGTTTCGCATAACGCAAGTAATGTATTCACAAAACTTTCTTATGGTACATGTTCAAGTACTTTCATGAGTCACTGTATCTCAGCGTTAACGAGACACGGAGAAAAACGCCCCTAACCTAAGGGGAACGAGAAACAAACACAGTCTGCGGTTTTAAGAAGTTTCTTCTGTACGAAGAATAAGAGAATTCCTCTCGTTGCGTCTTTCTTTTCGCGGTTCAACTGAGCTACGGCGATTTGATAAATACTTAGAAGACAATGACACGAATTACCATTGTTCCCATGCCGGGAGAATGACTGTCTGTATTCGAGGAAACTTATTGCTCGAGCATAGTCAGTCATTAATTTCAATTGTTGGATGTGAAACGCTAATTTCATACCGTCTTCTCGTGGAAATACTTCCTCGGATGAAACGTCGACAATTGCTTCGCCTCCCGATAAGTTTCTTTCGTGTAAAGTTTAAAAAGTCAATGGAAATTCCCTTTTCGAAAAAATGGAATCTATTTAATGAACAAACTGAAGAAAAAAGCTGAATAGAAAAATATTCAAAATTTCAAATAAATTATATTCCTATTAGAATGTAAATTTAACAATTATATGCAATTATATTCTTCTAGTAAGGACAAATAAGTACAAGTAAACTGATATGATCGATAGATCCAACGTTAAATAAACCTTAATTTCATTTAGTGTTCTATCTCTAAAAATCTATCTCACCTTCAACGCACATTAGCGAGATAAATGATTGAATCTCTATTTCATCGAATTCTCGTATTTTTCATCGGTTTAACAGAGTCCATCAGAGAATCTTCTTATCTCAATCCCTTAATATCATTAAATTCGTTGATACGCAGGATTACTCTCGATTTAACAAACATGAAGGCTCGAGAGCGATAATTCTAGTTCCGTGTTTGCGCGTGTTTGAACAGCCACCGCAGTATCGCAGCTTCAAATATTATCGAACAAATATTTCCCATCGTATCGTTCTAATGCGTTGTAGAATTCATTATCGATTCATTGTCCTCGACTACATCGGCTGTGCATCGACGGATCTTCGAGATCAATTTTGTTTCGAACGAACTAACGAAGTAAAATATAGTCGATTTGCGATAATGAAACAACGGATATTTATGCAAATCCATATCGTCGTAGAGTTTTGCTTAGAAATTTTAACTGTGTTAATGAAATCGGAGGTGCTAATGGATTGGATACGCGAATGGAAGTGAAATTTGTTAAAAAATTGGAATTTTCTGCTAAAATGTAATATGTATCCATTGTGCATTTTTGATTGTTTGAAAATTGTAAATTTCTGAAGAAACGATGAAGAAACAACGTTTGTATTAGGGAGTATTTTTGTTTACTGATGCAATCATAATTCAGTATGCTTCTCTACGACACGTAGAGTACGAATTTTGCATTTGCTTTAATATGCAATTCAAGTCCTTTAATACGAGACATTCATGGAGAAATGTTCATGTGAAGTAATAATCATGTGCGTTAATAAACGAATGCCTTGAATTTTCATGCATTCATCACGAAAGTCAATACGTAATATTCATCTGATTCCTATTATTTCCATTCTTCGCGAATCAATTGAAAGCTTCGTCGATATCTCGATTGAAAGGAGGATGGGAATCACATCATCATCGAACAAAAGTAGATCAGTAAATTAAATTTTAATTATCCTCTCATTTTCTCTATAATTCTTGTCATAATTATAACACTCTCGTCATCAAATGAAAGTCACGAAAGGGAGCAAAATAATTGAACGCATTGCCTATTTAGATTGCACAAAATATACTTTCGAATACAAGTTAATTTTACGACATACAACATGTTAAACAATACAACATTTTAAATCGTTTGGTATTCTAAAGTAATATTTGAAACTCGTACTACGAAGTCTTGGTACAAAGTTTACATACGTAGTTTTCGTCCAACCGTCGTAAGCAAGGAAAGAAATTAAGAATTCCTTATGTCAACGTCGAACGATTCCGGGCATGTGGAAGTATCAACATGACGCATCCACGCACGCATGGAATACTAAATAACATGGAGCGCGATCGAGCTAACGAACGAAGCTAGCCTTCATACGAGACTAGGATTTCTTTCATACGTTCATTCAGAATGCAAAATACTTGACACAAATATCGATCAACACTTACATCGTCTGTACTAGCCGGCACACAAAGCAACTCCACCTGCTCGTGCTCTTCTGATAACAAAAGACACTCGAAACGCACTTCGTTCCACTTTCACAGTCAGCAAGGATGCAAGAAAAAATCTCACCGTTGATGTTCAATCTTTCATCATCGTCGATTCGTAAGTGTTTCAAAATCTCGTTAGAGGCAACAGATTACTATGTAGGGTGGTCGAGGTTTTTCTTGATGTTCAGGCTGTCGCATCAAGTGTCAACAGGACCTAATTACATAACAGCACTAGCAATTGCCTGAGTCGACGTCATCGATCGAACTTAATTACATACGTCACGATACCGATTATCGCACGCGTCACATAATTACTAATCAAACTAGTAACCTCCAGTAATCTCTACGCAAATACGTCCAAGTACCACTATGTTATAAAGGTGGTTATAAAAGGCAACATATAAAAGCTTGCTATCGTCACAAAATCAACCTATCATCAACCAGTCATTGGTCAAAATTCGAAACACTCATTAACGTAATACTTTCATAATATTTAACCGATTTCAAAAAGCACACGTCTAATTGCATCGAATTTCCTGTTCAAGGGTTCACTATCCTCACCAATTAAAATTCAAAACTTGCAATTATGAAAACATCACATATACATAATTTTATTGAAAGATTCACTATCGTCACAAAACCAATCCATATCCAACGTCACCAACCAAACTTCGGAACTCGCGATCTAAAACACTTTGGAACGCACGAGTCGCGACACGGGCGTACGTAGCGAACGATCGCGGCCACTGGCCAGCTTTCAGGATCGTCGTCGACATCATGAATATATCGCCCGGCCACCTGTCTGTCTCTTCTACCTGTTGACCACGTTGTACGATGTTCGTACAACGTCCACTGGTTGAACAAAGAAAGGGAAAGGGACAATGAAACACGGAAGAGGGGAGGCTAACGCGCTAGACGAGGACGAACGATGGATTAAGGGAGTAAGAGATGAAAAAAAAAGACTAATAGGAAGGGGGAATCTGAAAGTACGAAGAAGAGGTGCGTTGGACGAAGGAAAGAGAAATATAGGAAAGAGAGAGAGAGAGAGGGGGGGAGGGGGGAGGGGGGGGGAGTTTGGGAGAAGGAAAGAGTCTCGTCTCTTTTTCACGTGCTCATTTCACGTGGTTTACGAGAAAGAGGAGAAGGGAGACGATTCTTCCAGCTGTCGACCCTCGTTCTGGGGAACCATTGCAGAAGAATGATGCACTTCCGCCCCTTGATACACTTTTCTTTCCGTTCCAATGCCTCGAATTAATTTTGGCCCCGTTTCACCTGAACGATGTTCCTCGAATGTCGCGTCGATTCTGGTTCATCGACACCGGGGAATGCAGATTTTTATGCTCGCCTTTTTCAAGCATCGACGATCGAGTTTGATATGTCGATTATTTAACGTGGTTTGCTTTTGAGAGAAATGGAATGGAAGATGGAACTGTTGAAAAGTTTGTTTTTGACCTTTGGAGAGACACGTTTTTCTCGATGATCGTATTTTTTTCCTATGTTTACGTAATGTTGTATTTTGTACCAGTTACAGTTAGAGAGATTAGCCACGGAGACAGTTTTTACAGCGTTGTGTACCTTTGCGTATTACACATTATCGTTCTGCATATTTCTTCATTTCTTAATTTCGTATAAATGCATAAAAAGCCGCATTCTAGTTATTAAAAATCAATAACTTTGCTCAACCAACATCCACCCTTTAATAGTTGATTACTTAAAGATCACCTCATTTCCCGTTTCTACCATTGCCAATTCAAATGGAGGTTCTTCGAGGTAAGCTCTCCTGCTTTCGAGCACATCTTGGCACTCGACCAAATAAAATGACATCGATCCGGGGATTTCGTATTCGGAACATTCGTTCGTCTGCAATTTTTTCGTTCCACCGTCTAGAATAATGGAATGTAAACGAAGCAGTAATATTTCAGACATAATTACCACGCGTTAGATTATTAGAGTATTACTTCTTTCCCGTGTTTGTTCGTCATAGTCTGTAGTAATATCGCGTGAACAGAAACAGGCATTAGGAAGTCTGATGTTTCAGCCGATTATAGCAAAGTTTCGCGTGAAAATTAAATCGAAAGCGATCTTGATGGTCAGGCTACATTTTGCTTTACTTTCTCTTGCATACCTATTAATTGTACCATATAGAGATTTGTTCATCGCAATTATTTCAACGAAATGATAGGATTACGTGTACGTCATTTCTTAAGTTATGTACGTGAAACGTTTTCTAGGTTCAGTATGATATAATTCCCAGATTACTTCACATTTAATTAAGATTTGGTCGAGATTTGTTTGGAATTAATTAAGATGTGACTTTAAATGATGCGTTATTTTACTTTCAAAGCTTTTGTATCGATTTGGGTAACAGTCTAATATAAAATTTTGTTACATAATTCATATGAAGACTTCTATATAATTTTCAAATCTTTGAATTATTCTGTGTTTTATATCGGTTCGGTCTATCGAAACCATAAATGTTCTTTATTATCTAACAATTATTTACAGACCTCAAATTGCGGTGCAAACGAGAAATTTTCAAACCGCGAGGAGTCAAGACGCAATTAATTTTCTTTTATCTGAAAAAACCAACCACACGTATTCAGTATTACTTTCATGGTGGTTTAAAAAAAAATCGTGGAACGGTTCAAACCGCAAATTCCGCCGTCCAAGAATTATCCAGCAGCTCTTTGACCACCTTTCAAAGGTCGACAATACCCCTTCCTTCCATGCAAATTTACACCGCCACGCATGCACGACTTTTCCCACGCATCCTGTTCCCGGATTCAACGTGCGTGTCTTTATGCCAGGAAGCGGGCAAAGGTGTGCCCACACACGAAACCGTGTAGCGTCACCGAAAAACGTGGTTTCAATGTGCAAGGTCGTTCCGTCATCTGCGTTTTAATATCGTCTCGAGAATTCACATGGAGAACTTTACCCTCGTAATCGAGGCTCTAGATTTGCAGTGACAGTTGAGTTTGAGAATATTTAACTAAAATTCTTGGAACATTTAAAAGGTATAATTACGCGTCTCGTTTGGGAATGATGAATGATGAATGTTCTATAACATGTAATATATATACTTTTCATAAGTATCGGAACAGGAAATTACAGAAGGGGTTACCCGTGATGTCAAACACATAGGCGGGAGAAATCGGTCTTGAGCGAGCAATTCACCCTTAGCAGAGAATAGCTTCGCACAAAGCTCTTCGCCTTGTCCATAGAAGCTCGTGACACACGAAGGGAACCTTGTCGACACACAGGCACTCATTGACCAGCTAATACGAAACGTTTCGAAACTTGTTGCTCGAATAGCTGCAGAAGTAGGTGGGTCGCTGTTGGCTAGCACCGGACTATGAATGCAAAGCGAAAACGTAGTGGATACGTGACCCTGCCAGCTAGAGAGGGTCTTCGAAGCGGCCGTTGAATTTTGCTCGAGTTTCCTATCTTCGAATAGGACAAGTACATGGTCATAGTAGATAGGACAGCAAACGTACTGCTTTGGATTTAGGTTCGTTTCATCAAAGACAAACGAAGGTTCAATGGTGATGAAGGGATTAGTCGGAATTAAGTGACAAATTCGGTTGCTTGTATATTAGCGAAATGTTTTTAATCTTTTGGTTCAAGATATCATGTAATTGCTATATTATTCGCGTGGATTATAAATGATATATGAGAAATAAACGTTTAATTGTACTAACTTTACTAGATCGATAAATATGTACATACATCTCGTTCCAAACAACAAAAATCATCCCCCATCTCTTTCCAAGCCCTGCACCCGAAAGCGAAAACGGAAACGCAAGTGGAAAAGATAAAGTTGCGCGAAGAATTGGGTGAAAATTCGTGGGTTGACGGGGGGTGAGTGAACAAATTACTACGAAAAGAGGAGCGAGGACGGAAGTGACACGATAGTTGTCAGAGGCATTGTCCCGGGCTTGGCGGATGCAGTCAAACGTCGGGGCCAGGGCATTTAGGCTCATCCGCTTTAATTGGCTTCGCTTGTAATTACGGCAGAAGAGGCAAGGCGGAGGCTGGTAAAGGGGTGACGGCCGAGACAATAAGAAAAGGGGAAGGGCGCGAGGTCGCGGCTTGGAATACCCCGAATACGGCACGTTGACGTGGATTGCGGCCTGAAGAGATCGTGGAAATGGGTTAGGGGGATACGGCTATTGTCGGAGGTCCTTCCAGCCGATAGAAGTTCGCCCGGATGAAACAAAAGGTAGCCCGTGTTTCTTTTTCTCCTTTGTCTTTATCATTTCTTTGGTTTCTTGCGCTTTGTTACTTTCTCCTATTCCTTTTTCGCTCATTCGATTGTATAGATAGACGAGCTTTTGGTCGATGTGTACGAAGGAAAATTTATGGATGTATCAAGAATATACGTTCCCATCGTATTTTATTCCTCCTGATGAATAATATAAATCCTGTTTCCTAGAAACTCGTGGATATCAAAACTATCATGAAATTAAACCAGAGTTAAATAGTAAAATCGATACTGAAATAACGTTTAACAAAATGGAAGAAACCAGTTGGGGAGCTAGAACGACCTAAATGAGAAGGAATTTGAAACAAAATTGAATCATTGGCATTTTGTACCGTGTTAATATCGTGTGAACGCTTTAAACGCTATGGTGGCATAACGCTGTAGTACACAACGACACGCTATGGTGCAGAACACGCGCATCGCACGCTTTGCGATTTTCTTATTTAATGAAGCGTATCATGGGCCATTTAGAACGTAGTTTTGTCTACGTGTACGTTTGCCATTTTACGTTGAACGAGTGTGATAATACATACATATAACGCGCGTTGCAACGTGCCACGTGGACAAATTAAAGCCACGTAAATATATTCATACAAAACCGTCACCAATTTTGGGCTTGAAACGAACTAGTGTCTCCTTGTCAGTTATTTCGATTAATTTAATTACAGTAATTATGATGGTTGTTCACATTGCAACTACAAAAAAGCAAATGTAAATGTAAACTTAGTTTATGTAGCTTCATTTAGAGAGAAAAATACTAGTAACTGTAGACATAATTTGAATTTTTAAAACAGGTACGCTATCTCTTTCCAAGGTATCCTATTAATACAATGCAACAATATTTTATAATAGCGGTACAGAAAGAAGTAAAAGTTGCCAGGTGTTGTTTAATTACATTTTCTTCTCAGCTTTAGATCAAATGTCTAGAAGAAGAAAAAAATACCCTCAATTTAGATTCTAGCTTTTATCAAAACTTTGTGAATCATAAATTACAGAGTTTACAGCACCATAGTTCACGGCAATTTTCGCAGTTACGACTCTAATACAGAAACTTGGAAGACTTAAATATTGCCTCTAATGTTTCGTACATTTGTTCTTTCAAATCCTGCTACTTAATTTATCATTTGTGTTTAAGTTAATCCATTTTATGCGCCGAGTTTAATAAACTCGAGCGTTTCAAACAATAGTCTTCATCATCTGGAAGATCTTCCCTATTCAGAGTTGAGAACTCGCTTCCAAACATCCTAACAACCAAATTACGTCCCCTCCGCCATTAACCGTCTAAAGACATTTGTACCAACTGTAGCTAACTCTTCCGCTCAAATTAAATAGCACCGTGTCTCATATTAGTTACCATTTGCATAGTTTGCAATTTGCATCTTTCAATGTACCCTACTCGTTGTCCGTGGGAATTTTGAGAATGGAAATTTCGTGTAAACCCCGTTGCGCAGTCGTAATGTTGTGACATTATGTTCAAAAAATTGCGGACAAGAATTGTATTGTAAGAGCTATATTGAGAGAATATGGGAAAAATACCTATTTTTATTATTTATACGATGCGCCACCTTTCACACTCCCCTTATTTGTTTTCTGAATTTAAAATAAATAAAGCTCGTCGTGCTTAGGATGCTAGAAAAAAGATGACACACAGTCATGGAAAATATAATGATTAATTATTGACTGGTATTGCAGTTGATTATTCTCAATTTTTATGGAACCGAACAACTAGCGTCAACCGTTTGCCCGGTTGTTCTAAATATTTTCGGAATATTCCAGTGATGATCGTTTCCAATTTTCATAGGCGCGAATAACATGGCCCAAGCCTCCTTCGTTACAACATAATCCAGCTGGACGTCGCCTAATCGTCTTGTTGCTGGTATTTATCGTCGAACGAGCTCGACCTTCTTTCGGGCTGTGCCTCGTAATCCGGAATGGGGTTCACGGGAGGATACCTAATCGATCGTGGCACTCAACAATGGCTTCCGGATCTCGCAATTTCACGGGTTTGCCGATTTACCTGTTACCACCGTGAAATATCGGAAAACTTCCGGGGAAGATTACCGACGCTGACAATTTATTGGACCGACCTTTTTCGAGACACTGATCGTTTTACCCTGTGATCGACTAATCGGGACTGTTTTCCATCGATATCGAACACGTGCATGTCGCGCCGATCCGCTCGATAAGCTTCACCAGTGATGGACTTGCAGCTTTCATTGCCTGTTCCAGATGAATCCGAGACGAGCCTCTGTTATCGGCTAAATGAATTCTGTCCACGTTGATATGAACTATCGCTCGCAAATATTTGTCCACTTACACAAGGTACAATACTATTTATAGGGGTGTGGCAAGATAGGTGACGCGACTAAGAAGGGGATGATTTTATACGTGACAATAAACCGAGAATAGAGTATAACATTTTTTGCTATCCTACCAATTTTCTGTTGTACGTGTATACTAACTTTATCGCAGAGTTAACATTAAACCATAATTAATAATTTCACCATAAAGTCGCTGAAATATGTAGAATTGTAACTACCTCGAGTAGGATGTTTTGTTTAAGCTTCGTTAAGAAACTTATAATAAGATTCGCGTACATTTACAAGCACACAGTTGTAGAACAAGTTGTTGACGAGAGCGTAAATGTTTTAATCCAGATTTACACCCGTGAAGTATATAAATCATTTCCCAGAGGCAATCTATTTCCATAGATTTTCGTTGCATAATTTCATGTTTCAAATATTAGTTATTCCATTAGATTATTTAAAAAAGAAACGAATACACATATCGATGCCAATTTTCATATCCTGCTCCAAACGCAGTCACAACAGAATATTATATATTTACGTTATAGTCTTTATTGAAACAGTTAAAGTCTGTTCGTTATACCTTGCTATCGACTAACGAAAGATAAAAATCAGAAATCCTTTTATTTCTCGACAATCCTGCGTCCCTTCAAATATTCGTATTTAAAAGTTAGCACGAAACTTTCCTCGTTGCCGACCAAATATCCTATTTATAAAATATCTATAAATCTGACAGTATTTAGGGTTTATCGCGAGGATCTTCGTTCGAGCGTCAGGTTCAACCTCTTTGTGACACAGACAGGTCAGACTTTCTGGAAACATTAAGTTGCTGATCTCCACTTTATCATCGTGGATTGACGAAGGCGCTGATTTATCGTCGAACATTTACCTTCTCCCCTCTTTAGATTCGTTTTATTCGTTCGTTTATCTGTTTTACAACGAGGCTTCCGCGTCTGTTACTCTTTAATTAAACTTCGTCCACCAAACATATTTTTTCGTATTTTCTTTGCCAATCGGGCTCTTTAATTAAACTCGAAATCGACTTTCATTAAGTTAACGCTGTTTATCCGTGATTACGTAACGGCCAATGTATTTGCTGCGATCTCGTTTCCTTTCGTGTCTACAAAAGTACTTCTTTTTCGCTCTTTACTTATTTCCCGTTTATATGTCTCCCGCGAAACGAGACGCGAAAGGCAAAGGCAGAAAAGGAATCTTCTTAAGAATTCGATCTGCTATAGTTATATAGATTGATGGTACTCGGTTTGTTGCTTGAAATTATAATACTTCTGGTTCCACGATCAGTTTGTGGAAATATTAGGTTATATATATATATGATATATACAGGGTGGTTGGTAACTGGTGGTACAAGCGGAAAGGGGGTGATTCTACGCGAAAAAAGAAGTCGAAAATATAGAATAAAAATTTTTTTTTTTAATTTTTTTAAAAATCTACAGTGAGATCTGTTATAACGAGACGTGATAAAGTGCACGCGTACTGAGCGTAAATTCAAAGTCGATTTTCTCGAAAACAAAGCCTCAAACGAAAAATTTTTATTCTATATTTTCGACTTCTTTTTTCGCGTAGAATCGCCCCCTTTCCACTTGTGCCACCAGTTACCAACCACCCTGTATATATGATTTCAAAGCAGATAGTAATTCTATAAGTGTCCAAATACAGTAGTAAACATAACAGTTGTTTATGGTAGATATCCAGATGCTCCCATGAATCATTGCATGTTTTTCCAAAATCCTGTCGTCAGTTCGAATTTCAAAAATCTCAACAGTCTCGATATTTTACCAACATTTTCAAAACAGAAACAACGTACTGAAACTTATTCGTACCACCATATATTCATGTTTTTTCGTCACGATCTTTCTCTCCATCGCCGTTGTTTATACATTGGGCAAAGAAAAACACGGGGTAATGGCGAGACGAACATGAAACACGGGACAAAATACGGTGAAGCGCGATTTCTAACGAAAACACCGTCAAACCCCATCTGCATGACGGTGTTATGAAACGTATGAGACTTTAACGAAAACAATTTCTTTGCGTCATCTGTATGCCAGAAAGAGTCCAGGAAAGTTTCAACCCTCCAGTCTGGCAAATAAAGATACATAAATATAGCACCGGCGATATAACCTCGGAAAGTAGATAAAAACTGTGGAAAAAAAGTGGGTTTCTGAATTTTCGAGAGGATCGAAACAGCGGATACGATACAGTTGCCTGTAAACGCTGTTTTCGTTTTGCTTTTCGCAGCCCGGATACTGAGAGAATCGGAACACGATATATCTATTATATAGGATCGATATTTGAGACCGATTCAGGATATTTTTTTCTTTTGTTTTTAAACGGTAGACTGCGAAGACCATTCTCGGGCGCTATTGGAACGTAATTACGTAGTTGGTGTTGCGTAGCTACCCCATAACTCTTTTATTTTTCTCTTTTTTTATCTGAACTTTAGTAACTTTACAATACGATTTTTAAAGGTTATATCGATTATACTGTAAAGATTCTCGCACTCTTCTTTAACCCAATATTCTACTTTTTGATTAGAATACATATTTCGTATGAAAGACAGGAAACGTGACTTATCACGATTTAGTATATAATAATCTATGCTATTATATCGATCATGCCCTACTTCGTAATTTTAGATGTCTCCTTACAACTGCCGTGGGAACGACGATTCGAAATGAAAAAAAAAGACAAAGAGACGAAGAAGATAAAGGAATTGGTCGAACTCGAGGACGGCAGAAGCAACAATCTCGTCCATAAATTTTCCTTTTCCGCATCACCGTTTCGCTATCTTCCTTTTCTGGCTGTCATAACCCGAACCACGCCTCTCTTCCGTTTCACTTGTCCCTTTCTTCCTTTCTTCTTTTCTTCATTCCAGTCTACCAAAAACGGGCTCTCTTACATCTTTTTCTTTTCGTTGACGGCTTTTAATAAAATCGGTATTGTTAAGTGTTTCATTATAATGTGAAAAGAAACATCCGGCAGATCGTGAGAATTTCCGGCGAGATTCGTAAAAAATTCATCTCGCTGCAATCTCGATTATTCCGCACTTTTAATTCACGAATTCGTGGATATTTTTACATTCTTTTTTTCCGTGGTCAAATATTTTCCTTTTCCGGCGTATCTCGAATTCCATGAATTTCCATACATCTCTTGTCCGTGTTCCCTCTTTTAAATGGTACTTTACGCCTGCGATAACATTGAATATTGTTCGAGCTTTGTTGTTAGATGAATTTCACATCATACGATGCACGTGCCTGCACGTTCGCCAACGAGAATATCCATTTGAGTTGAACGTTGATTTCACGCGTGGTAAAATACATATTATTCCTTTTCTACAAAATGCTATTTCAATCAGAGTAACCTTCAAGAATAAACTGGTTACGTTTATCCCCTATAGTCGTCATCAAAGATTCCATTTCTCTACTACCAAATTTATTAATGTCATGCATAACGTCATGCCACTTATAACATCCTACTAGCAATATTAAAGATCAATTACGCAAGATTCAGAGTAGGGCGAAATGTTAGGAAGATCACTCTGCCAAAAAGAAAATCTCTATCAAGAAGAAAATCTGCATAAGCCTTAAGCAATTCAACGTGCTACAGAATGGAGAAGTTACAGTAGGAAAAAAGGTATTATACTAATCGGTTGGAGAGGTTGTTCCAACGATCGGGCATCGATCGCTGGTTTCTTGGCGCGAGTCGTCACGTACGGCAGCGAAGACACGCAATAACACCTGTCGCCTGTCCCGCGACGCGACGTCGAGTTCAAGTATACAACACCGAGCCAATTCCTTTTCACTCTCGACATCAGTGCAAACCAGTTTAAGGATTCCATTCGACGTCCCGGGCTATTGCTTTTCGTAGTCTGTCACCGGTTACGCGCAGTGCATAGTAAGCTGTATTGGTTAAGAATACCTGAGCGAACGAGCACCGCCTGAAAGAGACGTCAAGCGTCTGGAATTGAAAGGCGAGAAATGTTCGACGGCAATCTGACGCCATGCAACGATTAACCGTAGAGCAGGGAACGAGATGAACCTGCCTAAAATGGAGAGTTTTGGATACTTTTAGGGGTTTCGGTGATTTATACTTGAACAAGCTGCTTGAGTGGTTCTTGCTAGACTAAAAGGGTAGAAGTGCGTTGTTAGCGGCTTTATTAGGGGAGTAGCTACGGAAATGTTTGTTTTCTGGGTTGAATTGCGACTTAGGGAAATTAAATAAGAAAATGAAGGTAGTGGATGTTTAACGAGATGCAGAGTTCTTTGAATCGCTTTACGCTCAATCGTGTTCTTTTTACTCTTAACGAATTTCTTAACGAATTTCTTAAGTTCGAGGAAGATGTGAAAAAATCATTGTTAATACGCATGATTTCCCATATTGTACGTTAAAAACTGTTTGTCTTATTGAAACAGAAATTCAATCAGGACATAAAAATTGAAGACCGAGACGGAATTAACTAAAAATATTTTCCAATTCGTTACATTGATTACGAAGTGTTTCAAATCTACCTAATTTCAATGAAAGTTCCCAGCCTCTTATTAAACATCCTGTCCCAATGTCTTCCTACTTTTAAATAGCCAGCTAGTAAAGCCAAGGGCACGACGAATCCGTTATCGAGGCATCCAAGAAGCACTCTTGGTGGCACAGTAATTCAATCTAGAACCTGGAATTAAGCCATCGGATCCATCCGATCCGTCGACATTCAACCTAGGAGGTCCTTTCCGAGAATTTTTCGAGGCCGTAAGCAGGCGCGCTGCCAAAATCCCTGCAATATCGCGCATTTCGTCGTTCGATTTCGTTGAAACTCGAAGGGGAGAGAGTGTATCGAACGTAGCAGGTTTGGAACGTGCTCCATGGCGCGCTAGATGCGGATTAAATTCGACTCGCCGCCGTGTAAACCAAGTAGGATCGGATTAGAACGACGTTATCAGACTAGCCATCGGATGCACAAGGAATTATAGGAGGGAGCTTTGGTAGGAGAACGAAGGGGAATTGATTTCTATCGCGACGGTCGAATGCTATCTTGCCGACAAATTACTCTGTCCGCAGAGATTGCTTCCACGGTGAAAGAAATGCTACTTATACGAAATTTTGAATCGTTGGTTCTTGCGAATGAAAGCTTCGAAGATATCGGGCGAGGAATAAGTAAGCGTTGCCTTCGAGAGGATTCAAAGGAAAGATTGTAGGTTATTGAGGGATTCGGTGAAAACATTGGTATAAGTGCATTTGTTTTCAGAGAGAAAATATACTATATAAGGTATATGAGATTTGTATTTATCTAGAGCATTTTGTTATGAATTTCTAAGCATACGTAGCAATGTATAGTAACGTTAATATCTAAAAAAATGAAACATACGTAGATTTTTTCTATCAGAATTTAACGTTACTTTTAATATTTTCAAATCGAAGATTTTGTTACTTGTTCCGCATTTCTTCTAAATTCCTCGATTAGCCGATAATGGGATGTGTGGATTTTATTAAACATTTTCGATACTGGGAAACCGTAACAACTTTAACGACATTTACCTTGTGTATCTTAAAATATAACATAGTTATTTAGATGCAATTATTTCATTAAAAACGTACGTCAACTTGTCGACCATGTGGCTAAATTCATAGAAATACGTAAAATGCAACAACGTCCATGCCGATTACTCGACATACGTCATAGCATTCGTCGAAACGACAAGCGTAGAATTTCACGCACGTTTCGTTACTAGGATACACATGCTGGTTTCGTGTAAAACATGGTAATTAACTGAAATTGCCAGAGAAATAATTTACTCTACTTTTATCGAAATTTTGCAAGAATGAAAATATATAATTGGATGAACGACTATAAAAACGTAAAAGGGGTTAAGTGTGCTAATGTTCAAGAAAAAAAAACATACCTCGTACGACTATTCGCAGATATCACAATGTTACGCTGTGACAAGTATTGGAACGTCCATCACTACATCTATTATTCCACCACTGATATACTCTTAGTCTTCTGTCAACTTGTTCCACTTCTCATAGTATATCCTGGACAAAGTAGAAACATCCAGCGTACGAGACACGTGCTCCGTAAGTCCGTTGGAACGACGTCTGTACGTCGAAAACGATCGGTCGGGAAACCTAAGAAACTGTTCGACGAGATCGTACTTGGCGCGTGTGAATCGAAATCGAAAACGGTGGAGCCCGAAGTATCTCGCAATAACTCAACGTCAACCGACATGGCAAGCTGCTTTTGCTCTACCGGGCTTTTGCCACGATACATTCGTGTAACTGCATATGTATATACGCGCGGGCGATAAATAAACGGTCGAAAGGTTCGCGCAGCGGCCCGCTCTGATATTCCCGCTTTCGCGAGAAATAAAACGATTTCACGCATCGACGTGGAATTTTTCGCCTGGTCGGGAATCCTGGTCGACCGCGCCATATGGGAAATCAGTTAGGTATCGCCGGTCGGTCGTTCTAACTGCACGCACCGGTTACGCTCACGGTGATCGCCTTGACAGAGAAACCAGCCATGCTTGCTTCCTATCTCGCGATACGTACACCCTCGTTCATAAGTATTACCGCACCTGCTGGCCTCGTACAGATATAACGATTCAGTTAGATTGCCGAGGGAATAGGGAATAACAATCCAGAATACTTGTACAGAGCAAAAAGTAGCGGAGATTATTCGAAGCGTTCTTTGGTACATTTCCGACCGAATCGCTTTTTTTTATCGTTGAAAGATTGTTCAAGTTTGATGAAAATTAATATTCATGTGTTATCGATATGTGGATTCTTATTGGCAATCTAGTTTTGATACGATGGTCGTGATGGAACAATGATCGTAAATAATAGAATCATTGCACGTTCTTTCGCCCATAATTTTGTGAATAAATTACGCCCTATCGAAAACAAACAAACTCTGCTTTCGAATAATAATGTATATGTATATCGCGTGATCTTCTGGTATTACTTCACGCATTAAAAAGAGGGTAATTGAGAGAGAAAGAAAGATGGCGATATACGGAGAAAGCTGGAGTAGTTTCCCACGTGTATATGCCAAAAAGAAGCGCCATAAGGCAGCCAGACGATCTCTATTTTTACGCACCACTGACGCGAATTGTCGTCGAACTGAATTAAAATTCCTCCCACGATACTAGTTGTTGCGCCGGAGGCGAAGGGCGGTGAAAAAAGTTTCGGAAAATGTGGGGCATGATTTTGTGCAGAGAGGAGATCGAATGGTGGGAAAAGGAGAGGTTGCTACGTTTTGTTTTTCGTTGGGTTGTAGTATCGTGCTATTGTGTTAGGGAGTAAAGGTCTAACCAGACTGTTAGACTAGAAGACTATAACCTTTGTGCTGAGAAAGTATTTCAACGTCTCCTTTCACCAGCTCGATAAGTATAAATCGAATTACAATAAACAACACTTCTCCCAACAAAGGAACAAGATCGCCTATATATGAAACTTTTCGTTCAGAAGAAGATAGCATTAATGCAATCACGATCGCCGTTAGATCTTCATTGTAAAATCTTGAAAAAATTGGAGCAACACGAATACCTTGGGTGTACTGCGGAAGCTTCGTGAATTCGACCGCGAAGAAAAATGAAACTCGAGGAAAATAAGGCTGAGAGAAAAACCTAATGAAGTTACCGCGGCTATGAGAGGCGCCAACGGGGAAATAGGAGAGGGAAAGGAAATTACATTGAGGAATTACTTCAACAGATTTCCTGTCAAGCTTCTACTCCACGTTACTCTCGTTGCATCATTCTCTCAGATATGCACTCCGTTTCTTCGTTTTCCTCTTTTCTCTTTTCGACCTCGGAAAGGATGAAACGTCGAACCGTTAGTTACGTAACCCCACGAGCAACTTTTTCACGAACCAAAGGAATTCAGATCTTCCTGATATAAAGAGGCTAAATAGAGAAATATTCGGACGCAGAGCTATTACAGTAAAACAAAACTGACAACGAAACAAATTATGATAAACGCCCCCATTATCAACAATTCATGGCCCCCACGCGATAGCTCTTTCCTCGCCCTTCAACGTTCTCGTGTTATAGTACCATAAAACTTAATCGCGTCGGCCACGAAAATGGTTTGATAAACAAAACACGGGGCTAGCAGATTTAACGAAAAGCTTAGATCGTAAATCCATCGCGTCAGTAAGAATCGATAAGGCTACGATGCGTCTGATCTCGTATTTGTATTCGAGTTCCGTGTTGAAAGAAACGAAGGGACGAGTTCGGTTGCCAATCAAGACATCGTTAGAAATTAATTGGAATGGAGCGTGGCACGCGTTTAATGGTTGTTTTTCAGCAGAATGCTTTAATTTTGTGCGGTTTCCAGCTGAAAATCTGGCTTGTTTGAGCGTCGCGATTACGACCATTATCGCTAACAAATGCACGCTGGAATTGAAATCAATGGGTCGATCGTTGCGTTCTCCGTTTCCTTCGTTTCAGTTGCAAAATATTCGACAAGAAAAGAATTAGAAAAAAAGAAAAGATGAAGCGAATAATGGGAAAAGAGAAAAAAAGAAGTGGCGAAAAACGAAGAGTCGTCGCATGATTTCGCTTAATGCTTTCGAGGAAGCATGAGCAATTGGAATGTCCGTTCTACCGCGACTTCTCTTTTATAGCGTAAATACGAGCAAAGTAGCCGAGTATTTCCAATATTGATTAGTGGAGAGTATATAGAGGCTGACACCACGTTTCCATGACGCTCTCGTTGAACATCTCCGCGAATGAGTGTCCGGTATTTACACGCCGCGTCGTGCGGAATAAAGCCACGCGTTTGAGTATCTCTCCCTTTATAGCGGCGAAATGTACGCTAACACCTCTCGTAGCCTACAAAGCATATCTTACCAAGCAACATGGTTGGACGTTAAATATTCATTTAAATGGCTGCTGGCCATCGGCCAGTCGATGACGGGCTTGGCGTTCACCAAGGGAAATAAATTACGAGAAGGTGAGAAGATTTTCATTTGATGTCAAAGAAACGAGTAATAATTAGTCTTTATCAAGATGTTCTACATCAATATTGTTTGTATTATCGCGGTTGTTTACGATAATTGTTCAGTGAAACTATGTCTTACGCAGGTATATCTTTTCTTTGGAAGCTGGCGAAGAAGTTGTTACTTCTTAATTGTTAACTTTGTAATGTGTAAAATTGGCACAAAGGCTTTCTTTAGGGTTCTCTACGATCTTTTACAGATCTCATCCCTATTACCAAGCTTGTTGTACTATCGAAACCAAAACAAACAAAACTGAACGAAACTAAAATTCACGATGCGAGCAACTCGAGTAAAGACAAATTAGAAGGCCAAAAAGAAAAACGACCAAGTAGATTGGCTGGTGGTGTTCCACTAGATGTTCCACGACCGAGGTAAGCGATTAAGCGTGCATCATGATGGAGCATGCCGGCGCCGAGATAGATACGCTCCTGCACGTATTGCAATTTGTATGGAAATATGAGCGAGCCTCGAGTTTCGTAGACGGCAGCCGCATTCGGATCCACTCGCGGCACAGGAGTGCATTTCCTGTATCGTATCGCGGTTCCCTCGTTATCATGCGGAGACGAGCTCGTTCCTCTCTCTGATTCTGCACTCGCATCGGGTCGGTGCAGGGATATACCAGCGATGACGAATGCCTTCCCGTTACCCAGGACCTCTATTCTTGATGCAAATGGGCCTTTTCACGCGGGACCACGTCGATACCTAATGTATTTACCCTACCGCACCGTAGGTACACGCGGGGAAGCATTCTATCGCCGTTTGGCCTCCTCTTGCGACCTCTGTTTCCGTTGTTGTTGGTGGAAAACGCGTAAATAGACGAGGGTTTATGGTTTGGTCTCGTGGAAGTCGGGATGATTGCGTTTTAGTGTACGGTGATGTTTGAGAATCAATGAAATGCGCCCTTGTATTTCAATGGAAATTAGGGTAATGGATGTTGCGTATCGTTAGTTTGATAGATGAGTGACACGTATAAAAAATTGTTCGTTTTGAGAAAATTCGATAGGATAAGAGAATCATGATTATTGCATAAAATTGTACCCATAGTTGTAAATCAATAAAATTTCTCGCAAAGTGAACGATTTAAAATAACGGAGACGTTTAGGGTGACCTAATATGTGTCGTCGTAAGGCAAAATTGTCCTTTGATCATGACTCGATCATGACGATCTAATTTCTGAACCAACGTTATAGGGTTTCCGACATGCTACCTCGTTAACTGTAAAGAGCCCATTAATATCGATCTCATCGGTCCCTTTATGGGAAATCCTATTTATGATACGCGCAACAAATATACAATAAAAGCTCCAATTACCTTCAGTATTTCCAATAGACACGATAAACATCTTTAAAATGAAGCGTAACGTTAAAGCTTATTCTTCACTTTATCTTCGGTTTAATGACAAGACTACAGCGAACTGATTGATCATAATATCGAATCGAATACGCCAGAACTTTCGCGGAAGCTTCAAGACAGCTGATTATGCTTCTCAACGCAAAGAAACTCATTAAGGGTTCAAAAACACTCTGAATAATAATTACTTTCAAACTTCCATCAAGAAAAAGATAGAATGAAAAAGGCGAGAATATCAGTTAATGAAACATTAAAGTTTAAAAGGAAAAAGAAACGTTGTTGATAAATCGCGAATGTTCAATGCTTATGAGAAATTTAAACGCGCAAAAATATAAATTTACATAAATCTGGAATGTAGTTATCGAGACCTCGACCCTTGAAACGCATTCTATCGAAAAAACGACGTAATAAAATCGCGTCTATCAAATGAATAGCTCGGAATAGAGTCGCTTGACTTTTGCAGTTGACCGATATTCCGACTGATATTTCCGAAAAGTGGCACGATATACGGTTTCAGCAAATTTCAACTAGTCCACTTTCAGCCTGGTGCCGTTCCAGAGAGTAAATATCAGTGTTTCGACGCATTGGCCGATATCGTTTTATCGACGATGGACGCGTGCCTTTTCATTTCGACGTCACTGTAATTAGCGGTGAACGGGCGAAGCGACCGAAAGGCTAGCCTAACTACGTCGACCCAGCCGATCGTACATAACGATTTTTCTTTCGAGTTATTCCCGCCAGCAGCCTTCGACCTGGTATCGATTCAACGAGCAAAGCGCCGCTCCTTTGTGGACGCTTCGTAACGTGAAATTGTCGTTCGTTGTGTCATCATTGAACAACCGATCGTTCAAAAAGACGAAGGAAAGCAAGGATGAGAAAATATCAAAAGCTAATTCGAAACACTCGTGCAAAGCCATACAACTAATTTCCAAAGCAGCGACAGCAAGGCTAAAACCACGATTACACGTTGTAAAATCTACGACGCCACGTAACCACTAAAAAGCATACAATGTCTCTGAAACAACAACGTCTGCATTACGAGGTTTTAAGCAGCGTCATTTGCAGTTAATAAACAGGAATTACGTATCTTCAAGCAAACTTACGGATACAGATGACAGTTACAGATGCTTTTTTCTATCCATGATAAGCAATTCAAGCTTGGTGCGCAATTAAAAAGATTTTCCGGAATGATCCCCAAAAGCATTAGTTTGTCTTGCGGAACAATAGTCTTTCGAGGAAGAATAGTTTCCCGCGTCTGATCAACTCGAAAGGACGCCTCATTCTACTTGCCACTGTAATCGAGACATTCTGAACGCCAAAGAAGAAAACTTCTCTCGGACAAAAACGTCTACGGTGTATAGTATGGTGTATCGATGTATAATGTATATTACACAGAATAGTCTCTGAATGAATTTTCAGATATATTTTTTAATAATCTAATAATTTTTTATTCATGTACTCCCTATATTTTAATAATACTACGTGTTACTATATATAAGTATATTTGCCAATTTATTTTTGCAACCTTTCTACGACAGACCCAACTCTTTCAAGCTGACTCATCATTTCATCGCGACAGTTCCACTTTATCCATTTCCTTTGCCTTTTCCATTATCCCTTCGGGTCAAAACCTTCGACCTTCCCTTTAATCTTTCTCCAGTTTTTTCCAGCTTCGACCTGCGCGACTCGTTTTCCTTTCTTTCTGCTTATTTACCATCCTGATTCATCCCTTTCGTCCCTTCACGCAATCTAATTCCCATTTTCCTTCCGCCTTCAGTCTTTGTGGCTTCGTTTTTCAATATTGTCCATTCAGCCAGGCCACTCATTGTTTGTTCAATCGAAGGCTCAATCGACTTTCAACCTATGTCACGACTCCTCTTCCGGTTGTTTCTTTCCGATATCGATGGGATCGAGTTCGATACATACCCATCCGAAAATCCGAATTAAATCTAATACACACAATTCGTATCATATTGTTGGAATAATAGTCGTAGAATACAATAGTTCAGTCATTGTATTTGCGAAACAGTCTAACTTCGTACAGCGCCATGTAAAAAAAATTTGAACGCTCTTCTTTGAAACTTCAATGTTACTTGCAACGTACATACTTGAGCCCATTACTACTTGTCAAGGCTTAGAGCAACCGGCTGGACTACCCTGTTTTGTGTACAATTTCTCTAAGGTTCGTTCTCGTCGTCCTGATCATTTTTCATCATCCGTCTACATCAACTACGACTTTCTGCTTTCTCACTTTAGCTTTTTTTTTTCTATTGGATTTCCGCGCAGAATGCGGCGAATAATGTATCGCTGACATCTTCTATGTATATATTACCCTTCAAAAGTTTCGAGTCATTACCTCAACTTGTATTCTATACTAACTTTCATAGTTATTTACCTTTGCCTACGTCATATCGTGTTACAAAAGACCGCGCCTGCGATATAGGTCACGGTCTAAGTAGGTAGGGCATATTTGTAACGAGATTTAACTTTATTTTCTACGTTGATCTTTGACGTTATAAAATTGAATATTTCACCAATACAGTATAAGACACATCCACTATGAGAAAGTTACGACCCTTATGGACAACCTACGATTTTACTGACTAAAATCAAGGCAACGATCAAGTCCATAAATTGTTACTACACGCTACTGTATATCATTAGCCAATAAAGGTCGATGCTGTAACGCATTTCGAAACTATAAATTTTTTAACCGATAATACGTGCATCGCGTATGTGGTTCTATCTTTCTCAAATTCGTTGTTATTGCGTTTTTAGGTTATTGCATGTCGGTACGTGGTAATCCTGTTACCTGTTTCCGTACACGGCGCCGTAGTACCGAGTATCGAAACGTCGTGCGGAATTTGATTATGAACGTGAGGCAGAATGCGCTTTATCCTGTTCCGAGCTGCACGTGAATCGGATAAATTTCAAGAATGCTCCAAGGAATGCTTTTTCCGTTTCATGTAACGTAGAACACTAGCTGCTGGGAAAGGGATTTGAATCTATGGCGTGAATGTAGATATTAGCCACTAACAAGGCTTGTAAGTTGAACTTGTAAGCTGAATGTAAACATAGGCGTCGTCAGAGTTGGATGATATTTTTTTCGATGCTCCGCTGTTTTGTTATTTTTCGAAATATTGAAATTTTATTGAAAATAGCGAATATAGATTTCTACTTTTTAGATATTTTTGTTTCTTTCACACTCTGTAAAGGAATATATCGGAATCGAATAGAAAATTGGCTCAATCTAAATTGTTACGTTCTTCGATATTTGCATAGTTTATTTGAAAAAGTTCCGCAAGATGACCCCATTTTTCAAGTCATTATAGTATCTTTCCTTTAAAGAATGGATAAGATGAAGGGAAGTTCGTGCAATATGCTACACTTTAAAGAGCTTATATGTACGTGTGATCATCCACATCTGTTCCATTCCGTAAGTTTTTCCTGTTCTTCAGATTGAAGTGAATTACGAGAGACAGATGTAGCTGTATCGAGCAAAAGTGAAGTTTCTGAGAGAAGTCACGGCGAAGAAGAGTAAGATAAAGGGATTTATAAGACAGCTGCGATTGTCAATAAGCCGAGTGACATTTCTATAATCAATATTAATCGGATCAATGAAGGGTAAGAAAGCAATCTAACCAAAGATCGAAATTAAATTCCAATTATTTACCAATTACCGAAAATCTCCAAATCAAAGATGACAATTTAACGTACGAAAAACTATGTACAAATCTTCCCAACCTCCTACAACTCCAAACTATCTATTCGTCCAGGGCTTATTTATTCTAAATTTAAACAAGGAAGAGAACCATTAATTCCAATAAATCCACGGCAAACGAGATTCGAAGCATCGTGCGTCAACTCGATGACCACTTTCGTTCTTGTCGCAATGCGTTTGTCTTTTGGATCGGCGCGTTAACTTGTTTTTCACCGCACCGCTTCCGGCGCGTGAACAACGAGCTCAAACGCAGTGGAAAAGCGGCGGCTCGAGTTCAATCGCTGTAACCATGAGTCAGTGCCGATCGATAGTATACGCGATCGAGTTCAACTTCCGCCAACGAGCACAAACTTCGGTATTAACCTAAAAGCTTCAAGAAACGACCGGTCCATCCCTTGCGAAGTCGCGAAGTCGAAATAGTCGATCCAATCGAATTATTCCGCCAGAAATTCTCACCCTCTCCGTCCCTCCGCTGTCCAAAGAGGGAAATGACGGTCGACGATCGCTCGAGCAACAAGCACGAGCGGAATTTCTCGAAACGATAACCGGCACGCTAATAATGGTGCCAGATATGGTAGGTTCGAGACCTACGGTCTAATGAAGCCAGTTTGAGCAGATGGATTTTATGTGAGATCGTTCTGATTGGAAATTACTTGGGTGGAGGGTTTTCAAGGATATTTTACGGCGTTGCTAAGGAAAAGGGGAAGCCTTCCATTAGCCCTCTTGGCCTTAAGTTTTCTGCGATGTAGATTACTTGTGGATTTTTATGCAAATTTGTATTCGTATGGATATAACTAAAGAAATAGAAGTTAAAATAGAGATTTGTATATTCTCTGTATTTTTAAATTTTCTATAAACTGTGCCATAAGTTTCTTCGTTCAAACTTTATTCATTTGAAATTTCAGTAAATATCCGATTAAATAAATTTACCAATTGAATCCAATTACCTGAACGTGTATTTCGTGTATCTGACTTTGGAAAAATCCTAATGTTTCAAGTATTAAATAAATTATCTTCATCTGATTCGAAGTAGGTATTCATTCAATAATATACGGAATTGATAGATATCTCACGGAGAAGATGTGCAATCGCGTGTGTCCATCAGGTTGTGTGTTCCGTGTCCTTTCAGTAGATACAAAAGCAGACGAGGGAGCAGGAATGAATACAAATGGCTCGGTACTAGACGTGGTACGCTTCAAGGAGAGATGTCATTGCAAATCGATTTCAGGATGCACGTCCTTTTCTCGTCCGACGAAAAATATCTGCAGCCACCTCGATTACTGTATCGTGCTATATTGACTCTCTCGTTCGCGTGAACCTATTTTCGGTGTTCGAGTTTCAGATAATTAGATGTGCCGTAATGTAAAGAAGAACTTGTCAATCGCATATCATTATTTTCGGCTTTATTTCCGATACAAATACTAAGGTTTATTCGTTACGAATAAAAATATCGATAATAATACAGCACGTTAAATTCTCACGGACTTAAATGTATCGTTCAAGACAATTATTCAAGGATCGTTTTCCTTGTTATACGTATTTCTTGAATCTATATCTTCCTGATAGAACTGAAGGAAAATTTCAGTACTTCCGGAAAATCTCATTTTCTTTTATAGCCAAATATTTTCCTCGACAAAAATGGTGATTTGCTCATAGTCTAGAGCCCATTTAAGACTCCTAAAACAGTGAAATATCCTTTTAGCTTCTTATTTTTTGTTAGCACGATGCAAAATTCCTGTTCGCTCTACTTCCGACTAAGCGATCGATGTCGGCTGTGACAGCGTACACATTTTGCCTTGTCCAAATTCCTCGCATGGAACACGATCTTCGATGGTTTCGACATGCGACGAGCGCCGAACGTCTAGCACGCGATTAACGCGTTTCAGACACGCTCGTCAGGATATCACCGTTACATCCAGCGTACGATATTTCGTCGTCGTGAATGTGTCGTCTGTCCTGCTTCTAACTGGTGCATCGTACAAGGGTGCAACGGCCCTCTCGGGTGCCGTTCCCCTCCTAAGGTGCTTGAATTTTCGGAAATTTCCGCTCGTCTCTTATGCACGACGTTTCCTTAGTCTCACGTTGACTACGTATTCCGCTCGAATTAACCTGATGCAATAATGGACGTTGCGATATCGATTTTCTCTGGACCACGGATATAAGAATTCTCTTTAGAAACGACGGAGCTCGTCAGGATTTCACAGTGATTGAGATTTCAAAAGAAATGTTATTGCGTTGTCTCTATAAGAACGAACGAAGATAGAAATATGAAAGAATCGTAAAACTTGGAATAAAACTATAATTGAATGTAAAAAGTAATATTTGAAGTTTCTTTTCTTTCGAATTTGCATTCTTTAAGTGCTTGCTATAGAAGATCGAATTAATTATATTGAAAAAATAATCTCTCAAAACTAGCTTGGCCGCGCTACCTTCCTGGCTTCTCTTTTTAACAAAACTGTTCTTCATATTAAAATCTTACGTCTCTCCATTCTCCGGACTCCACTAAATACATCGTTAACCGCAATCTTAATCTACCTCCCAGATGCTCAGTTCCACTTAAAAATCCTTATGGTATAATTAAAACTGGCGTACACTTGATTTTAATGAATATTGCTATTTGAAAGGAGAAAATCCACAGCACATTTCGACATATATACTAATACGGGCTCCTAAACGCGAAACGGAGAAAGAGAGAGAAAAAGATTGAGAATCCTAGGGGCAGAGGAAGACGACGCAGCAGACTCGAAAAGAGACGGAATACTGGCCAAATGACGGTCAATATTATAGTCTGTTCCATAGACGATTATTCCGACATTGTAAAGGAAATGAACCCCCGGTGTTCTACTTAATAGCAGATGCTTGCCGTGTTCTCGTTGCGTCGTTGCTAAAGCGCAGTCAAAAGCATCTGCTGATGATGGTGATGAACCAACAGGGTTGCCTCGATCTTCCCTTGATTCATGCAAAGGCAAGCAAAGCTCGTCTCTGGTGCACGCAACGGTTCGCGATAATGGCTTGATGGAACTTCGCCTCGACACGAGCCACTGCCAGTCTTGTCTGACTATTAAACTCCTCGAGGCGCCCCCTTTCACGAGCCGGGCAACCGTGAAATTTTTATCGATACTCGATTTCCCACACCCTGGCGTTTCTTCGTCTCGCGAAAAAAACTTACAGCATCGCGGCGTGTCGTTGAACACGAAGCAAGAACTCTGTAAATTGATAGCTCTTGTCTAAGGAAGAAAGTTTCGGTGAACGAGAAATCTCGATGTCGATCGGTCAAAAGATACGTTTTTACCAGAGGAGGTGTTTTTGAGGAATACCGCTCGAGATGCTGACTGTGAGTAGTAGATCACGCTATATGGTCAGCCATAAAAGCTTTCACATATAGGGAAGTAATTTGTGTTAAAATAAAGCGTAACAAAATTTAACTTCGCTGTTAATGTGTTCTATGCCGAGATGATTAAAGGCTGTTTTATTATTCCTTTGTACAGGATGTTTCAGTGATAATAACCCAATCGGCAAAGTAGCGTTTGTACGCGAATAAACAAGTCGGAAATATAGAACAAGATTTTTTTCATTTGAAATTTCGTTTCCGAAAAAATCTTGTCCAATCGTGTTCAAACTCTATTTCCTTGAAAACGAGGTTTTAATAGAAAAAATTTTATTTTACATTTTTGGTTTATTTCCACGCGTATGGAAATCTGCAGCTTTAACGGAATTTTTTAATATAAAATTCACCGTTTTCTAGGTTAGATAGCAATTCCGAACTATTGGTGGTTTATAGAGACAAATTTTTTGGGAAAGTTGGTCAATATTTGATCATTTCGATCTTTTTAATTGAATCAGAAAAAAAATAGGTTATACGCATGGTTAAATTTTCGTTCGACAGATAACATTTTTCAAAAACGATTAAAAAACATAAAGACGTGACGAGACGAAAATTTCTATAAAGTTTTAATCTTTAAGCTTGATTAAATTTAGGTCAAAAATTCAGCAATAGAAAGATATAATAAGAAACATGTGTGTTATTAATTAGATAAATTTTCTTGGCAATGTTCTCTGATAATGACACCAAACCTTGCTACCCAACTCCTCTAGAGCGACTTTTCTCTTAGATCTTTTTTACTGCGCCGAGAATGGGGCTAATTGTAAGGAGCAGTAATTAGGAAGAACATTAGCTGCACATTTCGTCCTCGATTCATTTAAATTGCAAGACGAGTTTAATATCATTGTTTTTATAATAATAATAAAAAGAAATGAATCTAATTCTAAGACACTTGGAGAAAAGCGCTTATTGTCTGTTTGCAGATGTCATAAAGAATCTGCAATGGGTTAAGATACAAACTTCATCTTCGAAAGGAGATTCCTGCGAATCGATCGAGAATTTAAGCCGATTAAAACAAGCGTAATTGATTTAACCAGTTAATATCGCGAACATTTTTATAAATTTGCCAAGCAGTTTTTTATATCTGAGAAAGAAACGCGAGTAATGCAAATCAGAAACTTAAATAAAATCACGAGTAGGTTGCATATTTTTGCTGTTATTCCACTACGCCGAGAGCACGGTCTGATCAAAAACAGACCATTTCCACTTCAGCCATTCTCCGATGTTTCTTGCTCGTTAATCACACTTTTCTTACCACTATCGCGCTTTGCTTTACAAGTACTGTGTGCTCGTTCCACAGTGGTGATGTAATTTACAGGGTAAATTAATACACAATGGTGCGTTTGGTACAAATAAACTGTTATTACGGCTTTTTTCTCGTTTCTTTCTGCGAATATATTTTGTTTTCACTCTCAATTTTTTTACTTTGAGAGAATGAAATTGAACAGAAGATCGTTAATTAATGGAAAAATTAATGGTGAAAAACGACTGAGACGTATCTACGTTTGCATCGACTGTTTCGAGGGTTAGCAACTTTGTTTCGTCCGTGAACGTCGGGTTTGATTTCTATCATCTTGCGTGTAAATAAAGTTTAAGCGAAAAAGTTGCCTGATAAATTTTTACACGAATGATACGATTTCTCCTTGCCCCATTTTCCTTCGAGCACAATTTCCATTCCCTAACGACATTGTTCTGTGACTTTTAAATTTTATCAACTTCAGTTCAACGAGCAAGCCTGGTTTACATGAAAAACCCCTGCTACAAGGAATACATGGTTCAAAAATGTCCCACTATGACATCAAGAGAAATTGAAAAATTCCATTTTGAATCTTTTGAGAGAAACTTTCTCCATATTTTCCTTTATACCACGAGATTATTAATTTGTCAACTTATTTTTGGTACGAGGGAATAAACACCTGTGGTACTTTATTCTGAAAAAAAAATTTCTTTTAAAGGAGTATTAAAATCCGTAATTTCCATTCTTTATACACGATGTACTTTTCTACTATACATTTTTGATAAGAATAACGCAATAAATATCTTTCAACTTCTATAGTATGTGTTCTCAAGATCGTTCCAATTTTTTTCAATGTAGCACTAATGAAACTTTAAATGTTTTATTTAATATCCAAAAAAATACATAAAAAGTTTCTATAGATATTTCTTTCTTATAAATACTTTCGCAAGCCACTGCATGTGATGTTAAAGCTAGAAACAGCAAATATCGCAGAAATTTTTAGAATGAGCTGACGTAAAGTCAGCGAAATGAAATTTTCCTCGTGTAAATCTTTTCACAAATAATTTCTGCGATTCGCTTTATATTTTCCAGGGATATCGATTTTCGAAATTATTCCCAAGAATAGATTCATCGAGCTATCGGTAACTAGAAAATGGCGCCTGTTGCACGAAAATCGCTTTCTTTCTTCAAGAATTGCGGCCGTTTTGCGCGAAGTCAGATAATCGCAATCGGAAGAACTTTGCTCGCGTGTTCCTCGTTTCGTTCTTTTTCCCCTCGAGTCCTTCTCTTTGCAGGGCGTTTGTTTGCCGACTTAAGGGCGGCACGCGCAGATCGTCCACGATAAAAGAGTTCATTTTTCGCGATCGATAACCGTACAACAAAGTGAATTACTCTGGAAATTACTTACTGTTACGCTAAGAAAAAAGGAAAAAGAAAGTAAACGACTCTCGCGATAACGAAGGTGAAATTTATGGGCTCGTATGGAAAGCGCAATTGCGTAATTATCGATGATTTGTAGAACACCATCAAGTATACGAGCGCATAAATTTGAATTAGCCACAAGCAAAATAAGGTTCAAGGTTTGCGCTTGTTATTAAAACACGTTCCAAGATCCAATGAAAAATAGTGCTTTAAATTGCAGTTTGAAAATGGAAGATTACATGCCCTCAATAATTGGGATGTACTGGTTAAATAAATAGGGGATAATATTTCAATTATCTGAAAAATTTAACGAGACGCTTTTATTTACGGAAATAATATTTTTACCAAATGCTTATAAAACAGTGGGAAATTTTTTAATGAAGATGAAATAAATAAAGCGTAATGTGTTAAAAAGACCAAAGAGGATTTTTTTATTCATAGAAATATCATTTTTACTAAATGGTTATAAAGGAATGGAATATTGTTTAACATATCAAATTGGTGAAATTTGGAAACGAAATTTGCAAAATTTACGAATGAATTTTAAACAGGCTAGCATGCAGCGATTCAACGCGGCAAAATTATAAAAATATCGCGTGTTTAATATTCATAAAGGTAAGGTACGCGACGTCAATTTAAAATATACGCTGATGTTTGTTGCTCGCTATTTCGTTTAATTTAACTTTTTTCATGCATTTTCGGTTATGCTCACGTACGGAATCTCTCTGTACTTCGAATTAATATCGAATTCAAAGAATAAATACTACTGGTCGACCGATTTTTCTTTCAATTTTAATGTAACGTTTCTCATAAAATTGCAGCGATGCGAACCATCGGAATGCAAATGTATTGGGATGTAAACGATGTTGAAATACCGAGGAGAAGGAGAGGGAAAGTTCTTAATTCCGTGGTCGTTCGTGTTAAGTCACGAGTGATAAACTGTGGCCGGCAAACTTCTTTAACTTGGTCTCGCTCCTCTTGTAAAGGGGACATTCAGTCCGCTTCGCTTAACCAGTTTTACATGCAAACAGGTTGAACAGGTAATTAGGAAGTCCGTTTTTAAACGACCATAGCAATCTGCTTTAACGTAAAATGCACTCGAAATTAGCGTTAAGAACTTAATAGTAAGTTTATGAAGCGGATGAACTAAGGAAGAACCACTTTTTGGACAAAGTTGCGCTTTTAAGAAATTTTCTTAATGGCATAGAATAAAAGCGAGTACAAGATATTACAAGTAAGATTAGTATTTGCCAGACTATTATACAATTCTTCAAAATTATTTTAAACTGTCTCAACTTGAATCATCTATTAAAACTTTGGACATAAAATATCGGATCTCACAATCAGAACTGTTCTTAATTTATCTTCTGGTGGCGTTTAATAAATATTTGTATATGCAAATAAAATGCAGTTATTTCGTTTATCGTGCAAACAATTCCATTTTGACCAAGCAATGAATCAATACGTTCTTCGTATCTCGTGACTCGCGATACAAATCCGAGGTAAACGTTTCACTACAAGCAGAGATATTGTATTCTCCAACGAAATACTGAAATAATTTCCAAGGAGAGAAAAAAAGTTCGTATAAAAATATATGTATAAAGCCATGAATAATTTTCGTTCGGGAGAAATTTTTGTCAAAATCGTCGACGTCGTTGTGCGTAACGAAGAGAGGCTCGTAAGAGTTTGCCACGGCGTACAAATTAAACGCTTTCACTGACACGACGCCGGAAGTCTCAGCAACTTTCTGAAATTGGCGCACGAATTTTCGGCAAATACAACCTTCGCGAGCTGAAATTTTCTGTTGAATGGGATTTCAGCAAATTTGCTCTGCGACGAGGCGTTAAAAGTGATGAGTTGCGTCGCAGTCGCGCCAAACAGGACACCTTGTTGAAGCAGGAGTAATATTTCCGCGTTACGATTATGGCTCCTCGTCCCAGCTATCAAAACTTTCCGGGATAGTGTTTTCCTTCCATTCGTGTTTAAATCTTTCCGTATTTTGTTTGTAACCCACGCATTTCGAGATATTACGTAATTTTTTGTAATAAAGTTCTGAATTTCTTTCTGTTTCCACAGCCGAGTGGAATAAGAGCGAAAATTATTCAAAAAGAATAAGCGAGCCTGTCAAAAGCCAAACTAATCATATCGCTTCTTTCGATATTCTTTGATCACTTTTTTAAAATGGCAATCGACGAATTAAGTTGATCTTTCTTTTTACATCACCATAGAACACGCCGCACATTCTACCGCTGGCCTCAAAGAAAGAAACGAGATTTTCATCACTAGCTAACAGTCACTCGTTTTAATTAAACTTCCTATTGACCACTGTGCAAATTAAAGTACATTGTCCGTTCATTGCATTGTTACGCGAAAATTGATTAGCAAATTGTTGCTCGATGGAAACGAATCAAGCATCGATTTCTTTTGTCTACTTTCATCAACTGATTACTTTGCCTGAGAAACAGCAACTTGCTGTATTCGCGAGAATGCATTAACGCCTTGTGGGATTTGTTCGAGCGTCGTTGCGCACATTTCAAGCGGGCTTGATATATAGAACGAATGGTCACAATTACTTTGATTAAGTATACAATGTTTTCAAGAAGCAACATCCGCCAGTTCTATTTTAAAAACGCATCTAATATGTACTAACCTAATATGAAAATATATCTTTGCTGGTAAAAACTAGTTTTGACGTGAGTTTAAGTTTTCGTCGCATTTTTCAATTGCAAATTTTCAAATTCGCGTTTGAGTTGGAAAATCCACGACTTCTCCCATTAATATTCGGCATTTACTTCGTGCTATACCGCATTTATCGCTTAACGTCTCGAATGCAAATGGTATAAAGTAACTTGGAAAAAAAGCGGAGTATTCTCGGCGACGAACGATTCCTAGGTAGATTATTTCGTATTCATGGAAAAGACGTGGCCGGATGTTGGCGCTAGTCGTCGTCGGCGAGGGAAAGAGCGTCGAGGTAGAAAGAGATAAGTTTGAAGCCGGGCCAGAGGGTGCCACGGTGATCTTGTTAAGCGAGTAAAAGCTCGGCTGTCGGGGTTAGAAAAGCTGCAGCTGCTGTGGACCGCTCCGCCATCGCGGCTCTCGAAAATGAAAAGGAAACAAGGCACACTTTCAGTAGTAAAAAATTCCTTCGCAAAAAAATGCGTCCCTTTCCTACCATTTCCAGCTTTAAAAACAATTTACGCTCGATTCGCTAACCGTTTCTAATGAATGTTTAATCAGGGTAATTGCATATCGCTTTCCTCTTTGTTTCTCAGCGAGAGGGAGAGCAAGAGCGGGTAGAAGATGAAGAACGTGGAAACCGTGGAAATCAATGTCTCGATGTTCAGCTTGAAAATCCAAAATCTTTACCGTCACTCTGTTAATAAAGTTTTATTAGTTTTTAACAAAATTTATCGGCTGTTCATTTCCACCTTTGCAAGCCATCTTGTACGCATTTGTAACACGATTTTGCGTCGCTCGAACCGTGTTTCTCTTCCCATTTCTTCGCAACCGTCCCTCCCTTTCTTGGCAGACGATAAATTTTCGTAACGAGCTAATTAATTGTGTCTTGAACGAAACCCGCGTGGATGATCCTCGCACCCCGACGAATGCTCCCGTTAACGAAAACAAGCGGCAGAAATATGAGGGAAAAAATAGGCGCGGGAATATTGTTGCAGGCGTTGAAACGCGTCGACGAGATTAACACGCGACGTGTTCCAAAAGAAAGAGAGAGAGAGATGGCGAGGGTGAAAATGATGTTATTTACAAGGGTAAATCCTGACGGCTCGACGCGAATGTTCGCGCACTAAGGGAAAAAGAAGATCACGAACGAAATTACAGACGCGAGTCATCTGCCTTTTTCAGGCGTACGCGTATGCTCCGTAGTTTTCATGCATATTCTCTTTCATTCTGACAAGTTTCGTTCGGATACCGGGGCCACCTTTGAACAGCGGCCAATATTGGGTTATCTCTGGAGCAACTTTGCTTTCCGGTTAAATTTTTAGCAGATCAAGAATAAAGGTGCTGCTTTTATCGAATAGCATTATATCAGAAAGCATTGTTGTCGATGAGACTACTTTGTTTTTTCTTCGTTTGATTAATATTCTGTATGTTTGACATTGTTTACTTTTATGTTATTGGCGGTAGCAATTTTTTGTCACCGGAGTTATCGTAGTTCGAGTATTCGTTAACGTATGTACTCAAAAGTATCTTTGAGCTTCTGAAACGGAACATTTCGTTCGCAGCATTCTTTTGATCAGTTTTAATTATCGAATCACGTTTTTTAAGATTATAGAATTGCAAGATCTAGCTTAATATCATTTTGAAATATTAATGGGTTAATAACGTTAGTTACGAAGTAAATCCAAGCAGAAAGAACGTGAGTGGAAAAAATCTTTTTGAAACTTCTACAAACGAACTACTCGTAGGAAACGTTATTCCATTCCGACCGCAATGAGAATTGTTTTCCCTTCGTAGTCACGTCCTACTTCTCGGTATACAAATGGCCACACATCGTGATATCTTTAGGAAGCTCGTATAAAATTAAAATTTCCTTTTGATAACATCCGATGTTTGCTGACCTACAAGTACCAGCGAAAAAATAAAACTTTCTCTTTCTTTTTCTTTCCACATATCCTCTTTAAAACTTTCGAAAGAAGTGTGGAGTACCTTTCAATTACATTTCTCTGAAGAACTGTTAGTAAACAGACCAGAGAAATGAGTTTCTTGCGTTACGCCCTTATTTCCCTTCACCATAATGAGTTAAACAAAACCGAAATGAATTCGCAACATCGTTACGGAATGTTTAACTCATAAGCAACGCGATACGGCTCGTTAACTAAAAACCCTTTGAATTTTTCTATTCAGGCAACTTTATCTATCGAACGTTCGTTTAATTCTTTTCTCGTTTATCTGCGAATCGTATCGATAATTGCACGCTCGAGTAACAGTGATAACTAAAATGAAACAACGTGGATATTCCGCAATGGTCGATCGTTTTACATTGATTTTGGTGCTTGGTCGAACGTGAAAAGCACTTGTGAAATGAATACGCGGTAGATACTCTCTGTCAATGCGAATTGATTCAAGTTTGATGCAAGCATGATTTTCTCCCGCGCCACGTTTTTCCAGCAACGTGATTTTCAATATCAAAGAAGAAGTTTCCTAAATCGTTTTTATTGGCCCAATTTTTAACTAAGATGTTCATACTAGTAATAATAATAATATAATTTTGTTAATATGAGATACATTACACGTGTCAACAAAAACAACGTAAATATTAATTCTTCGTATGAAGATGTAGTGCGTGAAATCCTACAACATCATAAGTTTGTGTTGTATCTTGTCTGTAACGCTCTCTCCCATCGACAGGAAGCCATTCGAATTTCGCGCGAGTGTGCTTCGAATTTCCGGACGGAATATGAGAAGAATACATATATACGTCGAAGTCGAACGGAATCGTACTTGTTTCGCGTATAACTTTCCCGAATGCTTTTCAAACTGCCAGCAAGAAAAACTGACGCGTTTCACCTGATTCGAGCCACGGGAAACGACAATTGCGACTCGCACAGGAAATACTTGTTACTAGGGAGAAAAACGCGGAGGAAAAATATCGCGGGTCGCAAACGTCGTTAATCTCCTCGCTAATTGCATCGCGACTAATTAGCGCGCGATTTTCAGTTCCTTTTAGTCAGCGTACGGTGGCAGGTTACCAGCGGCGTCAACTGACTATTTCTTCTGTTTCGTACTTGGGATATTCGTAAACGACGTGGCTTTTTTACGATTCCGATTGGTAAATTTTGTGTTTCGTTTTGCGTATCTTCGTTCGCATTAAAATGTGACAGACAGTCGTACGTTCCGACTAATTTATACGAGATTGCGCGAGGTGACATGATTATTTAATTATAATATGTATAGACATGAAATTCCTATTACTATCATCGTCATTTTTGTCGAACATTATTATAACCATCGAGTAGCTGATGAACAACGTTATTATCGCAATTTTATGGTTCCTTTTATCGACGTTATTACGTGCTTAATGAAAATTAGCAGTAACTGCTGAAGTCGTTCAGCCATGACTTTTTGCTAAAGTACTTCATCAGGTTCAGTAGGTAATTCACTGCTTCAGAATTGCTTCCTTAAAATCGCGATCGAGATTTTCTTCTCACGCGACAACAATATTCCGTCACGAAATTTGAATGAAAGTTTGCAAAGAAAAGTTTAATGAAAAGCGAGTATCACAAAATATTATAAAGTATTCTGCAAAAATGTAAAATGGTAAGAGCCTGAAGTCTCGTACCCACGTGTTCGCTACGCAGCACAATCATTCTTTTGTTCTACGTTTCTGCATTTATTTAGAATTCTGCAATATTTCTTGTTACACTCATTTATTAAAATTTACGGTTTTACATACAGTTCTTCCTACCCTGCATTTACAGTTTCTTTATTCCAAACACAATTTCACGCTTTTTAGAACACATTATTTTCTTGTCCATTGTTATTCTGCCAATCGATTCGATTATAAAAATTAACTTGGAATATATGTCGTAATAATCTTAAATCTCGTATTATAAGCAATAAATAGTTCCGCTTCGTTTCCTCGATTGGTACACGTTGAAAGGTATGTATATGTATAATTTACGACGCGATCTGCGCAATTCAAATAGAGTTTACATCTTTAAAATCACACGTTTCGTGCTTGGCTCAGTTGGTTGAAAATGAATTTTGTCCGCTATAATTATTATTCGCAAGCTTCGTGGAAACGATCTACCTCGTTCATAATGCAAAGTAATTTTAATCGCTTGCAAATTTCGGATGATGAAAGCTTAACCTTATCGCGCGCATAGTCAGCTTGTTCCGACGAATTAAAACGTTGGTAATCCGCTAATTATTACTGTGTGTATAATTAATTGACATTCGCCGTCGCTGCGTACCTTTGTTGCTGCTCATTCTGGATTACTTAGCGTTTTAAGGTAGTAGAAATGCGAGATTTATTCCTTCCGCATATTTGTATTTATACGTTGATATTTATATTTGAATATCTGATAATCATAATACAATGATTGAAGTGTGTACGAGTTTTAAACGAATATAAAAAATAAAATAAAAAAGAAATAAATTAATCCTTCCGAACTCCGATTTTTCTATGTTGGAAATTATCTAAATGACAAATACACGTGTTTTTGGTAATACTTTACATACACGAAACTATAAATTAAATTGTGCATTCAAATACGACTTCAAAAATAAATCATTGTACAGTAAAAGCAGTTGGTACACCAATATAAATACAAAAGCTATATCCTATAACACACTGTATCTTTTCAGTGCAGTCGTCGTTTTATCATTTTTATGTTGCAATTCGATTGTCATCAGCGGAGAATCGAAATTCATTCCGCTACGATGGCACGTTTATTATTGGAAGAAAAATACATTCCAAGTACTGCGATTATTCGAAAAGATGTAAGCAGCAAAATTAGAAGTGCACCATCCACGTTCGTTTGTACGCAAAATGCGCCAATTAATTATTACAGTCGGTCGGGTGGCAAAAATAATCGCTACGAGAAAAGTTAGAACGATGTTTGCCGATATTAATTTCGACGATGTCAAATTGGAACGTGTGCGAAGCAACTGAAATATTTCCTCTCTTCCAGAAATATTTACTCTTTTTTCTCCCCCTATCTTCCTCTCTCTTCTTTTAAATCATTTCATCGAAAGCGGAAATATTTCTTAATAAAAATCATAAATTCTATGCAGTTGCACCTTTATTAACGTAATTACACCAGTAACGTATGCAATAAATAACAGCATTAATTTGTTCCACGCCGAATTTATTCTCATTCGAAGATATACAAAATTTCTGTTAATTGAAAGATTACAAATTGTGTTCTTTTAACCGCTCTGATAGTTCAAGTGTTAAAAATCCAAACTAACATTCAAAGTCCTAATACATTTGTTAAGGAAAATTAAATTCCGCTCGATCAATAACTCGCAATTTTTACAATCAGGAAAACGATCGCGTGGCAGACATAGCAACGTTAGGTAAGCTTAAAGCAAACACGAACGTTAGAAAGCATTTTAATTCGGAAATAAATCGATGAATTTCCGATGCTCAAAGAGTTTCGCAAAGAGTGAAAAATCCTTGACGTGGTCGGTTGCAACTCAAACACAAGTTTCCCTTTCGTATACATCTATCGCGGGATTTAAGACCAAAGAATGCTTATATAGGTAGCAGTTTTATGAAAAATCAACTGCACCCAGTGAGTTGTTACTTTCAAAGTTTGAACAGACTGTTTACCGGCTGGAATTTACCTTTTTCTGCGATCGATCTGCTACCTCCTCTTTCCTAAACCATTCGACTTTGTCGTTACATCTCGGATATATACACGTAGTTTCACTGCTTCTATTGCCCCTGGAAGCTACAACAGGAAGCATAAAATGGAAATGATTTACGATAAGGGAAACGATACTGGGAAAGATCGTATGATTTCAGAGAGTTTCCTTCTCCATACTGTTAACTCCATTTTAGTAACTTTCTTTTATAGCATACGGTTCAGAAGTTTGCTCATTTCTGACAAGCTGTAATTACAATCTAATTGCGAAATTGATGTGATTTTAAAGCATTAATTTTAGCATTTATAAAACGCAGAATAGCTTGTCGAAACAAACGATATAATCTTGAAATTATACATTTTTTAATTTAAGAGGAAATGTTGTCAGTCACAGGAATGATTCGTTCTTTAGACGAAATGATGGCGACCTTTTAAAATTAGAAGGGACGGTATCAAAGATTTCGAAGTGACAATTTTGATCTTTCTTGACAACTTTCTTCATCCGAAAAAATTTGAGGACGCATCCTGTCTCTGTTCTAACACGACAAGTAACTTTTTACAACTTACAATTAGTGTTGGAATACAACGATATCAATCGTATGCAGATAAGGTGGTTGATCGTATGGATTCTTCCTTCATTGTCCAACACTATCCCCACTAGTGCGCGTTCGTGAGATGTACCATGGCGGCTAGCACGTGCATGCTCTTTCGAGAATTTGGCGGAAGAAGCTTAAGGATACGGATGGAACATTCTCGATGGGCACGTCGAGAAGCTACTAGAAGGTTCTGTAGCACATGTGACGCCACACAGACACTCACACAGGTCACACTCATTACTGCATACAGAGTGGAGTTCTAAACCTTTTTAAGGGCCATGGGTCACTAAGCAAGTCAGTCTGTGAACAACTAGCCAATTGTCAACATTCATAACGCTTACTTGTATTTTACTTGTAACTTTGTTTAATAAAAATCATAAAGTATTGTTTCAATACACACATTGTGTCTTCCACACAGTTTATTAATCTTAATTTCAAGATTAAATTCTAACAATTAGAAACACCCATTTTATTGTTAGAACACCCATTTTATAGTTAGAAACTAACATTTTATAATATTAATCCGCAAACAGTCACCGTAAGAACCTTATATACCTTATATGCAGGCAGAAAATTCCTAAGTTTGTTACACTATTTGGGTAAAAATAGCTTCGCGCTTCATCTTTCATAAACGTCCTTCTCCATCTCCCTCGTTGAGGAGATTTTCGTGACGAACGGTTAACCGTTGAGAGCTAATCGTCGATCCAGAGGCAAACTATCGTCGTAAAACTTCGCCCCCATTCGGTTATTTCCCTTCTTTCGGGGCGGGTTAATTAAAGCGACAGCAGGTCGCGCGTAGTTTTGAAATTATGCAGGAGGAACGACTTATGAAATTCCGACCGGGTCGAAATTTCGGCGACGCCGGGGTCAGAGGCGAACTATGTTAGCTGCTTGTATCGCAATTAATGCAGCCGTGTAATATAGTAACCTTCGCCTGTAATCCGCTTGAAGGGTGCCCGTAACACGTGCTCGTTCGGAGACAATAAAGGGGACGTTGCGCGTTTAATTTCGAATCTTAATGCGCACGGATTACGGACCGGGGCAATATGTAAGCGAATTGAAATTTCGATCGAGTTGGATATAATAATAATAGCATTGTTCGAGTTTGGAAACCGGTTATAGTCTGTGGCAAGATATTTGAAGGAAAATGGGAAATATTGTACAGCTTTGATCGTTTTTATTAACAATACGAACGCGATAAATTAAAAATAGACTTGATCAAAGTTATTAGGACCGAATTGCTGACAGAACTTGAAACACTTGTACTTTTCCGAGGAAGTAAATTACCTAAGCTAGTAAATTATGCAACTACTTGAAAGATATTTAATACTATTTTTTCAGGAATTCAGCTTTGAATAAATTTTGTTCTACACACTTTCCTAACGATTTAAGAGAGTTTGCTTGTTCCCAAAATCGGATGAAAGAGTGTAAAACAAAACAGTAGAAATTGAAGGAAAGAAGATATTAATAAAATTAGCTTGCTATATAGGTCACATATTGCCTGCAATGTAACGATTTTCGTGATCAAACAACGTTATCGCATACAAACGAAATTTCATCAACCGTACGATACTCCACATTTTCGTGTTAACGTATCGTGAAACGAATCGGATAAAGATAGCAGTATTATTAACAACCATCGATGTATGTAATGAGATTCCCGTTGAATATAGTAGGCTTGGCGATAACGCGGCCCATGTTGCCGGCAAATAGTTACACGATCGCAAGCTTCGAGGTACAAGCTCGCCTAATCCTGTAACATCCACGTATCCACGTAATCCTGTATCCTGTTACCTGCGGTCTCGAGATAACGTGGAAGAAAGAAATCAGCGCAAGCCGCATCAGTTCGATATTCGCAGTAGCCTCACGTCTATGCTCTGAAGAACAAGCAACGCTCGCTCTACGGAACTTTGTCGATTGAATTTCCGCGATTTCTGGGAAACTTGCGAGCTGGACTAATAGAAAACGCCGGGACGTTGTTCCCGACTAGTTCGAGAAGTAGCTTTGATCAATTTGCAAGTTAAAAATTGTCAATGGAATCTGGCTTAATTAGTCGGCATTTAATTCTTTAAATATACTATTCTCATTGATTCTATGATATAGAAATACTCGAAAAATTTGTTATTATCAAATCGTGTTCATTCGTTGAAGTATCTGCTGATTTCGAGAAAATAGTGCTCATTTCGACTTTGTATGAAATAATTCATGTTACAAAAAGTTATGGTATTTAATTAAATGGAGAGCACGTCGAGATTGGATGCAAAGGGATGGATATTGTAGCGAGGTAAGTGGGTACAGAATTTTGGACAATTATGAAGACTAATTATATCTTAGGTAGCTTTAGTGCATAACAGGCTTTGCTAATCCAAATTGTTTCACTGAAGTTCGTAAGGGATTTCCAATTGTTTCGGGGATTACGTTTTAGATGAGTTTTAAAGCAGCCTATAAAACATGAAATTATTCCATTAAGGATCGAGCAGTGAAATACATAATCCATAAAACTTGTTTAAATTCCACGATTTAAAAAATAATAGTTTATCTTCTAACATTATACATTTATACATCTACTATACATGCTATACATCTTGCAGTTTCCTTATTTAAAAATTGTAATTACCGATGTATGAAGTTGTAAAAGAGCTGAAATCCCGCACCGATTTACCCCTGTTTTCTACCTTAAAAGGATGAAAATAATCACGCCACGAGACGATTCAATCTCAAGACTGCAAACACGGGATTAGCAGAAAGAAACGGACGTCGTTCGCATTAATAGGGATTTCCTTGTATCTCCATTTCCCGACTTCTCTAAGAGGCTGAGAAATCCGCCTTTTTGATTCTCATTACAGCGTAAACACAGAAATACTCGAAACACGTCTCTACGGACAGCAAACACAAAAATATCTCTATCAGCACTTACAATATTATCTAATAGATCATCTTTGAATTAATTTCTGAAATATTACGTTAAATCCTTTAAGTTTCAGTTATTAAGTTCCAGTTTATTCCACGTTAAAGTGCAAGGATATCCGACCAAGTAAATTCTGTATAATTTGTGGCAGATTTCCACAAACGAAGACTAAAGAAACTTCACTCAATATCGAGTAAAAGAGGTTAATAGTAGACCATCTTGTAGTAAATAGCACAGATTATAATTTCATTAGACTTGAAATATTGAGTGCTTTGAACACAACACACGCTCGTGTACTGAACAACCTAATTAGAATATTTTAACAGCGTTCGTGCATATACATATATATATAATTGAACGGTCCATTAGGCACGATAGCACGCACGATGTAATGATGGGTTATATGTAATGGGGATTACGCAAATACACGCTATGAATGTAATTTATATCGCAAACCTAGCAGCACTAATACTGACGTAATGATAGTTCTTCGGGTTCGACGAGTATCTCGTGGTAATTTACAGAACAATATTGCTGCTCTATTATCCGCTGAAATAGTGCACTGATTTCATACTGTACATTATAAAATTAACAGCTAATAATAAGCTTTTTCTTGCCTTATTCTACGACGAAACAAAGGAAATTTCATTTCAAAGAAACTTCACCAAACTAAACACTCGGTGCTACGAAAGTAATGAAACAAAGTTCTGTTAATTTTCAACATGAGTCTATCCTAACCCGACGAATTTACTCTATCGTAGTTAATAATAAAAATAAAATTGATATACGTAATATTTTCTGTTTTCCTCGTAGCACGATTTTAAATTTAATTTTTCGTAATATCGAACGGAAAAAGAGATGCACGATTCAATAACTTTGTATTATTTAGCGCAGAATAATAACACATTTTAAATCCTCAAATATTCAAATAATTTTCACTTAACTTTAATGTAGCTATAATATAACTTGAACGCAATGTATTATTCGAATAAGAATTACTTCGATAGAATCTTTAATTCCTCGCAAGATCACGATCGTCATAGAATAACGTTTCTACTGCGAGAACAAATGGACTCACGCTTAAACGCGGAACTCGTTCTCTGTCACAACAGCCACCCGATGACGCTTCAGACTTGTCTAAGATATCTCGTCGAGGAATATGGATGAGAAGTCGCAAGTCGGATGCAGCGCTGGAACAAAGCACAACCGCGTTGCGAATTTAGCTTCAACGTCTTCTCTTTGTGAAATGTCACGACAAGATAGCATTCCTTGTATTCAATTCGAGAGTAACATGGTCGAGCGTGTTGCAAGAATGCAGGTCGCAACACGACTAACAGGCACGTCAAAATTTCCGAGCTCGATTATTATGTCATGCGATGACTCCGGGACGAAGACGAATTACAATCGTCCCTTCTTTTCCCCGTCTCGTTGGAAACACGGAACGAAAATTATTCGACAAGCGTGACAATGAGAATGTGTGGTGTTCGCAGATGCATTATTATTATTATTATTATTATTATTATTATTATTATTATTGTTATTATTATTATTATTATTATTATTTGTTCGTTTATTTTAACAAACATTATTTAATTATTATTCAAATTTAATTAGCAAATTGATTGAGATCTATTCATTCGACTCTTTCAAACCACTTCGTTTTCTTCGAAATCTATGATCGGTTTCCGACAATCCTCTTAAACATCGTTCAAGAAAAGCTTCTCATTTTCATGTATACAATAAAACGAAGGTCTGTTTTCGTTATCTTATACAGCTCAATTTCTCCATGAGAAACATTCGCAAACAGATGACACGCGTCCATGGATTTTCGTAAAGCGGATCAAGAACTGCCGCTTATTCGTTTACAATCTACATTCTACGTCAATATTTCAGAGGGAAACTCGATTCTAGAAAATTGATCTCTTTTTCGGAATTCAACAGGCATAAAAATGGCGGAAATCCATCGATCTAATCTGAATCGGTATGTGCAGCTACAAAATGTCTACGGTATATTTATATCGAACGGCTTACATCGATTTTCTTTTCTTGAATTGAGAGCTAAATCGGTTGTTACCCTTCGAACGTAGCTGTTGAACTCGAGTAAATTTTACTTCGATAAAAATTCGTGTACTTTTTTGAGTTATAAACGAAGTAAGACGAAAGCGATTTTGTTGTAGCAATTTCTAATGCACTTCGACATGTGCACTTAAACTTTTCATAAACAGCTACATTGCAAAAGCAGTAGCATAATCTTTGGTCAAGTCGGAAAAAGGGAAAAATGTTCTTTTTTTTAAGTGTCTAGTCTTTACTTGGCAAAATTACTTTCCTTAACTCGGGTTTTAATTAAAATTAAAACGCTGACGTCCGAAAGTAAAGCAAAAAGTAATAATTCTATTGAAAGTGGAAGAAACTAAATCAACTATTAACTTTCGTTTAATAAAAAAAAACAGAAATACCATTATAATATATAAATAACTCCTGTGGAACTCCTACGAACAATTATTATAAAAAAGAACAACTTTCGGACATAGATCCGACTATTTAAAATTGTAAATTGCGCTATTAAAACTTTCTGGAGTGAAGAAGTTATGTCTAAATTGCGCTATTAAAACTTCCTAGTTAATACTGTATGGTTCTTAGGTAATACATACATATTATGTCAAACTCAATAAATAACAGAGATTTGTTTAAAGAAACATATGACAAAGAGAATAGTTAAAAACACACAAGTCTGAAATACGACTTCAAGTAAAAATCGATAAAGTACGAAAGCAAGAAATAAGATTCTTCGTAAAACGAGCTTATCGAACTGTTCAAATTTTCGCGATACGAATCTGGCTGGTTAGTGGAAATGTGGCCAGCAATTTCGCAGGATTATCTTTCTCATCGGTGAATTATCCGAGCCAAAAGGGACAGACGGAGGCGTCTATTAGTTTAAAGGAGTCGAAAATGGAGGACGACGACTCTTATCTGATTACGAAAGCGGTGTGTTTCGGCGCAATCAAACTCCTTAACTAGCTGTTTTCGCGATACGATCTCCGATCTGACGCTCAAAAGTGTGATTCGCAGGAGAACGAAGTGAGAACCCCGGAGAGAACGAGACTTGGAATTTCCCCTCAAACAACTAAATAAACGAGCTTCCTCTTTCCTTCGTTCCAGCATTTTCGGAAGTCAGAACTTTCACGCGAAATACGATTTGTATGCATTTACGTAGATATGCGTAAAACATACCAACGTTTACGGTTCACGCTGCTCTAATAAGATTGGCTTGTCCTCGAAAATCAACGTTACATTATCCCCCAATTAGTAGCAATTTAATCGCGTTATAATATTTCATTTTATTGCGAAGATTACAAAGATTAAAGTCATTGTAATTCGATCGACCTATAACTTGAAAAATTCAACGATATATTGGTTGGGAAAGAAGAAAAAAAAACAGCCATATTCTTCTTTAGAGGAACGTTGGAAGTACAATCCAAGTCCATTATGATTCTTAAACCGCGATCCGGGGTCGTGAACACCAAGGAAAGATGGTGTTCGGCTACCTTTAACGGTGCGATTTAGCAGAATGTTGCGCGAATCGTAGGGAAAGGGGATCGAAGAAAAGGAGAAAGAAACAAAAACGACGAGAATGATAACGATGAAACGCGAGAAATCGTGTTCTACATTTTTACCATCGAACTCACGAACGAAAATTGCTTGGCAGTTCGAAGGCTATCGAACGAATAACGGTACGCCATTAAATCACCAACAAATATAAATTCTCTTGACTGGATCAGGATGTAGTCGTGGGACGACGTTGAAAAATTCTTTGTCTCGGAAGTAGGGTAAAAGTTGGCGGACACTTTGGGACGGTTATTACCGTCTCGGTTAACTTTTGCCTCCCTTTAAATGAAAAATATGCTGACACGCTAGCTATTCAGCCTGGCTCGCTCAGCCGAGTTCTTCGAGTTAACTTATTTCGCCAAGTTCACTTTATAGGAAGTTTGAAACGATATCCTTTGTGGCCGCGTTTTCAAACGGTTTGGCTTGTCTTAGTTACTACCTGCGAGTGCGTTAATTGTAGAAGACATCCGGAGATTAATCGGAGAAGAAATTGAAGAAATGAGAAGATTAAAAGAAAACATCGATTAAATTGAATAGCAAGTAATCAGTAAGAAGTTTCACATGAATCTGAATCGATAAAAATAAATGAAGACCATCGTTACCTAAAATTTCTAATACCTAATCGATTCGTAATTTTCAGTGGCAAAAGGTTTCGAGGAGTGGGAATAATTTAAAGTAGTATTATCCCTGTGAAGTGGTGGATCGCTCTCCTTTTCCTAGGCACGCCTCTAAACCGGCTCAACCCGAAGAAGAAAACTTTTTTGGAATTACGGCACCCAAGTACGTACTTGGCTGTTGTAAATCTGTGGCGAAGGGAGTCGAAAGGGGCCAGAGAAATCCGGCAAACGAAGAAGAGAGCTGAATCGAAGAAGAATCTCCAGCGTCCTCGAAACTTCCCTTTATTCGCCGTGTGACTGTGAGATAAGTAGAAAAGAAACGGAACAGTATAGAAGAACGAAGATGGTAAGTAGGGGAAAAAGAAGGTCTTTCGAGAAACTAGGGAGACATACGGATACACAAGGCGATGTGAGAAGAGTCGAATTATAGGTAAATTTATAATCGTCATTAAAATAGGGCGAATTTCAAAGGTATTTGAACATTTATTTAAATTTCTATAAGCGTTTCACTGCTTTCACGTGCTATTCATGTTCGGAAATAAAACTTGGAGGAAATAGGTTAAAAGACAGACGACGTCTATTTCAAATCATATTTTTGTCACAGTTATTTTTATAAAAAATGTTCTATATCTATGTGTTCCATTTCAATGCAAATTTGACATCGCGGAAAGAGACTACGAACCTTGTGGAAAATTTCAGATTTACGCTGGTCTCTTTCGCAGGCATTCTATATTCTGCGTTAATATACAGACGAATTTAGACAAAATAAAATGCCGATATCTCCAGGATTAATTTATACGGCTATGTTGAAGTCGCTAATTTGTTAGTCTACATAGAGATTAGTAATTTTTAAAACTAAACTACCCCTTTTTTTAGTCTTTCCTTAAATTTAGTTCTTCCACTGCGTGTTTTAGTTTCCAGTTACGAAAAAACGCTTTATTTTTCAACTTTTCATCCGCAGTACAGATACAAAAAATACAGAATACTATAAAGGATTTAACAAAGAAAAAAGGAATTAGAGGATCGAATAGAAGATTTTCAGCGACAGTGAAACGAGAGGCAATGTTACACGATATACGTATGTTCTGTGGAAGTCTACACGTATCGATAAGAGCAATGAATAAGAAGCTGCGGAGAGGAAATTTGGCACGAGTACAGAAGGCCATCGAAGAACTGAAACGTGAACCTTTTAAAAAGAAAAAAGGTTGGGAGCAAAAAGGGGAAGTACGGTACAGAGATGTGTTATGCGATGATACATGAAGTGTTGTAAGCTAGTTGTTTTTTTAAACCAGTAGAGAGGAAATTTGTTTCATATTTCAAAGTACAATGAGGAACATTATATGACTTGTAGGATGCTTACACTGCGATATATCTTTGGTGAAACACATTATTCGCTCTGTTTTACAAGACGTGAGTTATGTAAAGCTTACCTGAAGTACTTAGGTATTATTCTCAAATAAATGTTAGCATCTAAAACATTAAAAAAGAGGCAGAACACTGTTTTTTGGAAGAAGTAAAAGAAATAAGATATTAAAAATAATTGTTACGTGTTTATCATATAAAAGTGACAAGACTTTTTCATCCATCCAATATTTGCCTTATTTTATCAATAAGGCAATAAAGTACTAACACACTTTTAGAAACCACGATTAATAAACTTATCGAAGTTTATGGAATCCAATAAGCCAAGTGAACTCGTATTTCAAGCATAACAAATACAAAGAACACTCGGAAACCGAAAGGAAAAATTTGCCGAAGAAGTGGAAGGGGTCAGGGAACAGAAGGTCCTTTGAAGAAGGAAAGGAAAGGACGGCGAAAGACAATATTTGACGCTGGTGAAATAAGGGGACGGATAGGAGAAATGAACCGGAAGAACCTCGTAAAATCGTTGAAAATACGACAGTGAATGCGAGTCGAAGACGAAAGGCGAGCTTTGGGAAAGCGAGGAGAACGAGAAACGAGAGAAAGGCAGCGAGGAGTCTTGGAAGATAAATGCGATAATCTAAGTTTTTCCATCTTGTGGGACACAGTGAGATGACCTCCGACAAGAAGGGACGCCGTCTGAAAGGGTCCACGCTGAATCCCCTGGAGTGCAACTTCACGTACGTGAAACGGAAATCGTCGCATGGCATCGCTATAAAACAGGTAAATCAGGAGTCAGCGCTAGCGAATTAAGGACATTTCGAATAACGTAACAGGACCTGTTTGCATACCATGATACACGGAGGATTATGATCGAAAATTAATTTTGAAATTCTGTTGCTGAAAGCGATAAACGTTGTCGAACGCTCTTTGGATTTTCTGTGAATTAGATTTGCTTTGATAGAGTGTGTACATATACTATTAAAGTTTCCTTATGCAACAATATTTTAACAGTATTTCAAATTCAATGATACAACTCAGAACGATTCACTCGTCTCTGACATCATACATATGCATTGAAAGATTTCAATATCGTAGAAACTTAACTTTTTGGAGAAAATGTTTCAAGTACACGCTGTGCCATGCTCGCCACGATAGTTGTCGTTAAGCTGCTGATTTTGCGGAAAAGCGTAGAACAGGACACCTGGGAATACAAGAAAACAGGCGAATTCACAAGCTGAAATCTAATGTTGCCGAGAACGCAAGAGACCACACTATTGCGATCCTTCCTTTAAACGGTCTTTATCTCCCTTATCTCTCGTTTTCGGTAGAATGCCCAGTACGTTTGCAACGTTAGACCCATCGTTTTCGTCCAAATTTCGATGACGTCGACTTCAAGTCTTCCATTCACTTATAACTGCACTACACTTAGGTTAATACTTCTATTTATCATTATAACAGTGCACTTAGTAGATGTTATTTAAACATCTTATTTTATTATATAGATGATAAATCTACACTTTGTAGCAAATAATATACTTTAATGAAAAAATTGTACAAGTAACGAATATAAACGACATTTGCATGTCAAATTCGCGAGATAAACGTGGCGCCGTCTAATATCTTGCATGAAAGCTTCAAAATTTCGCGCTTCAAGCTGTGGCTGAAATGAACAGAAGTGATGTGTGTAAATAATTATGAAGACTTTGCTGTTTTTGTTTAGTATTAATTGTGTTTAGTATTAATTTAGTATTGGTATTTAGTATTAATGCGTTTCTTCCGCATGGTTTTATTCATTATTGTCTGACGATGAACGTGGAGGTAATTATTTTAAATTTCAAACATATCACTTCCAATAAAGAAGGAAATTTTTTCTAAATTTGTAATGTCATATTTGACGCAATATACAGTAGAATTTGATTTATTTGAACAGACTTTAAATGAACAAATTTTATTCCACGTCTCTGACTTATTGTATTTTCGCATATTTCATGCGTGTTTCGTGCGTGTTTCATATTCTGAAATACCAATCTCGAAAAAATTCATATGTTTCTGAATCAAATTTTATTCGAATCATCTTCAGAAAAAATTTTATTCTGTATTTTCGATTCATTCTTCCTTACAAAATACTTACATATGTATACGGATACTTATTCTTTTCTAGATAATAATATAAATACAGATCTTTGATAATTTTAAAAGATTATATTCTAAATGTGGGATATTATATGTGGAATTATATAATATTATATATATATATATATATATCGTATTATAAATTAGTAAAAATATTGAAAAGTATTGTATACGGTTCCGATTTTTCAATATTATAAAAAAATAATTCTTTTTTACAAACATAAAATATGGGATAGGTATGCAATTGAAAGATATTACATAGATATTTCTGTAACATAATATGTTACCATATAGTACGTGTAGTCGTTTGTTATAACATTTCATTTGTCATAAATGTCGTTTAATGAAACAATTTCAATTTCCACAATATCCAATATTTCGATCTGACACACAAAGTACGTATTGTGATTTCAAGCAGTTCATATCAATATTTAATCTGACAATACGTACAAGCATGTGCAAGTCATTTGTAACAAGAGTAACCATCAGTTTTTGAATATTCTCTTTACAAAGCTAAATGATATTTCTATTTTAATTGTATGAAATCATAAAATTAATTGCGCACCAACGTTTATAATTAAAATATAGTATTTATTACAATAATCATAGGTATATTAACTTTGTAACAAATTATATTTCCATTATTTCCATTAGACATTCTAAACGAATCAAACAATAAGTGGATTAAACCAAAAAGAGAAACATCGATGTCAAATAATCAAAACTGAGAAAAGTCAATAAATTGTATAATTATCTTACCATTTTGTAGTACACAATTGATAAGTAGTATTGATCCATGAATGTATGTATATATTGGCAAATCAGCAATAAGTTCTGGTACCAGAAATGTCATAATGTTTCAAGTAAAAGATTCCCGAGTGTCCAGACAGACTAAAGACAATCCTGCTCGTTTCTTCTTCGAATTCGTTTTACTGCCATTGTCTCATTGAGTTTTTCATTCGTAATCTCTCTTTGGCTAGGCTAATTGTTATCTCAGCATGTCTTTGGCACAAAACACGATTGGTGGTCGAATTACCATAAACTCGGAAAAATCCTTACTCCCACAACCCTCATGACGCGAATGTCTCGTTGGTTAACAAGACTGTGTGTGTGGACGTTTCTTGAAGATTTTGAAATTTTTACGTATTGAATTTTGCGATAATACCGCAACGTGGTGCTTGTCTGTTTCAAAGCTTCGCTCATGTTAGCCTCTCTCCCAGATCGCAAAAAATCAAACATGCAATAAAATCTATTATATATGTACCATAAGCTATTTTACACATCCTCGACAATCCTCGAAGATCCCATCAAAGATCAGCCCATTTCTTCGCGTCTGTATATCCAGGCCACGAAGTAGCCAACTTTCTGTCAAATAGTCAAACTTTCTCACAAAACAAGAAACAAAACAGAAGTAGAACCATATCTTGCATCGTTTTTGCACAAATTTTACGGCGATCTACGGCGCGATAAATAACGTCTCTTCGTCATCGTCCTCGTTCTCATTCTCGTAGCGGCGCATATTTGTCTCGGTTGCTCCAAGTACAACGGCGACGCGGCGCATGCACCTAGCCATGTATGTCATAACTCATTACGATAAATTACAGCAATGGAAAAGTGCAGCGGCGGCGAACAATGTAATTCCAAGCCGGAGTGTTTTCTTGCGTTGTTGCCGCCGGTGCTCGGCGGGTTCGCGCGCAACCACGTGAACGGCTTTCATTCGAGACGAAGCACCTTCTTAACAACGTCTCGCGGGGTGCTCGCCCGTAGAACTGCATTTTGTCGTTTAGCGCAAGTGCTCGTAAAATCGTATGCTTTTTACGAGCAATCCACCCGTAACCTTCTGACAGCTTCGCGCTACACTCTCTCCCTTACCTCGCTGTTTCGTTATTCTTTATCCATCGTTTGCCTTTCCCTCTTGCCTTTTCTTACCATTTATCCCTATAGACACCAGGCACGATCCATAACCGCGGCTGCAATCTTAGCACCGGCACGGACGGCGACACCCGTTAAAAACGGGGTTAACGAGATCAACGTGGCTGCGAGACGTTATTGCGCGACGGGCATTTTTCCCGGGCTTTACGTTTTGACACTGAATGGTAATATCGTTAGTTCGATTTTTAGTTGGACGATTAACAGGGGCACAAGGAGCGAGGCTTGAGTCGAGTTTTCAATCGATTTCTGAATAAGTGGAGGGAGTTCGGAGGAATAGATTTCCTCGGAAAGAAAGTAAAACGAGATATTATATTGTGTAATAAGATCGCTTTTCAGCGGTACATTTTGAGGAAAGAAAATATTTCATAGCACGATTTTGTATTTATAAATGAAGTTGTATTGAATTTGAACACAAATCACATTACGTTTTGGCTTAATCAAGCACTAGAAAAATGTTTTCTCTGAACAACTCGATCCCCGTTATTTCATCGCCACAAAAAGCTTCTGTAATATAGTTTCCTAAGTGAAAATCGATAGTAACTAAACTCGGATATTATGCAAATAGTGGAAGAAAAAGAACACAGGTTTGCTTTTCTATTATACCAACCTATTCGATGGAAAAAAATTTTACTGTTCCTCCTTTTTTTAAATAGCTTCACGAAGTTCCATAGTATAGGATTAGTATAGCAGGTATAGACATTATTCCAATAATTGAAACTGGCATTACAAAATTGAGATTCATTTTGCTATATGCATTGTAGTTATCGACAACTGTAACGTCCACTTTGATAAATTAAAAAATATTTTGAAAGAAAGTGTAGTTACGATATTAAATATTTATTTATATTTTTTTCTCGCCGCGGAAACGGAGTTTTTCTAATAAAGTTTTATGAACGATCGATTATTCCAGTTATTTTAGTATTTCTCTGTTTGAAAAGTTGCCTTTTATCACGACCATGAAATTGTAATTTCCAATATGATAAAATAAAATGTCGAGCAATAAGTAGATTTTGTAGATGTGCAAGGACATAGAATTTCGACAGACACGCGTGATTCAATTAACGGTTGGAAGTTGAAGTTTCGCTCGAGCGTTGTCAAAATACAGCTGGAAGCTTTTTTACGCCCAGCCCACTGATCGTAGCTTTGTCGACTATTATAAAAAATTGAATTGTACGCAAATAAAAAAGACAGGCGCGAAACGAGACTCCGCGGTACGAGCAAGTGTAAATTTATATGCGATTCGTCAAAGGGAAAGTAGAAAACAAAACATGAAAAAGAGAAGAACGAGAGATAGGAAGATCGTGATAGGGGAGAGCGATTGAGGGATGGTGAAAAGTACGAGCGGATGTAACGAGCATGTCAGGAAAAACCAGCTCAAACACGAGATCTCTCGTTGCGGTCCACGTCGATAACGCTTTGCATAAAATATGCGGAAATTTACTTAAGTAGGTTCCCATATTCCGTCGAGGCGACCAATATCGAGCGGCTAGCAGAAGAAATAGAGCAGTTCCACGAAGAACATTTCTACAACGGACGAAAAACTGGATAAAATCGTGGTTGGAAGCTGCGACATGTCGGATGGACTCGATTTACCGTAATAAAAATATTCTAAACGCTCGTTGCAAAGATGTATGAAACGTTTGTGGCACGTACGTGCACCGAAAATGAAATGGAATTCCTCTTAAAGGATTTTTCTAATTTTTTTCAGAGATTTACATACATTTCTTCTGACATGTACGAGTGGTTTTATGATATTGTTGAGATAAAAATTTGCTTCTGGAAATAATGGTCTGTTGCGTAAGTATGTTGGCTTACGAAATACAATGATATTAAATCTTTTGTTAATGTATAATTTACGATTCAAAATAGGATTATATTTCCTTTTTCATCATTAATTTATTAAATAAGATACATACAATTTTGATAGAGATTCATATTCTTTACAAGCCACTTAGCTTGTTTAGCTTTTAACTTTCAGCAAATTAATATTTCTTTAGTAACTATACGAAACATTTCGTATGTTCGCAATTTAATCATCACAAATTGGTTTAAGATTCGTCTAATAAACATATCTATTTATCTTGTGCATTTCGATTTAATAATATCTCGTATAATCCTCCATCTTCGACGTCTTTAATATTTTAATACTTCCCAATGTACAAAATTAATAAAAGATTGTTTCTTACGTGATAAATTTTTCCATTTTCACTTATTGTACGTATCTGGAAAATTGTAACCAGGCGTAAGATGCAATTATAACTTCTCAAATTTTTTGATATTATTTCGGTTTTGGATATCTTACTGTCATTTAGCGAGCATATAGCGTTCATATTTGCTAGCTTAACAAACGCCACGTCACTTTTGTGCAACATTTCATTCAAATCACGTGTACTATCGATGATACACGCTATCACTTATTTTGTATGCACTGGAAACGTCAGCGCGCGAAAATTTTTCCGTACAAAAGGTTCAGCATGTATTGAAAACAGAGCACGTGGCATAAAACTGCGTGTTGTTGTTCGTTACTCGATTTGCGATATAATTCGCAATCAGAAAATATTTGAAGAGCATAGGGGAAAATATGATGTTTTATTTTTTATCTTTCATAGGAAAGTAATTTACAAATTTTAAATATCCATTTAAATTCTCTATTTGATCTCGAGAATAAATATAAATTTTCCCCAGTTGGCTGAATATTTTATAACATTTTTTTAGGTCTTAAAATTGTGCAGATTTATCGCTCATATCTGAAATATTTATGATTCTATATCTAAAAGCTTTTTCTTCTTTGCTTTACGGTGGCTCACGAAAATATTTAAACACTTCTCGTATTTAACTTTCATGTATTTAACTGACAAAAAATTACAAAAAAATACATGAATTATGCAATCACGAAAAGAAACTGCTATTCTGCACTTAATCAAAGGGAATGTTTAAAATTTTTGAAAAATTATCAAATTTGTAAGAATGTAAATTCACTGGAATAAAACATGGAGGAATTCATGGATCGAGAAAACACTAGGAGGATGGAAGTTTTCCAGCCAGTTTGGTACAAAGATCATGGAATAACAAATGAGAGATCGTTCAGAACAATCACAGCGTTTCACATCGTCGCGAAGAAATCTCGCACCAGTTTAACGTTAAACTCCGAAAACATGTTTAACGCTGAAATGCAGAATCTTATGCAAGTTCAGCTTGACGTTAAATTGATCGAATATCAAATTATATACATTTGGATTATACAATGACTCCACTGAGAACGTTTTTTCCAGGAATATCCGACTTCGCCTAATTCCGCCTAAAGGGAAACGCGGTCCTGTTGATTGTAGTTCTGATTTTAACTGTTAAACCGGGAAACGGATAGATCGTTGAAGAAACAGTGATGTAAATTGCGATATTTAAACAGAGAGAATGTAGTTTAAGGTTATTTTAAAAGACATTTCATACTGTCGGTCTCGAAAATAAGTACGCAGATGTCGGAAGGTAAAAAATGTTAGACTTACAACAAACCGTTGCTTAAATGTTAGAAGAAATGTTTAAGAAAGTAAATTTTCATGTCTCAAAAATATTCGGACACTTTATAAATCGACGTTAAAAAGGCTAAAATGGCACTTTTTTTATAAAAGTAATATTTCCGATATTCTTCCTGTCCAATAACACGTTTTAAACAGTTTAATATGTCGAAGATAGTGTTTAAGATAGCGAGTTCTGTAGGCAAGCACGTCCATTTCTATGGAATAAACTGGACCCTAGAATCAATAAGAAACAATATTAAATACTAAAGAGATATAACAAATTCGTCTAATTGAGGAATAAAGTACAGTATCGATTACTAAAAAAAAAAAAAAAAAAAAAAAATCCAACATATTAAACGACTTAAAACAAGCTATAGAACAAAAAGGACATCGGAAATTCCACTTTCATAAAAAAAATTGCCATTTTACTTCCTTTAGCGTCGATTTATAAAGTGTCCTAACATTTCTGAGACATGAAAATCAACTTTCCTAAACATCTCTTTCAATATTTAAACAACGATTTATGTTAATTTAAAAGTACTTTATCTTCTGACTTATACATATATTATACTTCAATATATCTATGCAAAATATTTTTGTTGTTTTATCTGTATTTATTTCAGATATAGAACGTAAAAGTGAAAGTTATGTTTATCACGAATATTTTCGTCACCAGCTTTAAGTACTCGTCCAACAGTATATAATTTTTTTTCTCCACCGCCTTCAATTAAAACGATAATTGTAGGCGTTTTCGGCATCTCAATTAGACAAGAAGCTCGGTTTGAAATCGTCGAGACAAACGAGAAACAGGGGTTGCTAGTTCTCGAACCTAATTCTCGAACAGCAGACCGAGCAAAAGTTCGCGTCCCTGCTCGTAACACTTACTATCAGACGCGAGGGTGGAGACTTTCCTCCTCGGTGAACATTTCGTAGTCAGACAGTTGAGCAAGGTAGCGAACACGCGTGGATAGAACTAGGAGGTACGGAGAATAGACGATTCAAATAGCCTTTCATCTCCGTCTTGGGGTAATTTCAAGGCTTTTACGAAAATTCATGGGGCAAAAGCTTCGATCGCGTAGCTAGAATCTTAGGTTTCACCGCACTGCCTTTTCTGTTCGCTCGTCTGTGTTTCTTTTGCATCGAATGGAGCTATTCTTCTTTCGTGCCTTGTATTGAGCGTTTTCTTTATCCGCTTCGGCCCACTTTCCCCCTTTTACGATTGCCATGCTACTAATCGGCCGCCTCGCTGTTCTCCCGATGGTCTTAAAAAGAAGAATCGCTCCTCTTTGAACGGGCTAGGGAATCTTCTTGCGATTTCGTGAATTTGCGTATTTTGTTGTACGATAGAGAAGCATAGAATATCGATAGAAAATAAGATATCGGAGAAATGAATAGTTTTTGTGATGCAGTTGGTTATTAGATAAGAATTTTAAATTAAATTATTCTGGATTTTAATATATTTATTTTAATTCAAAGCCTACAATTTTACTGCAGTTTTCTCCCTACAAACTGTTCGTGGGATTCAGGTAAATTCAGGAAATACGTCAATCTTCGTATGCAAATCGGACCACCATCCATTCGATCAGCGCTATTTTCACCGTTCTATTCTAAAGTGATTTTTGTTTTTCAGTACGTGAAAGATTTACCACTATGGTTGTACTTGTTTCTGTCATTTCATAGATATCAGAAAAAAGGAAACAAAAAGAAGTATAATAAAAATAAGTCACATGGAAATTGTATTTCATATCTTATTTCTTATCAGATCATTCAATGTCCCAATACTTATGAACAAAAGTGTATAACCATTTTAACGATTGTATTGGGATGTTTATCTCTCCCTCATTTTTCTGAACAATTTTTATCCCAACAGTCAGAGTATGCATAGCTCCAAGTCCAAAACATTCTCGAGAGAAAATATCTGCACCGGGACTAAGTACGTTCGACAGTATACAAATCATCCGAGGGCCCCATTTTCAAAAAAGGATTTTTATTATTTCATAGCCTATGAATCTCTTTGCTCTGGAGGTTGGTTCAACGTCGACGTCGTCGGTTGACAAATGTGCGTCGGTACGAACGCTTTTACCTCTAATAAAAATTTACGACCATCACTCGGTGAAACATTTTTCGCGCCCTTCCGATGCGTATTGCATTTCCGGCGGCCGCTGCATTTCTACCTCCCCCCCTTTCATCCGCGGCGATTGTTGAATTTCGCGTCACCAACTGGGTTTACGATATGCGTGCACGTGACTTCGATACTATTTTCGAAAATGAGAATTTCTGCGCTATACACAGTTCGAAGCTTTTGATTTCGTTATTTATCGACTGGATGATTTAAAATTCTGCTTGCCAGCCGAAAGAGTTTGAATTCGAGGTACCTTTCAACACAATTTGATGATTCTTTTATATGCCATAAATGTATGAGAACGTAAAACAAATTTGAGTTTCAAAAATAGAATTTACATGGAAACAATTAGACGAAATTTTTAAAATTTTCAGCAAATTGTTAACCTCTTGTTCAAGAGATTCTAGTCTTTTAATACAGGACATTTTAAAGACGTCTTTAAGATGCTCGTAACAAATTACCATAGGATGTCTCCGTATGATCCAGATCCTGGAAATGCTTTACTGTATAATTATTCTAAGTACAAAAATCTAGATTATATAAACATCCTGGTTTTAAACATTCTCGAGATACCCTATAGAATCTGAAAAATTTGTTCAAATTAAACGAGTTTATCTTTGCTTCATCTCGACGACACTCGTGTATCTTTCAGCCAAACTTTTACATTTCGCATCTTATTTACAAGCGAAACGCAATTTTACGGCAGCGACTTAAAAAAATGTCTTCATAAAACTCGGGTAAGCTTCCAGGGGCACGGTTGTATTCGATAAATCGGCGCGCTTTCTTCGGACGCTACGCGCCTCTGCTTTTTTCTTTTCAGCTTCCTGCCCTCGTATCCGACTTTTTGTGCGGAGAAAAATGTCCGTTCTTCGCCGCGTTTCCGGATGCTGCGCGTCTTCTTCTGAATGCCGACGTTACCTCGCAGACGTTACTTCGTCCGTTTTTCCTTCGAAACGTAGCGCGCGCATTCAGAACATCCTCAAAAATTTCGCGCGTTAGATTCATGTTATGAGTGCACCGCGCTCTTTCTATTTATTTATTTCATTTACATTACCAACCTGCCGATATCGATTCACGTCAAAATACGATGTCTTATGTTACTTTCGAGCATGGACATTTTGCAAGCACAACTGAAATTTTAAGAATCTAAGGCTTTCACGAACCTACAACGATTTTGCATTTTATTAAGAGTGCGCCTGTGCTAAACCTCCATATACGAGGTACAAAATTTTGTCCGCGATTTTGTGATAGAAAAATACGAAAATCACCCGCTATTGGACGGTTAATTACAACAATGCAAGATTAGTTGTAGTTCGGAAACAAAAATATGTTTGTATGAACTATTTTTCTTATTTTAGTGTGCTATTCCTACGTGGAATACTACTGCTACTGCATTTCCTATACACAACAGGACACTCTGTATTTCCCTCATTCCTCGGATATACGTTGTTATCGTTTCGTCCTTATTTCCTTGGTAAAATTGAATCCCTTTGTACGTAGCTGACCCTTTTCGGCCACGGATAATATACGGACGAACCGATAATAATCTCTCCGTCTCTGATACCCTTCTATCGGTTACATTTTACACTTTGTAGCCTTGCCGCCAGCCAATGTGTAATCATTCATCGATCCGCCGCAGTTTTTATGATGTACAAGATAACGAGGACGGTGGATAGAACATTTTTAGGCTTCGAAAAAAAGGAGAAAAACGAAATGTTAAATAGAGAAAAGCGAGATATTGGAATTTGGGTTTATTGGGAGGTGTATTGCCACAAATTAATCGAGAGGCGAGGCTAATTTTTAATTGTTTTCTACAGTTCGTGCTTTTTTGTCTATGTGATGAGTGAAACCGGTATTTACTATTATTTTATAATAAGGATCAAATGACAATTTTATCGCTGCATCCAAAATCTTTGGAATTGCAAACAATCGATACGTAATACTAAGTACACGTCCAAAAGCAACACGATTCACAATTTAATCATTTCTGGACCGGAAGACAGGACAATTATCCTCGGTTTTACGATTCCCAAGCAGTTTGTCAGCCCGTGGTTGACCATTCGCGTTCTAACGAATTAGGATCAGGACCGTAAAATCCCAGGGGCTGGTCGCGATTCCTGGCAAAGGTGGGACCATCAAGTCCGATATTACCGGCGGTGGTCCTGATTAAACCGACTTCATTTCAGGATGATATAAAGCGGCCGGCAGGAAAGCCGCGCTACCACATTTCGCCTTTTACGAGCTACAAAATCGCGCCGTTTTGTCCATACGTGGTGGCTGTAAATCGCGGTTTCCTTTTTAATTTCGCTGATGCTACATCCGTTGCTCGGGTATACGTTATAAAATCCTCTGGCGTCGCTGAGAAAGCTCCGCGAAAACTCTAATTATTCCGGGTGAATAAATTTTTCCGTGATATTTCAACCACGCCCGCAAACCTCTGCTATATTTTTTGGTAATCTTCTGTTTATTTCCGTGGCCGTTTCTTCATGGACGAACATTATTTCGACCGGATCGAGGCTGAAACAATGCCTCTCATTGTTTCGACCCTCTTTCTCCTCTGTTACTTTCTTTCTTCTCTATTTTTTTGTTCGTTTCGTTTCTCGTTGTTTCTTTTTATCTGATGAAATGGGATTGTTTTGCAACGTTGCAAGCTGCGGGAAATGGAACTTGAACCCGGATGAAAAACCACGTCGTCGTTGCCTGATTGTTGACATCGTGTCGCGCGTTCGTTGTTCGTTGGCCTTTTTGGTTTTCTGTTTTCCGAAAAATGCTCGTCATATGTTTCTTGGATGATGCTTTTTATAGCTGCACATCGTGAACTATATACCGTGGCAATATCGCGGACATTTGCTGACGTATAGTGACTTACAATTGTAATATGTTCGTGAAAGTGTTTTATTTACAAAATATCCATAGCAGTATTTTGATCGCATAAAAATAAGCCTTCTTTTAATGCGAAATAAAGTCTACGGTATAACTGTACAATATGTGATGGATGTGATTTATGTGGAATATTTTTCCTCAATTTCTATATTTTCTCGGCTGTTTTTATTTGAAAATAGCTCGTTACGCGACGCTTTTTACTCGCCCATCACCGTATATTTCGCGTTTGACATGTCGTGAGACTTCTATACACGTCAATAAATTACGACTGTAACCTCTTTTTCGTTTCTGCCATAAAAGAAAGCAATGAACACCGGAATAGGTCCGAAGAGGAAACAAAACCATGGGGACAATTAAATGTAATCAACCCAGTACTTCTCGCGACAGAGCTGTTGTAATAAACTAGACAAAACAGGCTCTAATTTATGTTTTATTGCTGGTATTTATATTATGGTCTCAAGTATTCATTAAGTACGTATCATAATTAATATCTTAAATGGGGAACAGGTTGTTAAACAGGAGTTTTATTCCTGATACAGCTCTTTCACTATGCAATAATTAATTCTGTGGTTGGAACTTTCATAACCTTTTCAGTATATTCTTCTTTAAATATTGAAATAACAACTTAACATTGTAAATATAATTTGCAATAAAACATCGTTGCCATCTTATTCTGTTCTGTAAAGTTTCATCCAAGTGGAAAAGCTTCGTCTCAAATCCAAGTAGCTGCCAAGGATAATTATTCGAAATTACATTCGCGACCCTTTTTCCGTCCACGGCGATTAAATTCATGGGAATGGGTCGAGACACAATTACGCGAATTTTCGTTCTGTCAAACTCGCTTCGAACGACACCGAACGATCCCTCGGTGATGATCGTATCGTTTCGCGAATCGGCCAATGGACAAGCAGAATAAAAAGAGCGGCTAACTATTCAGAATAGGAAGCACCTCATGGATTCCGATAATCTTCAAATACACCATCAAGGTACTCAGAATGTTGAGTTTTACGATTTAATTCAAGATCATCGAAATCAGTGAAGCGTATTCTGTTCTATACGGTTTTGAATAATTACCAAAAGGCAAAAAAGAGAAGATGGAAAAGAAAGAGCAAATGGTAGAGATAACACGACGTGCATAACGAAAATCCGAAATTATTCTACGCTTCCGTAACGAGCCTTGTAATTAGCTACAGCCGCAAATTGTCCTCCTGCATCTCTGTCTGCACTGTCTCGCACGGCCTTGTTCCTTCCATTTTAAACGGCGTATACCACCCTCATGGTGGAGTACGCTTTAAAAGGACTGAGCTCGAGTACTAACGAATTCATGAAGTACCCTTCGAGCGTACGGATTTATTATTTCGTGCCATGAGCTTAAAGTTCCGCTTTTATGCACGTGGAGAACCGAGGAACGCTCGAGATTGATCGTTAGTTAGTTTATTCGTGCGGTGTCTGATGGGCGATCGTCGGTTTCAATGGATGGGTTAGAATGGTTTACAACGTGCTGTTGGTGTTTGGTCGAATGAATTTCATATTTTTAAGTGAGAATTTCGTCGTTGATGACTAATTACCTTGGTTTGTATTGGATTCGTTACTTGCCTGATTTTGCTTCTGTTTGAAAAGTGAATTTCTTGGTTGCTTTTGATGATAAAAGCGTTTATAAATTAAGAAGCTTTCTGAAGAAAAGGTTTCTACATCTATAATAAATAATATTCATGCTAATAAATAATATAGATTATATTTTCTAATCAAATAGTTGAATATTCATTTAATGTATATCTGTAAGCGATAAAGTATCTGTACGGAAAGGATTTATCCGGAATATAAATTTGAACCTAAACTACTGTCATTGTCTCGTGTCTTTTGTAATTACAACCGTTCCCAGCAGACAGCAATCTGCGCACAATTTCACCATTCCCATCGTTTCACGTTAAAAATGAAATCCTGCGTCGCACCTGCGTTGCGTAATTACCACATCTTTGTCCTTTTTCAGTTTGTGAATCCGGCTAAGTAGACGTCTGATTCGTTTGCAGCCTCTCTTCAACCGCTTTTAATTAACGATTATTGTCTCTCATTCATATTTTCGTTTCCCTTCTTACTTTTTTCCTCGCGCCCATAGAATGAATATTTCAACCATGCTTCCGACTTGTCTAGGAATTACGTTTTCATTCGTGTAACGCAGCCGTAGCGTGGTAATTCGGCGGCAGCGACGAAATTTTTCAAGATACGAAGCACAAAGTAATGAGAAGTAACGAGAATATCTCGCTGGAGTTAATGGATATTTTAATTAATGGACACAAGATGAAAATAATATCGTCCGGGTAGCTTTCTAGTGGTTTTGTCTTCGTCGGGAACTGCGGCTGATAATAGACCTGCTGGTTAATATTTGCGAAGATGATACAGCGAACCTTCGTTTTTTAATGCAAGAAAGATTATTTGTTGAGCGTTGTGAAAAGATGTTGGTAGTTGGTTATTGATTATTTAGTTTATTCACTTTTAGTTATTAACTTGTTTTCTGGCGAATTTAATTGTTTAATCTAAGTTTACAAGATTGGAATAATAGTAGCAATCTGTTCCATTTTATTCTAAAATAAATAATTGTTGCTATTTTAATTTTGTTTAAAATGTACAATGAATGCCCGCATATATCTGGAATTGGATGGAAATGCTGATTGACTTGTTATCTTCCCAAACTAAGGAAAAACTAGCAAACACAAGCTTCGCAGAGTTACACTCGAGTTCCGGGCTCTAGATGCGCATACACAGTATGCACATATTTGCACTTGCATACATATATGTACGAATATACATGATAGAGCTACGGTCAACTGTAGCTTAGAAAAAGATGTACTTACTCTATATAATTTCACATCGGCGGTAATTATTAATTAATTTTTCCATTAATTATTAATTAGAATGAGGTCAGAAAAAGACGCTGACGGCTGAGTGGCATTAATAATTTCAAATAAAGTGTTAAAATCTTCCCTTTCATATGTTCATGTGATGCATTTTCAAATCACATGATTTTGAAACATCAATTTGTTTCTTGCAGCAATAATAACGTTTCAATACTTTACTATAATATTTTTTATTACTATCTCGATAAACAATCTTTTCTTTCATTTCTCATTTAGCAGGTATCTTGAAAGTATGAATCGTATATTTTCTATTAATACCAAATGCAGACACAAGAGAAAAGAGGATATGTTTGTCTCGTATATGTCTACACAGTAAATAATCCTCCTCAAACAACGCTAGCTTTATTAAAGCAAATAAATTAACAGCTTTGAGTGTCCTGGATTATTTATTAATTTGGAATTTTAATTACATTATGTCTGTTAGAGTTAATTAAACCAATCTGCACTATCGTGTAAAAGCTTACATGAAAGAGAAAAAGAAATTGCGACGATGATAAACGAGAAATAATTCGGACAAATTAGAACGGTATAACCGGTGTCCAGACATTTTTCTGGCATCGCCCCGAGATGATACATAGCCGCGCATAGTTCTGCCGTTATCACGGTGAAATGTACAATAATGTACATACGTAGTACTTATGTACTGGCTAACGTAGAAAACAACGACGTGTTTCTCGCACGGCTGTCAGTTTCAGCCGCTGGCTCAGTCAGCTAAGAAGGACCGGTTCAGCTGATAAAACAAAGAGTAGGGGTTGGAGAATGCGGCAAACGAAGCAAACAGTCTGGCAACGATTCCATTCGAGTTCTCCTCTTGTCACCCGGTCCGGAAAAATAACGCGAAATCGTGGAATCAGCACTGTCTCGACAACGCGCTTCACTCCACCAGTTCAAAGCTTCGATTTTCTCAAACTATCTCTGTCCGGAGTGGATATTTCGCGAAAATTCATCAAACAATGAATTTAATACCGTGTGTTGCTACGTAGGATATTCAAAAAGTAGGGAGCAGATAGGAAAAAGGCCGTGGAAACTAAACATAACACTGACTTAATGTTAAAGTAAAAAAACATGCGTGAAAGAAACGTTACAAAAAATGTATAATCAAGCAGGGATGCTTAAAATGTAAAAGCTTTTGAGAATCGCCATTATAATTCTAATTAGTCTTCAGTCTCAAATATGTTAAAATTACAATGTCGTTAACGTTACGTTATCTGAAATGTCTTCACGGTTTCCAATCCTTCAACCTGAAAAATGAATTTCTGATTGAAAATCCCTTGAAACTTAGTACGTATTCCTTACTCAAAACAGATACTGTCATATTTAGCATAATTTTATTATCATGATTGCAAGAATATTATTTGCATGGAAATTTTCTTTTTCTTCTCTTGGAAATGTTGGAAAAAAGTCAGTATACCTAATTATAGTTACATACGTGAGTTTCTCCAACGACAAATTCTTGCGTTCACCTTTTCTTGGTCTCCTTTTCAGTTGGTCTCGTTAACTAAATTGTTTTTCTCTGAGTGAAATCATTTCGGAAATCCTAGTGGAAGCTTACTTTCGTTTTGCGGAACTTTCGAAACGAGGTGAAGTTTTAAAAAATCGCGAGAACTTGGCGCAAGGGAAATTCGTAGGAGAATTCTGGGGTTAGCCAGTTGCTAGTTCTCACGGTGTTGCTGAATCGCGGTTTTGTTCGAAAATGTTTGAAGATGTGATTAAAAGTTGAGGAAATAGGTGGATTTGACGAACTATTGATTTCACTTATGAAAATTAAATCCCTTACCCTCCCGATGCCATATCTTTTCCAGAATTAGCTTATTATCGCTGAGTGATTGAGTCATAAATTCGTTCACATTTCGTTAAATAAGTGTGATAAAATCAGTGGATTCAGACAGGCGTATTTTCACATTCTCACACATTTTCAAATAATTTTTACATTTCCCAAATCTCTTACTTAGCTCTTTCCCATAAACGCATAAATATCCACAATGTACGTTATCTTATGTACGTTATTATAAATATGTATCACAAATTCCACTCCTCCAGCAAAAAAACATTCTTTTCATCCAGTATCCAAGGAAAAAGCAATAGCTTCGAAAGTTCGAAAAGTATTTCCGATCCACAACCCATTTTCGACTGTTCAAAGGGTTGAAACGCGCCAGAGCGAAGAACGTTAATGAACACTCTTCCCGGGTCCATCCTATGAACAAAGGATTCTTTCGAGGCGGATTTCGCGCGAATCGAAGCGAGAGTTGACAGGATGAAAAATTCGTCGAGGCCACAGCAGAACGGAGGGAAAAAATTAGGCGAGACCGGAAAACCGGCCGCGCCCTTTCCTTTTTCACTGCAGCCTGACTCTTCCACCCCTGTGTTCCAGCACTCTGCCGAGCATTATTTTATCTGGTTCTGAATTCGGAACGGGATCAGGCTGAGTGCGACATTGTTGGCCACAATTTCGGCCTCGCGAACCCACTTCGCGTTTGTTTCGCCCGAAATGAAATAATTCCGAGCGACAACGCTCGCTAGCATTGAGTGTTTCCTTTTCTACCTCGTTCGAGGATGGTTCGCGGTTGCCAGAACATCGCGTAAAATTCGTTGTATTGCGCGGTATGTTCCTGAAACCTGATAGAGTGAAATTGGGATTTTATGACAATTTTTGGAGTCCTTATTGGAAGTCCTTGGAATTGATAAAAATATGTACCGTGTAGATGTTTTTAATAAAATGTTAATTTCATTTGGTTTTGCTGCGATAAGAATTCGATTTTGTAGATATATGTATAGCTATTGATTTTTTATGCTACTTATATAGAAGACTTTTAATTTTTGTTACAACGTTCGCGTAGGTATCTGTTTTAGGAGGTGTGATAAAAATGAGTTGATGGTAATGTAATAATCTTTTCATGTTTCTTTTCACGAATATAATAAAAGTCGGAATATCGTACTGTAATACGTACATATGTAATGTCTGTATTTTGAAACGCGATAATAACATGCTAGTAACGAAAGCGGATATTTAATTATATCATTTTCACCTGCTTGCTTTTTGAAGATACGTGCTAGCAGAATGGTTGTAATTTTAATTAAATGGAAAAGCTTCCGGCAAATATCTTAGACGAGTTTCTCATGATGATAATAATAACAATAATAATAATAATAGAAGTACATTATATATGATATAATTGCAGGAGTCTAAAAGGATGGTTTATGGTCACGATATAATAGAGAAGATTTAAAAATTCTAAAACCTGAAATAATTGTAAAACTTTTAATACGTATAGCTTGTAACTATGTGAATTTTTGTGAATATACGACTTTAATTTTTACGTGAGTCGTCCGGTTGCATGCGAACAAGTCTTTTTATTTTCGAGTGTGAGCTCCACTTTTGTATAATTCATGTAGAGCGTTCTCCACAGTTGAGAGAAATTAAGTGTTTCTCGAACGAACAAAACGCGAGCGGCGTAATTCGTCTAAATATAAAACGTGACAGAGTTCTGTAGAAAATGTGCAGCAGATATTTCCCACGTATCGCCTCAATCTTAAAGAAAAGTATATTTAATATTTTGGCGCCAAAAAAGGAAGGGAAGTATTTTGTTTAGAAAGAATAACTGAGCTCTTTTCTATTTATTAAAACTTTAAATCTCTACAGAGAGATTATTTTAGAACATATATGTCACATTTTATCAAACAAATACAGTTATAAATACAATTTACTTGGTTCTGTTTTTCAAGGCAGATAGGTTCCCGAAAAAAGAAACTCGTGTAAAAGGTATATAGTGTGATGGAAACATAGAGCGTGGAAACCTAATGCTTTCTTTTCATTTATACTGGAGATTATACAATAATACAAATAATAAGTTATTTTCGAACAACTCATATCAAAGTTTTTAATTAAACCAATACCTAGTTTATTTCTTTCATTTGGACTCATCTTGCACTTTACAAACTTGTAAAGACGATTATATGTACATTATGCGCACCGGAGACCTCACTAGATCATTTTTACTTGAAACAAATAGTCAGCAATTAAATTCCAGGAATCAAAATTATAATGGAGATCCAAAAAAGTCACCCAAAAGAGTTTCGAGCGCAAAAGGTTAAATTCAAATGAATGTTTTTAGAAAATCACCATTTGTACAATTAACTCGCATAAAATAATATTCGTGTCATTAAAAAGCGTAGAAAGAGAATCGAATTCTTTTTTTAAATCCTGTTAAATCAGAATCGTGTAAAAACAAAACTAGGCACACTAATCAATCATTTATTGTAGAATTCTGTCAGTGGCTTAATTTTTGCACGTTACTGAACGTGCTAATTATCGAACACTGGTTAGGTTGCTTCCTTTTTGTTTGTGTTTGAACCGAGGTAATTAAGTATTCTATATTTATTCTAATGAATATTCTATATTCTAATGAATAAAAGCACACTAATCAAGAGAAGAATCGGTTCTAAACGACGCAGAATCGTGTTAAAAGATTTAATCCGCGAACGATTATTGGACAAAGGTACTGGGGGATTCACTGATACATAGCGCGAATTAATTTCTAACGACGACGACGATATTGAAAATTATCGATAGAACAGAATTGTCGATAATAAAGTAACACACCTGTCGTTGAATAAAGGTTACAGGAGTATCTATATTCGACTTCGAACTGAATGTTACGCTTTTAATGGAACATAGATATCTGGTCGTTCATATCGATGCATCGGTAAATTCATTCAATCCTTTGCATGTTTGATTTCCATAAAATATTTTTAGAGAGTATTGAGATATGTGTAATTTTGTGTGCTAGAGTAGATTAGTCGCGTAGTAGTGACACACACATATGAGTATGAATGTGCGGAAGTGTGTGCGTGCACAGCGTCTCGTAAAACAGATGAATGCAACTATTCCGTTAGTAGTGTGGGGCATGGAAGATGATGAGACAAAGAGAGTGCTGAGATGCGTGCAAATGTATATCGACGAAGATCTTGTAAATCACATATTAAATAAATCTGAAACTATTTTGATATCAATTCTAAGTGTATTCTAAATGTTCCTATAAATTTATTTCGGCGATTAAGGTCCACAATTCTCAACAGAGAGTTATTGTTGTTAGATTTGTAGATAAATTATCTTCGAGGATCAGTTAAATCTTATACCTAATCTTACAAATTTTTACAGATATCTCCGTCTATAAATTTATACGTAATATCATAGGAAATATCGTATGTAATAAACAGTTAAAAGTTTAAGTGAATTTTTAAGAAGTTCCAAATTATCCGATAGCTGAGTGGCACAAGTTGTTAATTGCCCGGTAAAGGGAGCAAAACTTGGATATTTCGAACATCGATCAACTAATTAAAGACAGTTACAAGAATAATTGCTGATAAGACTGTCCAACTAACCAGAAACTCGGTTGCTCCCAATATTAATAACCAACTGCAAGCCTGATTACTTCCTGAAGACTGTAACTAACAACTGGCCATTAACTAGCTACTCCGGGGCCATCGTTTTCTCCGAATATTACAATCTCTGTTACACAGTTTCGGACATGCTGGAACTTACCACGTGTTGGGTGAACTTTGGTATAAACGCGAAGATTCCTTCAAGACTCGAATCCGCTGCGCAACTAATTTCTGAATCTCCTGTCTGTGTATCTTCACAGGAAACACGACAGATGGAAATTTTGCACTGTAAATATGTATATGAAGAGCTGAGACTCACAGTTCACTATTGTGATAAATTAAGAACGTAAGCTTTATCACGAATATAGACATTTAAAAATTCATAAAACAAATGAACTAACTAACTAACTTATCCGCTGAAAAATTGTCTACATGGAATATCGATGTCTTCGACCTCTAACGTAACATAAATTGACTAACGATTTAATTGAAACTTCTCTCATAATTTTCTTCTTTGTTGCAATTGGTAGAAAATGGTTGCTTCGCAAGTTCAATGGGCAAACTATTATATCTTACGAGTAGTATTCGAACCCTATGAGAGAAACCTTAGATATTGAATTCGATTCGGATTTATAAGTACATATTGAACTTGATCTTATCGCTCCCTATAAACCTAAATTCGATTTTCAATCGAAGACATGGACGAGGAACATAATTCTCAACGGTGTGCTCCACCTTCCACGAATTCGTTCGTTGCAACGGTACACTACTCGCCCGAGGAAAAGAACGGAGAAAAGTGTGCGAAAGAGGTAAATAAACAAAACGGCGAACGAGCAAGAGCTAAGCAAAGCTTGCAGAAAATCTTGGGACATAGCACGGTCGAGTTCCTCCTCGAGGATGTCCTCGTTGCTACGTTTTCGTTTAAAATTGATTGATTCTTTTGAAACCACTAATCTTTCTAATTTTGAAAAGCTGCGTGAAACGGGAAGATACCTCGAACACTGAACGAAACTTTTGCGCAAATTTTACATAAAAAATGATTCATGTAAAAATAGAAAGCAAGAAACGAATAGCTTTAAGTTTGAGCAAGGATTTAACTTAATTAACTTCCTTCGTGTAATTTGCAGAAATTTTTATGAAATTTTTTTGAGAATTGCACAAGTATGAAGATTAATTTTACGTTGACAGTGAAGTCATATTGATTGACACTTTTGAAATTATTTTTACTTAAAAGATATAGTAAAGAAATCAAATAAATCTTTGTTACTGCATTCAATAGTCGTCGATGTTCCAATAGATATGAGAGATTTTTTAGTACAAGATTTGATCAGTGATTTCAAACAGTTATTTCATTTCGATCAAGAATTCGATTTCGAGATTTCCTTTGCGTGAACTCGTTCGTCGGACAAGATGGAAATCTGGCATAACTTGCTTGTCATCGAAAAAAGATATTGCGTTCGAAGTAAAGTAGACTCGCAGTAATCAAACACGACATTTTTTATATTATGTTACGTGTAATTATATGTAACGCCACATTACCAAACACACATGCAGGATACAGCCCATTTTACGTATTGAAAGTTTTAAATAAAAAAACAAGAACATTAAAGTCAAGTTACGTAGGATTACAGTCGACTTTCCAAACTGTAAGCTAGCAATCAGACCACAGAAAAGGGAAATTGCAAAAAGAAATATAAGATCGGTGTCAAATAATCGCACGAACGAAAATAGATGTAACGAGAAACAAAAAGAACCGGTCTCAGGGGTGGTTACGTTCACAGGCGAATGGAACTGCGAAACCGGAAGCACCGCGAGAGAATTATTTCGAGGGCGTGAGGGAAAAGCGTAATTACTACGAAAATTGCTTCCACCGATTTATATTCTCGTTGGACGACCGCGGCGAGAAATGAAAAATGAAATCTCGACGAGCCTCGGGGCGAAAATATCGTTCCGAACGAAAACAGAGGAATCCCGATCGCAGACGGTAGGGAAATTCCTGACAGAGTCCCATACACCTTAAAACGAACTTAATTTCCGAATCGAATTCCGACGATTTGTAATTCCGCCTAGTTCGGTCGTGCTCTAATGAAATCGCATGAAGTACGAGTGTAATTAGCATTCCCTTGTGTATTAGTAGTTACATTGCCAATGTGAAACTAATGGCGTCGAGCAGGATTAGATGCAGGGAAATTAAGAATGATAACGGAGTGGCGTAGTTTCACGCAGCTATTATTATACATTAACCTGTCTCTTGTTAGTTGTTGAATTTTATCACAGAAATTTGTTCTTACAAGGAACGATAAGCAGAAACGGGGGAGAAATAAAATTACAAACAATCTAATATTATATTCGCCTAAAAATAGAAGTACTCCTTTTTACAGGTAAAGATCACAAAAATCATCAAAAATACTTCCTACATTATTTGGAAATTATAAGAAGTACCTACTACAGCTCTTTCTTTATACTCCATCTTCTTTCGTAATTTCTGGTAGAAACACAACATTCTTGCAATTATTTTTTTGAAGCAATACACAAGAGAAAGCATTATTAAAACTTTCACCAAACAAATGTTCTGTAAAGCAAACTTTTTCTACCTTGTTTCCTCTGAATTATTCTTGTGTAGAGATGAAACATCGCCACCCTTGGCCAACTTTTGTGACACGAAGCGACTGCTTGTTTCCGGACTCGGAGACACAGAAATTCGCGGAATTTTCGCGTTTTCCCCGTAGGCGTTTTACCCGTTTCATGGAAAATATCGTAGCTGGTGAAAAGCGAGCTGCATTTCCCGGATGAAGGGTGGTGCGATCGCTCCGTGAAATGGAGGGCGAACTAGCGAGAGAAAGAAGGGATTTGAATTCCAAGGAAAAGTTTGAATTAGAGGGAATAGTGATGCCAAGGGATTTCTCTTGAAATGACGGATCAATGAGTAGTTTCCTTTATGATGATAGAATGACAAAGTTGGGAAATTGACTAGGCCACAAATATTGGAAAGGGACTCGTATTTTAGATAACATCTTTGATGTAATAGCGGCAGATTCTTTACCCGAAGACTTCGTTTATATTTTCTAACATAGGTATTTTGAATTTTTTAAAGTCAATAACGCTAATGCAAAGTAAAAATTACAGCACGATAAAATTCAATTAATTTCCAAATATTTGTTTAATAATCGAAGCTCAACGATATAATTTAATATTACTAAAGTTTCAGAACTTTTATTAAACTTATTAAAAAGATACCCGACTATGGACAGAGCATCGAACTATCGTGCCCAAAAAACGAGAGAAGGAAGAAAGAACAGAATTTACGTTGGAAATTTTACACAACGCCGACTTCAAGACCATAAACCCGCAAGCAAAAATCCATAGTAAAATAGACGTCCGCCCAAGCGCCCAAACTATAAATTCTGTCCTCGCAAAATCAAAAATCCCAGCAACCTTGATACTCTCTAAAGCGGACAATGCAAGTCATTGCAAATATTCTCTCAACCAAACCTGTTGGTGGTAGCAGATATTTTCGAAGCTATGTTGAAGTTTCTTTGCCAGGTTTACGACTCGCTAACTTCTTACCCAAAAGCAGCAATCCGAGCATTAATTGCGTAGCGGCAAAAATGGTGAAACAAAGCAACCCGCGAAGCTCTTGAAAACGATACGACCAGCTACCTCGTAAACCTTTACACATTCAAATCTGCTAAGATGAGAAATTTTCAAGGGAAAATTTTCGTTGCTTTCAGATGCGATCGATATTTTATCTCTACCTTCGCAGTATCGTCAGAGAAATTCGTCTTTTGAAGGGATATGGGAATTCTATAATGTGAAGAAGATTATAAAATGCTTCGTTTATTATACACTATCACTCAAAAGTTTGTGGTTACTTTTCTAGTTATAAAATTAGGGATGCGAAAGTCTAGGATGGTTTTATCTTCTATGAGAACTGTTGTAGAATGTCAGTTTTCAAAGTTGATGTACAATAAAAAATACCTAATATATTAATTTAGATTTTATCTAATGCGCTCTATCGAAGATGTAATTAACTCACTCACTGCCAACTACGAAATATCTTGTAGCAAACGTACGTATCAAGATTGCCGACTACGAGATATCTCGTAGTTTGCGCTACAAGTTTAGTTTGATTGCAATTGGTCACGGAATAACTTTGCGTTAGAAATTATTAGAAAGGATGAACGAAAATTTTATATAATAATATTCATATAATAGTATATAGATTTTGTGAAATTCCATGTTTCCTTTAGAATAAAATCTTGGCGCCTAGAGCAAAACGCTCTAAATTTGCCTAGCAGTGAATGGGTTAATGTAAAATACTTTTATTTCTATTATTCCTGTAATATTCCTTTAACGATTTCATTCCATTTTATTCTCTATCTCTCGTATCTTTAAACACGAAGATTAAAAACTCATTTCAATTATAAACGTAATTCTACCTTGGTTTCTTTGCTCGTGAAACATCGATAAAAGACAATCGTTATTAGCACCCCCGAGATGGAATACAAACGCGAAACGTCGTTGTACAGATATTTGCGTACGCGAAATCGTTTCAATTTATTAAAACGTGTAGCAACGCATTCTGTAGATCAAACAAAGTTTACTAACAAATATAATTTTATTAACAGCGGTAAGAGGATTGCATTAATTACAATTTTTACACGCCGTTCCGAAGATTCTCCGGAAAACGGTCAACGTTAATTAAAATTATTGTACGTATAGAGTACGGTAATATAATACGGTAATATGAGTATATGAATTCCACTTTTGTATATGAAACCGAAAATCGAGGAAGAAAGTCAAAGTAATCCATGCGGAACAAATTAAAGATAAATTAGAATTCAAATTAGAATAATCTACAACAAAGAATCTCAACCAGTAAATTATGCAATAAAGAATCAGGATATTCATCACGGTACATTAGCCAGAAAAAATCTCTCCCACAAGACACTTTACCGCCAGACCAATAAATTAAAAAGCAAAGAAAAATCAGGATAGCTCGGTTACCAGAAAAAACCCTGCTATTCCACGCGAACACGTCGCTGGAAGCATGCGTAACAGCAAAGTAGTCTGGAATCGTTATCGCGGAAGGTAACGCGGCGCAATTATACGTGCTCCGGGGCTAGCACCGAGCTAGTACGATAGTTGTAAATTCTGAGAAGCGGATCTGATCCTTCCAGAAGTCCTGTACTAGCGCCAGCAACCGGCAAGACAATCTCCGCGTAAAATCTCCAGGAAAATATTGAAAATTGCAAGGCTTCCTAACTACGCCAAAGTAATTGTAGCAGTCTCTCCTTTCACGGTATAACAAGCTACGAAATCGTATTCCATCTTTCGCCGTATGCACCACGATTCCCAATGAAGCATCGGCAGGACAACGAGACACGCGTCCTTCTTTTCTTCAAACAACAACGAGCTTAGCATTTTTATCGCAACCGCGTTTATGCGCCCAAAGGAATTCGTGATATCGAAGCGAATAAGGAAGAAGGAGCCGGGGGCTGTGTTAACCATCCGACGAAGCTGCGTTCTCTTTGTATTTGAAATACCTGAATTCTCCGCGGTACAACCGCTCTGGAATTTTTGTTCCCTATTGTAGGAATACAAGGTTCTTGGTTGTTTCCTGTTTCTCGCGGAGAATCGAAATACGAATTGAGAATGCAATGGAGAATTAATCTCTGCGAGATTGTTGGTGTTCAGCCGCGAGTCGAGCATTACACGGGATTTGGCAGGATGTGTGATATTACTGGACTCAGTATTCTTCTGCATTTTCTGGTATTTTAAAAGAAAGTGGACGATATTTATACAGTGTACACTGTATGCTTGTGTACTTGGAATAAACCGTGATGCTTTGCGGGAGTGACGAAAAGGTGGGAGTAAAACAGGCTCGACCCGCGGTAAATTAAAATTTCAAATTATCGTCAGCGTGATAGATCGATCGACGACAAAAACGATATTATTTGGATGTAGGTGGCATTGGTAGTAATTGTATTTTGTATAATGTTTCCACGAACGAGAGAAATGAAGCTCGAGCGGTTGAAATTTGTGCAATTATTAGTCGATCGGTCTCTGAATGATTTTCGTGAGAAACTTGGACAAATTTGTAGCGAACGCGTTGGCAAAAAGTTAAATGGAAAATCATTCCATATTCATGCGGGAACATATAATAATTGTATCGTCTGTGAAGGCTTTATTCGGTATTTGTAATTACATATCGAGCCTGATACAATTCTCGAAAATTAACATTATTCATGTTCATTTTGAAAGCTAAATTTTTTTCTCGATGTACATGCTGGAACAGAACGCAATTCACATTATTTTCGAAATAACAAATGTGAAATTCATGGGATGTGTTAAATAGCCAATATTATAGGTATAATGCTGTCGAAATTCATAAATCTTCAATTAAAATGAAATTCGATGCTCCTCGAATCGAAACGTATTGATTTCTAAAAATATAATGATTTAAATAGCTCGAGATTTATCATTTATATTTCAGCTTTACGTATATGTATGCGATCTTGATTTTCCCTTCGATTTAACATGACGTACGAGCAACGAATTAATCCAGATTCCGACACACATGTTGAACTTAATCCTGTCATTACATGTAAACAAGATGTAAATTCGCGTATCTATCGTTCATAAGTAGGTACTATTTGTGATAACGTATTGCCATGTTACTATATAGTATTGTCAGATGCGAACAATATCGATTAATTATCTATCCGACGCTTACAATCGATAGGGCGACGAACTATTCAGTAGAGAAGATGTTCATTTTCACATGTTTCGCTGGTAATAAATTATTAGAACTTTTATGGAACATGCTGCTCGCTTTGATTTAAATGGGAGAGCACAGGGATATTTTTCCATCTCTTTATCAATTTTCTGTTTAATAGAGAACTTTGTATTTTAAAAGCTCGTTCTCTATTTTCATTTCTTTCCACTTTTATTTCCCTATCGTATCCATATTACATCTTCTACATTTCAATATTTACATAACTTTGCATATTTCCCAAATATCCATAGAATCATTGATTCCAGAATTTTCAATTTTCTGCCTCGCTATACACTGGAATTAAGTCTTTTACATTTGTACCTTCGTTTTAGTTTTGCACCCTACACTTTCCTCATAATTTATTCTCATAAAAATTCACGATCCAATAAAGAGTAAAAGACCTTTCAGCGAGTAACACTTCTTCTACCAACTACATATGCAAACAAACAAAATTCAAAGGCAGTATAAATCCTTATGAACTGAAATCATAAACGAGAAAAGGGAGAATAATTCATATACCTGTGCAAATAACTGGAAAGAGTTTTCCAAGTTCCCTCGGACGCGTCGAAGAGAAGAGAATTCCATTACTGGTGGTTGCTCGCAACGATACGATTTCTTTCTCTCGATATCTTTCCAAACACGTGCTTCGAAAGCAACGAAAGCCGACCAACGTCGTGGAACTTTAAGCACCAAAGCAGAAAACTCGCTGGTTTTCAAACGGGAACGTTCCGCGAAAGTTTTCATGCAGGGTCTTTAGAGGATTTTTACTTCCCCTTTCGCCACGTTTGCCAACGGTCGTCGGCCATTGTGCGACTACCCGTTTGTTTGCACGCTCGTGCCGTTTGTAATTCGCAGGATGCATCGCTGAAATCGGAGAAAAATTCGTGTCGCGTCGCGTTACGGCGATTAGCGTCTGGCCGTGCAATTGTGAACGAACCGATGAAACGCAAGCAAACATTCTAGGCTGGATATTGCCTCGATCTTCCGATGGAAAAAAAGGAAAAGAGCAATCAGCGAGAATTAGAAAACATAACGTTCGTAAAGGAATATTTTGTGAACTGAAGATAGACGATTTTGGAGAAATTTTAGTTTTATTTCTATGGAGTGACGAATAAAGATTTATGGATAGGTAATTATTCGCTTCAGCTTCAAGCCTTCTTTTTTCTTTAAACTACCATTTTAACTTAGATTGCTTTGACTGATTTAAACGCCATACGTTGTATTTCCCAACCATTTTACTACATTTTCACAGCTTGAAAAATTTGTCATGCATTTATGACAAACGACTACACGTATACTGATATTACCGCCATAGAACCTCCAAAATTGTCGCTGACATTGCTTTTATATAACGATGTATGGCTCACCTTACGTCGACGTACACAGGATAACCGAAACTCCTGCAGGATAGCCAAAGGCTGTTGAAAGAGCTGTGTCAGCTTTGTCCTGTACTCGACAGTACCAGTTGTGCAGTGATCGATCGGAAAGCATGCAGCTGGCTGGACTGAGTTAAGGGAATGTCGTATCAACTGGAAAACACCGTGTCCGGGCTATGTTCTACTCGAGGTTTGGATAAGCCTAGATCCTGCAGTTATAAGGAGATACTATATTGTTTCAGTTTAGTCACGGTAGTATGTTGAACATGACACAATGTTTTGCTTGAAGGCGGAGGACGGGTTTCAGAACGTTGCTTTAGTCTAATTCTAAATGATAATGATCTGCATGAGGCGTGTTTTAGCATAGATACATTTGATTAAATTAAGGAATGTTTTAGATCTTTGGAGTAAGATATTCTTCTCAGAGGAATTAATTAAAAAAATAAAAAAATAATTTAATTTGAGGAATTAATGTGAACATTTCTTGTATTTTCTTTTTTCATTTCATTACTAATATATATAATATATATAATATTATATATATATACACTCTTTCGATGATTTTTTCACTCTACTATATCAATATCAGACGGTAATTTTTTAAATAAAAATATAACAATTCCTTTCAATTTCTATTCTTGTTCAAATTTTCGTTAGCAGGAATCATCCCAAATATTCTGTTAATCGATATTCCAATAAACGACTATTCGGTTATTCGAGGATTAATAAAAATATCTACATATATACCTATCTACGTGTTACATCTGGGTCACGGAATTCAATCCATTAACTACCATCCACTAATTTATCATCGATAAATTTACAAGATCATTCAAATCTTTCATCAGTTTCTCAAAGAATAGACATCGTTCGAGCAGCGCTTAAACGAATTTACCTCCCTTTAGCCAATGATGCCGCAGGTAGAAATTATTCCGCTTGGGCGAAGTTGTATCGCTGCCTGGGGAATTCGATTTCGAGACTTGACCCCGGCTCACTGACGAAGAAACGCGTATTAATGGGGAAAAAGGAGTCGTTTTCGTTCGTGTAATTATATCTATCGTCTATTATCAATTAAGACCTTTGTCTCGCCTCATCTCCCTGCAATCTTCTAGCCTGATTATGGGATGATCGTCCACTTCTTTGTTTTTGATACGAGCATGATAACGGACGGATAATGTATGATAAGAAGCAGAAATGCTGTTGTTTTCGACGAGATTTTTTTCTTGATGGGAGATGGACCATTCGGATGGTGAAAGTGATTTATTTTGTATATCAAGGCACACGATTAAAAACAGATACATAAATCTCTTTTCTTTTATATGTCACACGTAAAAATTCTCCAAGTATCTCGAGGTCATTTTTATAATATAAGATATTCATGAGTACAGTTCTGCAGTCACACGATGTAGAGAAAGTAAAGTGCAAGTATAGCCTGTAAATTAGCTGCACGCGTGCAAACGAATGGATACAAGAGGCAATCGAACCTTCTCCTATCTGAAACTGATCGAGGATGTGGTAACGATTAATCGGTGGTCCACCTGGTTTAGCCTCTGAAAGACTAGCATCCGATCGATATTCGAACTTAATTTATCCGCAAGTGGAACACGTCGGATACCGATACTGTCGATGAACTCGCGAGAAAAGCAGCGTTCAATCTTCAGCCAGGATTCGCAGTTGATTCGCAAACAAGATTCCAGAGCGCGTTCTAAACGTTCAAACAAAGTGAAGTGGTCGGCCAGCTGATTTATTGGCGGGATTTTCTGCTCTCGTAGCCTGCGATCCCCTCGGTCTTTGTGCAGCTGTCGTTGCACGCTCTCCGCCTATACACGCCGGTGTATTAAATCGTCAGAGAATTGAAACTCGACGAAATTAACCTGGATCCAGACGAGATTTCTGCCGCTTATCCTTCCACGATGATGCGTTTAACCCTCCGTTTTAAGCCGTGATCCTATTTTATTTTCGACTCGATCGTGTGCTCCTTCTTTCTAAATAGTTTCCTCGTTTAAAAAAAACGAATACGTATTACCTTTTAAATTTCACCGGTATAAACATGTTGTTCCTTTTTTACTTTTCTTGTCTCTTAAAACCAGTAACCTGACAATTTCTTTATATAATTTAAGTTACAAAATATACAAAAGCATGAATACATGATACGAGCCAAGGGACACGATGAAGTTAATCCTCTTTTTTTCTGCTCTTCTTATCGAAATAGGGAATATAATTTACAGTGATCTTCAACATTCCTTTATACCTAGATTATTTCAGATTTTCTTCCGAATGTTCCTATTATACGCTCCTCTTTTACGTTTTCAGGTTGAGTCTAAAGTACATTTGATTCTTATTTCAAGGTATTTCAGATTCTTTGAAACCAGGTCATGTAGATTTCAAATTTACAATATGTACGTACAATACGTTTTCCGTTCTTTACTAAGTGTAATTTCTACGTTTCATCGCTGTATCTTGAAAATTTTCATACTGATAGTTTCTCACTATTTCTGGCATTTTTTATTTTCTATACTATCATGCTTTAGAATTCGATCTTGTAATATTTTACTATTACGAGAGACACCTTAAGGCTATTCGTATGATCTGAATTCTTTATGGCCTTCGTGTGCGACCCATCCTTTCGAAATCTGCGCAAATGCGTGCTACACATCTTCTACGTCCACGTAACACTTTGCACTTTGTATTCTCTGTAACTCACCGTAACACGATGCACTTCGTATTCCGTGACACAATCCAATGTTCAGCAGTTTGTAACTTTAGTCGTCTGTAACGTTGTTCCCTGCATATTGTTCTCGTGTTTTCTGAAGTTCCACCGGCTTTACTTAATAGTGAATCAAACTGGAGATGAGGCGATAGTGGAATCCAGAGCTGGAGATTAGTCCATTTTTCGTCTCTAGTAATTATCTCCACGTTTTAATTAATTATTATTAATTAATTCATTCATTTACACTTTAAGTGATTCACGCTAGTGTCTGCATTATATCATAGTTTATATCTCGTATTTTATCTTACATTAATGAAACATCTCCGATAATATCATTCGAATTTCTGTCGATTTTTACCACGAGCAAAATTCCTTCTGAAACCTTTTTTTGATCATATACTTCCTTCCGGTATATAGCTCTCGCGGATGAAGTGACAAACTATCATCATCATTGTATGTTTTCAGGAGTATACACATCTGGACGAACGTAAACGTTTACGCGTCGCACGTTTCATCGCGAAATGTTTGACATGTGTAATCAAAACGCGTTTAGAATAGATCTTCGTCAATTTTAGTGAAACTTATTTTAAGAGAAGAAATTCGTGATATTTTAAAAAAACATATTGCTATTGCGCTTAATTATCTGTAAATGAATATTGCTCTGTAAAGTACTAATTTACACGTATTTGTAATAAATATTGATTTTCGTTGTTTTGTAATTAAACCGAATGATTATTTAGTATATAGAAACAACTGAAATGCAAATATCGTGTTTCACTTATATTTGATCGTATCGTATGGTAATCTGTTTTATCATTCAAGTTTATTGACCCAGTTCAGAATTCTACGCTACAATCAATTCATTATACGTGATTACGTATATAGATATCTTGTACACAGGAATGAAAATCCAACAATATATTAGAAATAATTTACAAATATTACTTGTATGTTACAGCAGTTTACACGACTTACGATTATACGGAAAAGTGTGCTAAATAACATGTATAAGTCGACAATTTGTTTTTCAACGTAAAAATATTTTCAAGATTGGTAATAAAGAAACAAATGTCCCTGTAATAATACTAAATTTGTAAATTTCTGAACGGATTTCGGTAAGGATACGAATTATATAAAACAAAGTATTAAATATATTTATCTCTATAAAACAAAATATTAAAGATATCTGTCTCGTTAATAATGATTATTTCAAGCAAACTGGAAAGTTCATATTTCTTATATATTTCGAAAAAGTAAGTTTTTATTTAAGTCAGCTTTCCTTGCATGGATACAGAGGAGAATAGTTTAAAGAAAAGATAGTTTTACCGAACTGGAAAATCTAGTTCCTCCGGCTACGCAATTATGAACTTGCGAACAACTTCGTTTGAAAAAAAAGAGTTTCAAATAATGGATATTCAACACACTAACCCATAAAATGAAATAGCTTTGTTAATCAACAACTTTTATCCGTTGAATTTCTATGCGAACACTCAACTACGCAATCATTCGGATTAAAAATTGTTCCTTCTTTTTCTATTCATTTGCAAGCTAATTGCAAAAATGAACACATCAGAAGCGTTTTCAATCTGAAAAAAAGCAAATAGAAAGGGTAACGAAAATTGTTTTTGCAACATTCTACATTTTTTACTTACGGTAAAAGAGATAAAAAGAGTAACAACATTTATACACAGCGGTTTACATTTCAAGCATTTGATAAACAAAATGAGAAAAGCAACGTAAATTGTAACAAATCTGCATTCTTATGTTCTAATGAAACAGATAAAGATTAATAGTATCCAACGCGCGCGTTGCTTGCATAAATACGTATTAACTAAATTAGATAAATTAAAATTTATTTAAGGAATAGTCGCATACCGAACAAATGGAAAAGATAAAAATAAATCTACGTAAAGTTGTATTAAAAGAAAGAAAAATAACTCACCAATCGTTGTTCCATTTCAATTGACCATTGCCTTAGGACATCCGTGAGTTGAATCCCTCAGACAAGGCAATCGACCTTTTCGATTTCTCCATCGGAACTTCGTTTTCCTCGTCTTTCTCAAATCCAACCTGTTCGCCGCTGAAAATGCTTTTTAACGATTCTCTACGATCGTTGATACGTAAAACTTAAAAACACTTGTGCGTCTCGTAAATTCATTTGACTGCTTTTAGGCAGCGATATAATCTTTTACATTGTGCAACGCAGAGTACCGAACCTCGTTTCACATGAAAAAGTCATTTTCGGAAAACCAACAGAGAGACAAAAATTCCCTTTTTTCCGTCCGATACGTTCGATAGCGGATGTTTTTCGTTTTTTTTTCCCTCTCTTTTATTTTTTCGATAGCTGTTCGAAACCCAAACGATTTATTCCCTTTGAAATTCCGCTCTAATCCTTTTGGTTTCCCGGTATAAGGAATAAATAGCGGCAAGCGATTAAGCACGTCGCAAAGATAACATGCCGCGTATTAATTCCCGACCGAACCCTCCATAACACTTAATCTGATTTATTGATAAAGTTGCGGCTTCACGTTCGCCGTTACAATCTCGCCATGCACGCCTTTCATATATTCTATAATATAATATCGACGATCATGATGTTCGAACATAAGCTTAAACACGTTTCAGCAAACTGGTTTTTAAGCTATCAGTTAATTCGATGGTTCAGTTCGTTTAAATTTAAGATACAGAAAATGTTACGGTGTACAATCGTGTTCATAAGTATCAAGGGATCTCCTTGTTCTATATAAGATGTGATAATTGGCCTCAATTATTAAGAAAATAATTAATTTTCGCTTCGTGTTAAAAGCTTGAAAAAGTTTGCTTCGGAGAATATATGAATTATTTGATTCAGTTGTCGAGAATGTTTTAATATTTTCCGCCATATTAATGGTTGATGCATGAGAAGTATAAAAAGAAGAGATGAAAGTGTAATAATTGTTGTATCATTACAAACAAAGAATGTAAATGAAAGAGCTGTAGATGAAATTAAAGTTGAAACGCAAATTTGCTATTTATTAAAAAAGTTTCGGCAAATGCTTCCCAGGAGTTTAATTTACTGAAAGTTGCACCATTGAAGTTTTTTTTTTTAATAACAGAACACTCCATTTTTCGTCGTTGATTTTTATGTAGATACTATAGCGTAATGACTGAAATATCTTTCATAAAAATAAGATATTTTCTTGGCAATGGTACTCCATAACATTTTCAGTTTGTTCAAATTATAAATTATATTAGAAAAAATAAGATTTTTTGTTCACCTTCGTATCTATAAGAAATCACATAAGAAAAACAAATTAACGAAGAACAAACTTGACCAAAATATTGTTTCGAGAAAGTGCACTAAAATACTCATAAACAATTAAATGCCTTTTAATATTTACAGGATCTTTATTTCGGTAAGTGAACGAAGTATGACAGCTTACAACGTTTTCGATCGAGGATGTGTGCGTAACTGAGAGCCTCGTATTACATCGTTACGTGTAACATTAATCAACCTCTCATCTAATCGTCAACCCAATTAACTGTGTGTCTTCTATTTTATCCACAGCATTTATGTCTCACGTGTACATCCGCATATATTCTCCTTAATTATACGTAATACCTTACGAACTATGCACTCCACACCATTTCCACCCCGATTCGTGTTTCGCATTTCGACGCGACTTTCAAAAAAGTCCGAAGAATACGCTATTCATTCCCAAATCTTCAACGTTGTTCTGTAACATTTCTTTCTCTTTTATACGTCTCACATGCTATAATTATCAATGAAAACACCGTGAAACGAGATGAAAAATATAATAGTATCTTCGTAAACGTAGTAGCAAACGAATTCTAGGAGGACGTTGGATATACACTTTTGGAAATCGATCGATCGAGAGCGAACGAGTTTGCCTGTAATTATATAAAGTGGCCTAAAGAGTGAAATTAATGTTCGCTCGGAAGGCTAACATACAGATTAATACAGAGAATAACATATTAGAAATACAGTAAAAGAATGCATTCTTAGCCTTTCGTGTAGAATAATGAGGCAACAAAGGGAAAATATACTTAATATACAAAAGCTTAGAAAGGAAATATTTCTTGCAGAAGCGTTTCTCGACAAAAATTAGGCTACTTTCATAATCACAAGCATAAGTTAGTACTTCTCTAGCTGAGAAAAGTTCTCGCTTCATAGTGTTACAAATAACATGTACATTTTGTCGTCGAGCACTTGTGAATGCAGCAATATATTCGACAAAATGGATTTTTTTCTTCTTAAAAACGGATTGATTTAAACGATGGTCCTAATAATTTATACGATGCTGGAATTAAAATCCCTATTGTCTAATAATTGTCTGAATGGATATGTAAAGGTCCAAATTCGCTTACAATTCTTATCATAGAATAACTATCTGTTTTGTTTGAAATTGTTTTTTGACATTGAAAATGGTTGCATTCATAAGTCCTCGAAAGAGTGACTAAACGCTCCGTCAGAATTGAACGTTGAATGAAATCACGAGATTAATTGTAGCGTCGTGATTCTGTGCATACACTGGTTATCGTATAACTTATATCGCTAAACACGTTTAAGATAGGGGTTTCGGTAATGTTCATACATTTTTAGTCCCACGTTTAGGCGACGTACAAGCTTTCCGATAAAAGTCATTATTCATTTTCATGCGTATACTTCAGAAAATAAAAAACAATATATGAGCTCAATTATTCAATTTCACTCTTCAACTATAAAAATCATCACTTAATATCCTATAATTATTCTTAACTAAAGAAAAAAGAAGAACAACCATACAGGTCTTTCCCATATAAAATTAATTACCAGTTAACAGAAAATTAATAACTTTTATCGACAGCTCTCCGAACGTCCGGAATCAAACGACGATCTAATACAGCACCGAGAAACACCCACCATGGTTCACCTATGAAGTTTTCGCTTACCTACACGTATTTACACACTGCATGCACGTCTATATAGACACTCTTATCGTTTACAAATATCAAAAGGATTCGCCTGATTCTCTCCGTTTCGCGGGACTTCGGTTCATCCCTCGTCCATTTCTCGAGCCATTCAGCCCCTCGTGGTTCGCCTTTAGGGCTTCCTTTCAACCGGCGCCTCAGACAAAGGTTCAAAGACGAGCCACGAGGACGTTCGCAGAAAATAGAGTAAATTTCCGGGACGACGTTGTCGAGGATGATTACGGAGCAAAGGGAAATTGTCTTTCGATCGCCTGTGTTAATCGTACCGAATGAAAACCACGAACTATGCGGAGAAAACAATGCCGTTGTATTAACTATATGTTTAGGATAGATTGTTGAAAATTTATTCGATTTACGTTTGACGTTTGAATAAATAGGCAATTTAATATTTTATTATTCGAACTTTTTACTAGAAATAAAGTATTTTAATCTTGATTTTAAATTGCAAGTAAAGGGAAGTCTGGTTATAAAGAGTTAACTCTGTTCTTAGTAGAAAGATATTTCAGATAATTACAGTTTACCAATGGACAGTTAATTAACGAATGAATTGAATCTCTCTGCAAGTTTCAGCCACGTTTATGACCAGCAGTATCTTCACCGGTATTCAGGCTGTAACAAGAATGTTCGATACGACACGACATATTAAACTTGAGGAATGTTTAAAGTTTTTCTCGGGCACCGGAAACGAATTCATCGAGTTCAATTTACTTTCTCGTCTGCTTTTTGATTGCCCTCCGTTTTCTCCCTGCTCTACAGCTTCCCATTTTCAAACGAAACATCCTTTTAAAATATTTACTCTGCAGCTAAGGGGTTGTTAACCCTTTGTACTGAACTGTCGCTGTATAATGACACTGACAAATGATATGAAAATTATTTCTTACATAAGTATAAGTAACGATATATCTGATATGTCTACGTCTATATATCTAAATTGGTATAAACAATATTTGATTATATATGCAGTAATTAAGATTATAAAAATAACATTCAAAATCAGTATCAGATGTTAACAAATATTCACAAAAAATGTTTTATAAATTACGTAATGATCGGCAATGTTCAAATAGAAACTTTCTAAGCGTTTAATTAACCATTCTATTACAAAGATTATATACGTATTTAATAAACAGATATTTTTACAAACGTACATTACACATCCACTAAATCGTATTAACGTTTCTGTTATCTTGTGTATCACGAATTAATTAAATACACCGAATATAAAATATTTGAAACATTACGATCATTCCACACTAATAAACTCCGTCGCAACCTGCGCATTATCCCCACATCTCTTCATTACCAATTTTGAATAGTTAACAGCGTACAATGTATAAAAATCTACGATGCAATCTACGGGAGGCTGAGACACCCCCTTCCTCGATCAAACTCAGCCTTCGTTCAATCAAAGAACTCCGCTAATTTTCTTCGCTTTCATCACAGAATTTCAATTTCCCTTTGTTCCGCAATGAATCTACGTAGAACGTCGTGCTACGAAACGAAGGCAGCGATCGACGAAAACCCGCAAACCGCCACCGTAACCAAACTGAACCTCAGACCTTAATTCACTCGCTATCCCGCTGGGTGGAACAGCTTGAAAATAATTTCGTACCTCGTGCAGGATTCGTCGACCTTCTCCCTTCTAAGTAGCGTAACGACGATCGATCAACCGGTGCGAAGAAAAGGGTGTAAGAGCCGCGTTGACGATCGTTCACTACCCGTGATGATAGTAGATCTTGTCCTTGCAATTGCACGTGGCACCGCAGAACTTTCGTCGTTCGCGGCCCTCTTTCGTGTTCGTCTCGCAGACCCAGTTACGAAACGTCCTGACCAATTCGGCGCAGTTCGACCAAAGATCGTTGTAGTAGCAGGCGTTCGTGCACAGCTTGTTGTACGAACAGTGGTCCTTGCACATGCTGCACGGCTTGCCCGCCACGTAAGGACGGCTAAGTTGACCTTTGTAATTGCCGCTGCAAGTAGAAAGAATTGTGAGCCATTAACATGGTTTTTTTATGCACATGCACATCGTTTGTTATAATTGTCTTTGTTTAAGGCTACTATGAAACGTTTGAGAGTGGGATGATATGGAATTTGGTATTTATCTGATATGAAGAATACAGGAAAGAAACACAATCTTTTGTTTTAATGTCGCTTTATGACTAAAAATCAATGTTTCAATACGAAATAGTTAAAAATAGAAATATCTTTCAATATTTTAGAACAAAGAGCAATTCTTAAATTATGAGATAATCTAAACAGTATAATAGCCTAAATCGAATAAAAGGATATTGTGATACTGGATTTAAGTGCTGCCCTGTAAAAAATGGAAAATGTGATTTATCGTCTTTTTCCTCTGCTCAGCCTCTTCGCAGTTGTACAATCAGTTACAAGGCACTCCGCATATCGATATCAATTTTCTGCTAAGTAATTATAATGATCTTTCCCAAGAGAGAAACATCCGTTTCCGCAACCACGAAACAACTTTTCTCTGAATAATTTTTCTCTAAACAACCGGTGTTCGATTTTATACAACCATCATAGCTGTATTTCGACCAGAAAGAATAATTTTGCCCGGCTGCAATCAGAGCGCAACTTTCCTTCATCTCCAAGAACACGACAAAAGGCTCTCTAGCTCGTTCATTTCTCCCCATCAATTTCACCCCATCCTCGTGGCAAATGCTCGCCTAATAACTCCGCGTTTACCCGCTTCGACTCGCCTGCCTGGCACTCTCTTCCTCCGGCAATCTTTCCTTCAACTTTACTTTCAGACAATTAAGCCGTGACGTTTCACGACGTTTCATGATTGCAGTTCGCGAACGTCTCGAGCAACTTTCTCTACCCGTCAGACTCTACGTTTTCCAGCGACAAACAGCCTGAGGAATGAGCTCGAGCCAATCCTCGCGACCAAGTCACGATTAATTTACATTTGGAGTATTTTTCGCGCCCGGTTACCGCGATCGTCGCCGCGCCGTTTCGAATTCAAATGTCCCGCCGCGAAATTCATCACGAAACCGCGCCGGAAAGTAAAAAGTAATACTGTTCCCCGTCACAGCTCTTTATCTACTGCTCGATCGAGGGAAGACCGCGGACATCGTATTAGATCATCACGAATTAGAAGAATTAAAAATCTCTGTAAGGAAAGATCGCGTAGAGCGGGTTTATTGGATAAATGCTAGAAATCGAGGCAATGAATAGTTTCGTCGTTCCTGAAGGATTTTGTTTCTAATTTAATACGTTTGGCGATTACAGTGTTAAAGCAGGCTTTTTGTTTGCGTCGCTTTGATTTCATTGGATTGTGGACTTATATTTAAGTTCATTTGTATTCATGTACCTGTCTTGTAATTAATGAGATTTTTAATTACTGCGGCCTTCAAATTTTTATATTATGCCATCATTCTTGTTTCAATATAGTAAAAGAGATTTTAATATTGTAGAAGTAACTTTAGTAAAATTGGAAAATAAGTCGTAAATATCGGTAACAACTGCATCACATTTTTCTGAAACTGACGAGCGCAGTAAAGTCGATCAAAGTTCAAATTAGACTACATCAGCTATTCTTAAATAAGATCTTATCATAGTTGCATAAGGTTTGAAAATATTTACCGTGTCCTCGCCAAGAAAATATTAACAAGAAACGCGACGTAAAATTTATTCTTGTTTATTTTGCTTTGCGTGCAAGAATTACGTTCAAAGAGTAGAGATAATAATTCCTGGCTCGATTAATACAACCGACGCGTTAATACTGGTTTTTGTGTAAGTGGTTTGAAAATTAATTTCTTAAAACGCGGCTGACAAATTGTACAAGTTATCGGCCGTAATTTTCAAAAGAATAATCGTCCACTTCATGCGGCTGTTGCGTAAAGAACTCGAGAAGCTTTCCTGAAACACGATCCAAGGGGAATAAAATTAATTTCGAAAATGTGCTCTTGCGTCACGACATCTCAGAGCATTACTCCGGGATATTATTCCAGAATACTACGATGTAGCACACTATACCGTACAATAACAAAAACACATATTTCTATAACAACAATAACAAAATATTCGTTGTAAAATGATGAAGCAGATAAGGAATAAAGTAATTGTTAAACGAAGCATGCAACATGTTTAGAATAGAACATTTTAATGTCTATAATATGTAGGAATTTTTATTGAATCGTTCGAGTTCCAAGAATATTTATAGAGCTTGCCGAGAGATAGAATGTTTAGAATTGAAAAGCATACACGCAAAAAATTGGGAACGGTTTATCGAAAATATTCTTCTTGAAATAGTAAACACTTGGTTGAATCGGATTAATTGAAAAAACCAATCGAATAGCACAGATTGAATGGATTCTGGGAATTCTACGACCAAATTGCAGGAGCAGGTGCCTTAAATATCGCTGTATTTAATTTTAAACGTGTTAAAAATTTAATTTCGTTGACTGTTTATCGAGTGGTTGAAAAATTAACGATTTTACGATTTTCGGGTTTAAAAATCTTATTGCAGAGTTTTATGATCTTTCATGATCATCTTCTATGTGAACAATAACGAATAGACAGAGAGGAATAATAGAAACAATGTCCAAGGTGCTAAACAACGTGGTATTCTGGTGAAGCGATCGTGAAGAAGTTTATAGAGGGTGGTCAAAAAGTGGCTACATGCACGAGAGGTCGGAGAAGTGGGTCAGACGTCAAGTAGAGTCTTCTTCAGAGAAGACGTGCTCCTCTTGTAGACAAAAAGCAACACCAGATACACGAAATGTAACGTACACTTCGTGATTCAACTTCTTTTTATTTTCCCTCTTCTTTTCCACAAGCATGCACGCAATTTAGTTATACCCTCTCATTGCACTCTCATTCGCATTTTCCACGTTTTTTAATTGTGCTACATTTCCTCGTTATAATCCATTTTCAATATCTGTTCGTTTCATAGGACACGCTCGTTTTAGGAAAATGACTTATAATATTGAAAATAACGAAATATCCAAATTGGGTAAACAAAACAATTCATAATTATTGGAATATCTAGTCGTACCAGGTAAGGTGTGATAATTAATTTAACATTATAATAAAATAAAATTGTTTTGACTTATCATCGTATAAATTTTCTCGCTTACAGGCCGTTGACCCAACATGATAAATATATCTCAGAATGTAATCGCTCAAAACACAGAGCTTAAGGCGAATTATGCGCCGTGAGCGCGATTTGCTGGCGAGATTGCAAGCCTGTCATGATTATGACGATGCAAATGAAACCGTGATACTCTTTACATAGAGGGCTACGTTGCAACTGCTTCGCGAGTGGTCGCACAGTAACTCGCAGAATATGACTGATGAAACACTGATAAAAGACACTGACATAAGATGAATGACTATTGTACGAATCGTCAGATTTGTCGAACCGATAGCGTGTTACGTTAATATGAAATTCAACGTTCGTACACACATGTTTAATCTCTTACAGCAAATAAGTATCTATAATTACGTTACATATGACGACATTTAAGACGTGAAATTTATAGTACCTACTATTCACAATCTACTGAAAGTTAGATTTCTTTACAATCCATCGACCTCATAAACACCGCCAGTTTTCCTCTTTGATTCCCTCTTCGCTATCTTATTTTCTATCCTTTTAATTCCTTTGTAATTTCCTTTCTTTATTTATCCTTCCGGGCAGTCCTAACGCGCGTACACTGGTAATATTTCCTTGGCGCGATGCACCAACAAGGAGGAAAGAAGGAAAGAAGGAAGGGAAAGAGACGAAGCCGAGAGAATTTAAATTACGCGCGTCGAGCGCCGTCATAAATTCGTTTCTCGACCGCAATTTTCCGGATTATGCCCGTGGCCTTCCGCCGCGGTACCAGGCAAACTTTTCGATTACAATGAGCCACCATCATAAATTCCTGGCGCAGGAAGCAGCTGCGACTACCTACACGCGGTAATTCCCTGTGATACTTGCGACCACACGTGGCGAAGGCAACTCTGTTACGTTCGTTTTTCACCAATTGACAGCGTGTGAAAAATTCATTAATATGTGTATTTAAGAACTCTTTAACTCGCCTTAATTCAGTTTCAAACGTTTCTCAACATTTCACCAAATCAACGTTAACTAAACTTAACTTCAAAGTTTCACGATTGAATATGTTCCGCTCGAACAAACTTGATTTCTTCCTCTTGTCTTAAAATCTTACTACTTATCTACTATCTTATTATATAAAAAATTACAAATTTCTGTCCTACATTGCTCTGCCGGTCTATTACTCGGAGAAAGAAAACTTAGTTTTTCAAACGAATTCAAGCAACCTCGTGCCTTAACACGCTTTTGAAAATATCCCTCTGAAGCCGGCAAAATTAAATAAGACGCTTGGAAAGGAAATCATAATAGCCAGTCGGTCGCGTTTTTGAAACGACTAAACCACAGAACCGAGAAAAATGAAACGAAAACAGTGAAACGAGAGCGCGCACAGAACACGGCAACTGCGAGAAGCTTGAAGAGAATACACGCAAAGGTACTTCAGCTTTGTTACCGCTCCGTATTGTATTCCTTTCGCTGTTCGCTTTATAGGCGCTTTTTGTTCCTTGACAAATGGCTCTCTCGTAGGCACCTTTACACCAAACGCGATAGATCCAAGTTCGACGTATACTTAAAATTCTAACCAATCCCGGTGCTCAAATTTCGCATTATAGAAATCTAATATTATGGGGAATATGTACAAAGCTGTATACTTAAAGTTCTAGGTCTATAGTTTCGTAACTTGTGAAACAAATTGTTAGAATATCCTGTAACAATTGTTCCGAGATTGGTAATAAAACATTATTTTATTTGGTACATATACTGCATAACTCACAAATTGCAAGTCTTACTATGAAAATTTTCATATGACTCACTATGACTCACTATGAAATAGAACAAAAAATTTGTGAAATTTCAAGGTATCTTATTTTCAAATTGTCAGCAATTGTTTACTCACCTTGGAGCATAGTTGCACACATACATGAAAAAGTCCTTGCCGAGTGGGCCTTTGCCACCAGTGCAATGACTCACGCCACAGCCTACTAAATGTGTGGTGGCCCACACGATTTGAGTGTAATGGCCGATTTTGCGATAATCGTTGGCTTCTTCGTTGCCGTATTTGAAATCTTTATATTCCATGTACCACATTCTGATAGCGAAATTCCTGAAAATGAAAGGACGATTGATTAATCGGCAAATTTACATTAACATCTTCCTTTTACTTTCGCCACCATTGTACAATTCTACTCGGGCTGAAACGCCGTTTCTTCTTCGCTTTGTACACTGAAAGAAGCGAGGAGCGTTCGAAAGGCCTTTCAATCCAAAAGAAGAGAATCAAGTCAATTAAAAACACGATAGACTCGGTCGAATGGTTTCATTGGAATTGTCGACGCCAAAGGAGGACGTGGAAGTGACATCGGCGACAATTGTTCACTGAACGTCAACAGGTGGGTCTCTAAGGAAACCAGCGAGTACGAAAGCAAGTTATCGTTAGGCAGAAGTAGAACAATGCTGGTGAATCGTAACTTCGAATCAGACTAGGAACTTTCGTGCCTGAACAATAACAGTTTTTTCTACTGGGAGTCTACGGTCTTCCGCGTATTTATAGGCTTATTCATACGAGGCCACTGAATAATGTATTACCTATTTTTAGAAAAGAATTTCTTACATTGAAACTTTGTAGAAAGTAGCAAATAGAATTTTAGTTATACACGGCTCAAAGCTATTAAAAAGAGTTTGTAACGAGAAGAGGTTTTATTGTATGAAACAGGAGATTACTTTCCGTTGCCATCGGCAATTCCAATGATTGAAACATTCGTTAAAGAAATGCAGAGATACAAATAATGAGTATAAAAATATGTAAATCTTGTTGCAAGTGAATTAATTATGGTAAATTACAAAATACACTGAATCACTGTACATTGTGATTAATGCTGTACGAAAGGAATCAAACAATTTCATTTTTATAAATTATTACTACGTAAAACAATATATATAATACAATTTACATAAATTATATAACAAATATACGATTTATACAATACATAATGACGTAACGTATGATTGATATTTAAAATGTTTCAAATTTATGATACTGCCTGATATTGTATTACGAATAAGTTGATGAATAAAATTGCGATTTTTATGTAGCATGACAAATGAGAAAAATAAGGAATTTAATTTTATTAAATTACATATCATAGTAGCGAAGGGATGCAAAAGTATGCGCTATTTTAGCAGTAGTATGAACATAGCTCTTGGCGAATTTTAACTCTGAATCGGCTCATGCGTTTCCGCCTGGCCTATGGTTCCCTTTTCTACTGAAACTTCGAGTGCTTTGTTACGTTTGTTAAACGAATTACAGAGTGCATTGTGAAGCGCTAGACGCTAATGACTCTTTCCGAAGGAAAGTCATTTGTTTTCGAATTACATAAATTATCTCGGTGGCAAGCAATGTTTTAAGTTGCATTGATTGCATTAGTCAAATTGGTAGTAATCATTTAAACAATTTGATTTCCCCTATTTTATCCTTCGGTCATTTCTCTTAAATTTCACTACGAACTTTTCGAATAATCCAATAGTCCAAAAAGTCCAAAGTAAAATGTAATTCTAAAAATTAGCAAATATTTTCGGCTATATCAAGACACTCAAATATTCTAGTCCAGAAAAAAATCAAACTTCCTCGATAAATTCTAATACTCTAATGTGTTAGTCAAACACTGTAACTCCCTTCGCTCGAAACTTGAAATAATAATATTGCACGAGTAAATCCTTTGGTAGTAACAATGATAGTTAGCGACTTAATTGAAAGGTATCGATGTGGCAATTATACGGAAATAAGGATCCGCCTTTGTCTGCGTTCTGTGGTGCACTCTACTCGAAATTCTATGCCCCATGCGCCAGAATTCTGCGGTTATTGGAGCACCACGGGGACAATCATCCCCTGCAGCGAGGATATCTTCCTCTGGGGCACGAATACATTATGCGTACAATCCACGAAAGATCTTTTGAAGTAAATTTGAATAATAAAGAATTTTAAGCCCTTACAGGGATGAAAGGTTTGTAGATGCTAGAATAAGATACGCTCGCTGCGAAATACATACATAGCTTAGGTCCTTTTGCATAATTTTGTAAATGCGAAAATTTGAAAATTTCATGAAGCAATAAGAAAATCAGATTCAAATAGAAATATTCATAACTTATTTATATTCTCTTCTTTCTGATTTAGAAAAATAGATTGGTGGATGTTAGTTAAACGTCAAACGTATTTTCTGATACATTTTAACCCTAAATCATCCGAAACTTTTTTGTCTGAATAATAACGGGCTTTTCTATTGAAGCACCGCGATCTTCGGCGTCTTCAAACGAAGTTTGGAATAAATTCGAAGGCACAAGACGTTACTGTATCACTTTCCCACAGAAATTTAATTATTTTAAGATTCTATGAAGTAACGCAATGCTTATAATATTTCCATGAATTTGATCAAGTCTATTGTTCTGCTTGAAGAACGTCGAGGATTAGATTAAGCTGATACGACTTTGATTGCTCATTGTATGCAGGAATATGTAATCTTACTTGAACATTTTTAAACTCACCATAGCGTCCTTCTCGTTGTAATGAAGATATTTTGCCCACTCGACCCGAAATCATCCAAATATCGGCCGGTTGCATTGTCATGTACCAAACCGAGGCATCGATTAGCCCATTTCTGTGCAGCTTTACCCAAACCTGGATGCCACTTCTGAAACAATATAATATTTCCTGGTCATATTACATATCATATACTCCTGTTCATAATTATTAGAGATTCATCGTTAGAGACACTTATAATAAAATAAGAAACATTTATAATAAATAAATAAATACAATAAATAAATTTAGGAAATGAAAATCTTTAAAACTTGTCACTTGATTTGTAAACTAAAAAACCAGCGAAGAGCCATCTCCTCAATTGTTAAAATTCCTTAATCAATTTTCGATGTATTTACGTTATATTTAGAAAACAGCAGTAAGCACGCGAAATATAAAAAAGTCATTGCCCGGCTATTTTTAAAGATGAAAATCCTTTTAAAGCACAATCTCAAATAGCCTCATAACCAGCACGATCCCTTCACATCCACTTCGCGATACAATCTCCACAGAAATTTATCGAAGAACCCCTCCGTAGGTTCCCTCCATGAAACGAAAGCGACTGTAACCAAGTGGCACTTCGTTTATTCGGAGCCCGTTAATTTTCACCCCGGTATCGCTTTAACGCGAGAGCGATCCGAGTTTCCTCATAAAAATTTATAACTCGCCACGACCTTACGATAGTCGCGTCCGGCCATCGAACCGCGGCGTTAAGCACTTTTACGCGAACGTCTCGAAGAGGGAAGGACTTTTCTCTACGAGCCCCGCGAATTTGCCAGCCCCGTTCTTCACGTGAAGATTAGAACGATTCCGTGGAGTCGTGAATGCGTCGTCGAGTCGGCATGCTCGCGCTATGCTATGCTCGTAACGAACCGCTCGTAAACGAGAGTTTATTAAGATGTACTATTTATTAGAGGAACGCGGATATGTTTACGTAGGTACTAGTGGCATTAGGCACTGTGTGAACTCTTCGAGATGAAATCTTACGCCTTAGTTACTATATTAAATATCAAGCAATAGTTTATTACTTTATTTAAATTTCGTGAAATTATAAAATCTAGGAGGAAGAAATAGCGATGAAATAGTATCAAAGGAATTCTTGAAACTACATTTCATGGTGACAATATTAAAAAGCAGAATTTGATAATGTAAAATGATCGCAGAAATTACAAATAAAATGTCGTGCTGGTGCATAAATTAAAAATTCAGAAAATTTCCGTGAAACTTAACTTTCTTCCTGATTAAGCGCGTGGTAAATGCAAATAAAAAAATCATCCCATTTTGTTCCGTTGAAATTTTACAGAGCCTTTGCAGAATACAATTAGTTCAATTATCTTACGTCCATGTAGTTGAAACAATTACAGAACATCGCGAGCAAGATGCGTTAATGGAATGAAGCCTGCATTTAACAAATGAAATCCAACTTTGAAATAAAGCAGTCTGTGTAATTTGTATTAAACAGAAATTCCAGATAAATCTGCATATTCCTGCAACGAATTCGTAGAACGAGTTAGAGTCAATTATAATTTATAAAATTAGTTTCGTTAGTCGGCAAAGAGATCGTTTTCCCCTTACATACTTTCTTATACTTAAGGAAATGGATCCGTTTTTCATTGGCGTTTTTGACATGAAATGATATTAAGCTTTCTGTAGATGTTTTTTAACGTAATCCTCATCGAACCAAAAGTGTGAAATCCATGTATGAATGAATGAAATTATACTTTTATACGCGCAATATAATCAAAGGTGCTGATGCAACTATCATTCAAACGGTAATTAACGCCGAAATGTTGTGACGAGAATCTTATTGCAATTGTAAAATAATAATTAGTTACAACACTGTACTAATTATTTTCAACAAGAAATATCTTGGAAAAATCTTGGAAAAATCTTGTACAGGAGTTCCAACAAATCTGTAATTACTTATATGAATTCTTTCTCCTTTAGGATGGGTGAACACTCTTGACCACTGTTTCACTTCATGTTTGGCTATTATACTACAATTATTTTTGTCATAAACTGACATTTAATATAAATTAGCACAGTACTATGTCAGAAACTAATACCACAGAAGAATAAATTTAGCTTTAGCTCGTAAGAAATATAAAAATTACTCAAAAATTGCTGCAATAAATTGTTAAAAGTGTTAAATTACAATAAACATTTAAGAGTTATTAAATTTGATTCAATTATAATAGAACAATCATTTTTCATAACATCGGAAAAGATCATTCGACCAACTAATCGGAACATTGTCAAGTGTATGTCACCGGGTATACATGTAAAGTGGTCATTTTCGTTTCTATTTCCGTACCATGAATATCGAAAACAAATTTTCTTTTACTTACTAACAATTTAGTTATTCATTTAATATTACATTTAAAAAATGATTAGTAGCATTAAAGCCATTAATCTATAACATTTAAATTTGATTATGTTACGATAGAAAAATCATTTCTTATGACATCAGCAAAAATCGTTAATGTGTATACATCAATTTAATCAGCACTCTGATATAAAGAGACTTGAAAATATACCGTTTATATAAAACACTTGTGCCACTAATTTAAAACAACTCTATTGCTAATTTATAAATATATGTCATTAATTTTAGACAATTATTCCATTAATTTGTGACAATTTATTATTAATTAAAAACAAATATTCCATTAATTTTTAACAATTATATCATTAATTTATAGTAAAATGCTATTAATTTGAAAAAATTAAATTAATAATTTATTTTATTTCATCTACTATTCATTAAAGCCTTGAAATCTTTCACGTGATATTTTGTTTCTATTTAATTCCAGTTTTTAATGTTAAATACTTTACTTAATTTTTCATTTCACTACTTCATATAAAATCAGTGAAATGCACTAGCAATGCAAAGTGTACCCATTGATCGACTATGGAATTTAACTCTTCGTGTCCGCTCAAGGCCAAAGAATTAAACCGTTTTCATGGACTTGAGGAAGCAACTGTAATCAAATCAAGGACCACGAAATCTCGCCATCCAATCATGCATGTACTATTGGTAAGCCGCATGGTTTGCTTCCTTTGGCGATGAGTTCCAATCTTCAAATATGATTATTTGAGCTCAGATACGGGTTTAATACGAGTTCTATCAATATGTATACAATTCAATAACTAAGAACATATAATATATCTTTATTGAAAGGTATTTAAAACGCATCTCTATGCTCGTGTACAAACCTAACAGAGTGATGTACAGATTTTATTTTTGTCTTAATGAATTTCGACTTATTGTCATAATCTATAGCATTCTCTGCTTTTGAAAACATAATTGATAAAATTATTTGAGAACCAAATATGATGCAGTTAAATGTCCTGAACAATTTCCTACGTACTGTACCCTATTCCCTTTAACAAATTAGATATTTTATTATAATTAATAATAAGGTATAATATTGCGTATGAATGATCTATATTTACGAATATATATATATATTATATATAGTATAGATTATATATACGAATAGATAATACTAACTTGTAAGATATATTTTGATAATAACCTTTACTCTCGCTGGCACACTTATAGATATATTCATATTAAAATCACGTACGGCACAAGCCTCTTCGACACATTCAGATTCTAATTAATAAATTTCAATACTAACTAATTCTTTACTATCCAATAGTTTTACATCTTTTGCTCTCGATAACATGAATGACAATTACTCGTGAACCAAGTATAATACAAGCATGTTTAAGAACCTTTTACGTAATCTATTTATCGTCTATTCATAAATCTATTCACGAATCCATTTCCGTCTCTCCAATTATACATTAAATTGAAACAAATAAAATCTAGTGTAACGTAGGATAAGATATTTTATAGATAGATATTTTATAGATATTTTATAGATAGATATTTTATAGATATTTTATAGATAGATATTTTATAGATATTTTATAGATAGATATTTTATCAATAAATAGAATTACCAATTTATGATATGTAATGAGATCCGAGAATATTCGCCTCCCCGTGGTGGGTCCCAGTAATTAGTATCGTTTTCCAAACATTAATATCTCGAAATACTATTGTAAATATTAGACAGTTAATATAATATTAACTTTAATATTACAGGCGTATTACCATTTGTAAAACGATACACATATTAATATTTCCGAGTATTACTATCAGAAAAACGATATTAAGCTAGTAACTACTTTAATACACTCCAACCTAGGTTATCGAAAATTCCATTCGGAGTTTCCTGATCTAAACTGGACTGAGCGACTGAAACTGACTGAGAGACTGAAACGAGTGCGTTTTAGCTTTAACGAATTATAAGATAGATACTTACGTTAAGCCGATCGCCACCCCATTATGTACAATGACGCTTGTCGAACTTGCAACGAAAAATAAAAATCTATTTTCTTTCGCCCCTCTCGCTGATTACATAACACAAATTGTTCTCGAGATTTATTGGCTCGCTATCGTTCATCTATTGCATTCCTTCTATCTATTGCACAGCGTACTCGTTCGCGCGTCGGTCAACGTGTACTTGAGATTCTCTTGTATTCGTAAGTTGGCCGAAGGACACCTTTGTTTTAGTGACTGCTCGATAACTGTTCGCTCATTGCGTCGAGTCGCGAGGGTTATCGTCGAGCCGATGGTACTCGCAAAGTCCAGTCAAGGATATGCGACTCTGCCCAATTGGTACTTCGGTACTCAGACAGGGTTAGAATCTGTAATTTGATGTACTTCGTAATCTTGTTCGGCGAGTCCCTCCCACTGGGAGTGGACCCTTCTAGTTCAGTTGGGACAAGTTCCTCGTAATCCTAATCAGTGGTTCCTCTCATCGGGAGCTCCACTTGTTCATTTGAAGTGTGTCAGATTACAGACCCGCACGCTCGATCCTTGGCTGGACGACCGCGGCATCATCGGTCGATGACTTCGACCGTGGTTCGCGTAAATTTCGAACGGCGAAGCAGGAATCGAGTGACGGTCAATCTTTGAACCTCCCGCCGAAACTTGGTGTTATATTGTGCACGGGAATGCGTCACGTAGGTTCCTTGCTTCTTTCGAGAGATCGCGATTTCGTTCGTTCCGGGCATGTCACGATTTTTCTTTTATTCTCTGATTCATCGTTATCCTTTCTGCCTTCCCTCTTTTTAAGGGGAGTTCAGTTAACTCATGTCAGAGTTTACAATTTTCCGATATTTTGAAAGTTAGAGTTTAATAGAACGACTCGAATTCCCCTTTGCAAGACATGAAATTACGAATAAAGTATCGATAGTTTCGTTTTCTTTCCGCCGTTTCTAGTTAGACAAATGTATCTTTGATGTTGTTCATAACGATCGGCGTAATTGCGTGGAAGATAGCTGTTGTGTCGTGTGTGCCTTATTTTAAGATTATAAAATTCACGTGAGCGCTGTGCAGGAAGTAGATATTGCGTGATGCATGCATTATTTTAAGTTTGTATTCATGTAATATTCATGTAAGCGCTGCGTAGGAGATAGGTGTTTCACAGCTTAGGCTCAGAACTCGACATTCTTCCCAACAACTTGAATGTCGAGATTGGCAAGCAATTTTGAGTGACTCGTGAGCAGGTTTCGTAATTACCTGCTCATGGTGAGACCTGGTAATTGGCATCGTTTTTCAAAGATTAGTCTTCACGTCATCTTACCCTTTCTTTACATTATTTTATCATTACTACGCTAACATAGACCAGTATAGATCATGCAAAAGTTCTTTCGGAATCTTTTCGTTGAACTCACAATCCTTCATGGGACGCCTGTGGAATACCGCAAGGACCTCGTGGCGCGCGTGCGTCTTAATTAATTAGTTTTAATAACCTTTATAATAATCTGTATAATCTTTGTATAGAAGATGAATGTTACGTCATGTATGCTTGCTTTTAAGTTTATAAAAATTTGTGTAATCCTTATATATACATGTGTGTGTATTTATTCATTTATTTATTCATTTATAATATAATACAATATGTATAACGATTCCATATAATATACACGTATATCATGTAAAGATTATGGAGAGTTGCGTGCTATATGCTTACTTTTAAGTTTTATATGTATTAGTTTTAACTTTCAACTGAGGCAGCTAACGTGGGATGCGTGCGTCTTAACCTTAATTAATCATAAGGGAGATCTTATGCCTCAGTAAATTATTAGCATCCATCGTGGGACGCAAGGAATATCGCAGAAACATTGTGAGATACGTGTATTCAAGTTCTCGTTGACTTTAAGACAGATATATCTAGATAAAGTCCATGGTGCACGGTCTCTCTACCAAGATACATTGCCTAACATAGAGCAAAAAGTTAAAAGCTCCTTTATCTAATTCTTTCAAATACTAAATTATTAAATAGAACGATTGATTTAACAAAGTATTTATAGTTTAATTTCGCCCTAAGTGGGGGTCTTTGATGCGAGAGACTGCCAGTAGTGCTGCCATCTAATGTACATTAAATTAAGTAGGTTTTAGTTCTAAGATCTAGATTAAGTTAATTTTAAGTCTCATTGGTGGACGACGAGAGACGAGTAGGGATTTTATTCTTCGTTTCAAGTTTTAGTCTTAAGTCTTGGTTTTAAACCTTGATCTTTGGGTCTTAATTTTAAGTTTTAGAATTAGTTTTAAATCTTACATAGTTTTAACATATTTCTGAAATTTTTATGACTATTTCACTCTTTCGTGAAACACGGAAAAACAGTGAATGTCACATCTATACCTCGTCTGTGATTGTATCGTTCGGAAGCCGAAAAATTGAATTATACGGCTTTCAACGTTATTACCGAATCGTTCTCGCATTTTCTACTCTTCCAGATTGTTTCCTCTGTTATTGCCTCCGAATCAACGGATAAGCTCCTTGCGTTCCAACTTTTGTTAATGAAAATCGCGCTGCATCGCGGAAATTACCAACTTTCCTCGAAGCGGTTGATTCACTTTATGAGATTTGGAAACGTATAATGATACGATGTTTGTGCTAGTGTTGGTGTTCGGAGTTAGAATTCTGCAAAAGTAACTATTATTTCTCTCTTTCTCTTTTTAACACTATAACTTATAAATTCGTCAAAATAATAACTTTAGATTTTTTGTTTTTTTTTTTTTTCTTTGAGGATTATCTGAAACATACAGCTGTTTTTAGCGAAATTAATATTCACCTTTATTAAAATAGAAACATGATCATATGTACGTACTTACCTACTAATTTATTACCATATCGTTTTAATTAAAGATATCTTCGTGCAATATATTTAGCTTTATACGTGGTAGTAATGACAGGTACTTCGCGTATATTCGTGGAATTTTTTAATCGTGTATAAAATTTTAGAAATTATGTTAAATTCTTTGATTAATTCTCTTTCCCATGAAGAAGATTGTGGAACGTGAACGGAATATGGAAACTTACAAATTGAGTTACATTTAGAAAGTTATGAAGTTTTCACAAGGTCGAGGTCTAAAACTTCAAAAGTGTAGAATACAGAAAAATTATGTAGATTTTGTGGAGTTATGGAGTTCTTTAACATGTTTTGTGTCATAGACTAGTTTACAGATGTAAAACTTTCAACGGATAAAGATGTTTGCCACGCTGCACTGTTAGAAAAAGATACCATACTACAACAGTGAAACACAAGGACGGTTTTCAAAGCTGATTTAAAATATTTAAATGTCCTATTTTATTACCGAAACAGTTGTTAATATTTATCGCGTGTTAATTTTAGTGGAGAATCATACACGTGATTTCGAACGTTCCATGTCTTGATTAAAATTGAGTATTTTCCTGTCCATGAGTAATTAAATGGCTTGAAAGTCTGGCTGATGAACAGCAGCGCGTTCCAATGTTATTTGACAATAACGAATGCTGGTACTTCAACCACAGGGATTCATCATCGTTAATGCGTTGCCCGTGAATAATCAGGATCAGGGCATGACTTATGAGATTATTTATTATGCATTAGCCGTAATAGCAGGAAATATCCGCGAAACAACGTAACGATCGTCCATTTTGGTTTTACCGGCAATCAACTTAAAATTCATCATTTGATGCGAGCTATAAAGCTCCCACGGTAACCGTACAATCCGTTGTTACGATAGTGAAACGTGTTTAATGGCAAACGCGAAGTAATTGTTTCGGATGTTGAATGAACAAAACGCTCTGTAACGAGATTGATTTTGGTGACGAGCTACTGTATTCCACGTCGACGTGAACCAAATCGAAAATTTATTTGTAAATAAAAATACATGAGATATTTCCACATGGAATTGTTTCTATACGATACGATATAAAAATCATATATTTAAAACTTTTGTGTTAGATCAGTAACTTTTAAATAAGCTATAAAAAGTTGATTCGCGAGTATTCAGAAAATATCCGATTCGATGGATGTTCAAAATCCAATTAGGATGTCCGTGATTATTTGAATAACAATACGGAATATTTCTACATGAAACTGTTTACTATAACATAGAATTTGAATATTCGACAAATTTTCTAAAAAAGGATATGAAATTTTGTGAAACATTAATATTTGAGATGCTTGCAATTACTTGAAAAGAGATACGAAGGAATCGTATTGTGACATAAAAATTTACACGTTCGGAGCTTCTATGTTGATCGAAAATATAGAAGTGCATGAACATCGAACAGTCTGCTAATAGAAAAATAATCGAATCCTATATTAACTGAACTGGTATTATCCTCAGTAAAACTCTGCATATCCGTCACCTATAGATTATCTGATATCTCGAAAATGCCCTTATTTTATTTTCAAATATAATTTCCAATTTCAAAGATTCGCTTTCAATTATTAAAGAAAAAGAATCTCAATTATAACAACGAATTGCGTACTAGAATCACGTTTACTCGTGGCAGGTGGAATTTTATCAAATGAAGGCGGGAAGGCCGGAACCCCTTTGTGTCTCTTCCACGCTTCGTTAGCCACCCCGACAAAAGCAACTGCTCGGTTTTTTAGGAAAGAAAACGCGGCTCATTGCCTCGGCGAGAGGGAATTCGTCCGTCGCGGCGAGAGAAGCTTGGGATCGTTAAACCGACGCCTGTTACAAATGTTTCCACTCGCTCAAACGGCGAACGATTCACCACCGGCTTGTTCAAAGCTACCAATGTTACACCCGGCTCTACTACTCGTGCTTCGTCACGCCACAAAAATAATCGAATTCGCTACGACTCGTTGGTAAATGCAATTGATTTACTTACAGTGAGGATGTAAGGATGTTGTGATGTTTTTGGAAGGGTAGTTTTGGTTTGGTGTCTTTGGCTGAGGTAATAAAGCGTGAAATGCATAAGTACTTATGAACTAAAGTGTACATATAGCAATATAAATTGCTCATAAATATATCCTATTTTTATCATTTCATCAAACATAAGACTAATTAGATGTTTTATTCGAGAAATACACGTATTCTTGTGAGAAAGAATTTAAAATTCACCGCATATTTAGAATTTAAAATCACTGTTTCCTTCTCTCAGCGATAAATTGACTTTTATTTTATGAAATTTCGTAACTACATGCTTTTCCTCTAACGTTTAACAGCAAAAAAAATATCGAATAAAACTTCAATGGCATTGCCAAAACCAAACGTGGAGTATACAATCGGAGGGAAATAACGTTGTTTATAGGGAAAGTAGTTTCGTGGTCCTGATTATGTAAACTGCAGTTCGTACGTAAAGTTTAATGCTGGTTTTACTGGGATAAACATGATCCAAAAGTAATTTCCATTTTCACGATAAGACCAACAGAATATCGATTTCCTTTGTTTCTCTTTTTTTTTGCATGTTTCTTTTTCTTATTTATTGATTTCGTTTTCACTAAGGGGATTTTGGAAATCGTGAATGAGAAAACGATGCCATTGTTTGCATAGAATAATTCTAAATTTAGTCAAGATACTAATGTCGATTTCAAACAAAATTTAGTATCGATTTTATCAGCTCAACTGAAAAAAAAATGTTTTATACATGAAAATTAATATTTTACATAAAATTCCTATAACAGAAAATAAAAAATAAATAAAAAATGAAAAAAATAAGAAATATGATATGAATGAATAGAAAATAAATTCGGACAGCAGACTGTGTACAACTAAAACTCGTTATTCGCCAAATTGATCTGAACAATTTTTTAATCAAGAAGCGAAGGGAAGATATAGTGAAATTTTTTAATTAAAATTTCTTTATTAAAAAATTCTTAAGCTCTGAAGCATTTAATTTTTATCTCAAAATTTTAACTCAAAGTTTGCAACTTTCTTTCATAACAGTGTATTCTGTTGCGTTACTGCAACAGCAACATTTCCTTAATCGTTCCCTTAGCATTAAATTTCCTGTTTATAATTATGTTTAGACAAATACAGAATGTCCAACGCAGCTAGGACGATCACAATACCAATTATTAATAACAATCGTCAATTTCCATTTCATCCGTCGTAAGGAAAGATCTTCGTGAACCAACATTTCTTTTTCTTGTTTCCTCATAGAAAGAGACAAACCAAAAACTCAGAAATTTTATCAAAGAAACCATCTCCCATCTCCGCGAATATAGAGGAAAGAACCTTGCTCCAGCGTGTACCACGCTTTGTTTCACGTCGATATCCCGATCCCTCGCATCGAAAGCTCACTCTGTTAAAATGCACGAGCGCGCCAGCGATGAATGGCGGTGGAAATTCTTGGAAACGCCGTGACCCACTTTTTTTTCCTGGGAATGCGTACGTTCCCTAGTAGTTGTGGGCAGCAGTGGGGGTAGTGGCAATAAAAAAGACGCTGACTCGGCGTCTGTCGCTGGCCAGCGCACAGGTGCTGCGCTTGGGATAGGTCAGCACTAGAGTGGGAGAGAGAGAAAGATAACGACACCGAACCGCTCGAAATTATGCTTCGCTTCGAACGAACGATATCTCTGGTACGGAAAGTCGGTTCGACATGAAACAAAAACTGGGTTAAAGGGGAAGAATTGCTGCTTCTGACGGCGTGAGTTATGGGGAGTTGGTGTTGATAGATTTGGAATTACGGTCCGGTGAATTTTAGGGGCATTTTAATAGACGATTGAACGTGCAATCATATTTCCACGTTGTTGTTTATTTGAAAAGTAATTAATGATAAAAAATAAATAGCTAAAAGCTAATAAAATTGAAAGCAATAATCGAGAATTGATAGATGATAACATTTAGAAATTAGTTGAATTTAAAAAATAGATCGCGTACAAATATCACATACATGAGCGGAATTCTTGAATCCCTTTGGATATATTCATGGTTAAATTTTTGTAATCAAAGAGTACTGGTACCATATTGTTAATTACATAATTAGTAATAATGTAAAAATAACAGAGATAACAATATTAGCAAAGAATGGAAGATCGAGAGAAATTTGTTAGCATTACCGTGTCTGAAATAATGAAGAACATTTAAGTTGAAAATTATGAGAAGATATACGCTTCAAGGTAATCATTTCGTATGCAAATATAATTTTAATCGTCCGCCTGGAAACCTTAATTCAACCGGCCCTCCCCTCGGTTTCAATTAAATCTGTTAATCAGGAAATCGTTGTACAAACTAATCTGAAATTTTCAATTAAAATGGAGTACTGCGAAGTCAATTGCAGAGGGCGGAATTAACAATCGTTGACAACTTACTCCCCTGCCTTTCCATTCTAATTTTATTCAAAGTATAAATTTTACTCTGTACCTTCCTTTAAATTTACTTTCTCTCTTAAGACAACGTCATAAATAAAAATCATGTTAGTAAATGATTAATAAAATTAACAATAAAATAATAACGTAATACGATTGATTTAAAAAATAAACTACAAGGTAGGCAATGAAATTTCAAGTGTAACGATAAAGTTGCAAGCGACTCACCATGGCGAGCATATTAGCCGCTGGAGGATTGACTTGCGTGCGAAAATAGTTATGCGTGTCGACGATCTTCTGTCGGACCCTGCCGCTGTTCGTTCTTAGTAGCTTGACAGGCACTCTGTCCCCATACAGCCTTGGTGCTGAAAGCAGAGGCAAACGTTCCTCTCAACAACGTCTCGATAACCGATACTCCTTGTCAATAAAAGTCCTCTTTTCCCCTTTTCCCTCTGTCTTTCACCCTCCCCTCTCTTTACGCGCGTTGCTCCATTTCCTTCCCTTTCGCCCATGGAACAAATGTCCGCTTTAAAGGGGAATATCGACAGCGCCGCCAACTCCAAACAGGGCAATAACGTTCTATTTTCATATCCTTTACCCCTGTTTGCTGCTCCGCGATTCCGCGTTTCGCGGATCGCTTTGTCGAAGAGAAACAGACGGAACAGAGACTCATGTTCGAAATTGAGACGGGACATGCGATTTTCCAAATGGCGCCGAACGGCAACATTCGGAAAGGACGTTGCTTCTTCCTGAACATTTCTGTTGATTGAGGTGAGGCATCGGAAGGGTTGTGCAAACGAAACTGTTGCGTTTGAACACATTTAATTTGTGATAACGCGTGTGTCTGGATTTTCAACCTGTGAACTACGCACGATTCGCGAAGATATTTCTTGAATAATTAAGACGATGCTGAACTCACGATATTGGCGTGATTTTTCCATTATATTTTAGATCGATTGAGAAAGTCGTGATATCTTTCGACTAACTTAGATCTTCATATTTAGAATTCATAAGAGTTGGCCTCGAATCGGAGCTCTCTTTTGTATTCCATAAAAAGTGCATCAAAAAAACGTCGGGAAATAACCTACGTAAGTTCAAGCAATATCTCAACTCTTTTAACGCATCAAGCGGTTTATGATCGAGTGCTTTCAAGTTTTTATTACAGCTAAGGATGGATAATTGAAAAGTTCCATTACGCTGCTATGAGACGTAAAGTACCTACATCTCGCGAGATTGCTATAGTTCTCAACATTATCAGCGAGAGAACAAAAGATATTGAAATCGTTTAAAAAATAAGTTTATCTTTTCCAGTATACCACTAAAATACTGATACACCTAAAAACTGAAAGTACAAGCTTTTATGGAAACGGTCACTCAATTCTCAGAGAAAGAGATTTATATAAAAGAAATTCCCACAATGGCTTATTTCATCGTTGAACGAGAAAACGAAAGGCGCGCCATTAAACGAAGTTATATCGGATCCCCGAACAATGGGTGACACTTATTTTAATGTGAACGAACACTTGCCATGTGCGTTAAGCCGTGATACACGGGTTGCCCGTGTAATTTTTGTCCAATTACCGGTCAACAATGAAGCCAACGGGAACGCGTCTATTATAAAAACGCCCTATATCACCGGATCTGAACGGGCAATCATATTTTACTTCCGTAAAGTTAGCTGCAAATGCATTTGTAAAGCGACGCGTGTAACCAGCTAACACCGGCTAATAACCGATATAAGGGAGTGCTCGTAAAAAAGCTCGTCAACTCCCATGCATTTCTAGCTTTCTAAAATTATTTCGAAAATTGGTCGCGTGATTCGAAGCTCTGTAGTAGCCAGATTTACATAGTGTCAAGAGTTTTTCTTGTATTATGAGAATAGTTTGTTGCAATTCTTCGTATCATCAGCTTGCCTCTTTTTTTACTTTTTTTTCTTTAAAATATTTAAAGTAAAGTATACTGTAAAATCTTAAGTTATTAAAATTTTAATCTTAAAGTATTATAGAATTTTAATCGCGTCTGTTCGCGAGAATAAAAAGAAAAAATAAATTTCTAAAAGTTATTCAGATCTGTTTCTGTAGTTTCGTAGTTTCGAGCACCTCGGGTAGTTTCTTACAGTTACCATCACATAAGTAATTTAAGACAGATTTTATTCGATCACAGACACAACTCGAATTCTTAATTTTATTAAATCACCCGCCTATTTTACATTTTATCATTTCATGATAATACCTTACACGATTTTCTACAAAGTTTCCACCATTTTCACAGAATCTCCATTCCACATAAATTCAGCGTCTAATTAAGGGTTCCTTTGAGTGGAACATTTTCCTAACACCGACCATCCTTTTATCTAAGAACCTGGGTAACTTTATCGACGAGTCCATTAACAGAGCAAACACGAAACCCATTTTTCTTACTGCCGCGTGTCCCAAAATTATTATTTTAATTAAAAAGTTTTTCGACGCGTTAAATTGCTCATCACGTCCCATTGAAAAATTCCATCTTTTTAGAGAACGTAAAGATAGAAAAAATAGCGAACCTAGTGGTTCATAAAATCGACTTGTGTATTGTCAAAATTTTGGCGTTTTAATGGAAAATTAGATGAAAATTTCATTTCAACAAACTAGAATTCGTAGAAATAAATAGAAAATATGTGTTGATTCGGTTAAAAGAAATATAATGTAAAACATGCGGAATGAAATAACGATATGAAAAGAGAAAGTTTCACTTCCTTTATCGACTCTGGAAACGTTCGAAAACTCAGAAACAGTTTCTATTCGCATTTACCGAGTCATTGTATCTTCAAGTCACGAGTAGCAGCCCTTGCGTATTTCGCAGGGTAAGAATTTCGCTGTGATTAATGGTAACGAAAATTCAACTTGGTTCGAGCGACAGTAGCGATATTACTCACGTCATAGTTCGCAAACTCCGGCCCTCGGTAAATACAGATTGGGCGATTTTCTTTCGCTAGATTCCCGACGACAGCTGCGTCCAAGATTTCTCTACGAAGCCGCTCAGATTTCTTCTCACACCGGCAAAATTTCTGGAACGGTTTACCGGTTCCAACTTCTTTTCGACGTGGAACCAAAAATATTTTTCAGATTATGAGACAGCCTGTCCAACGATTTTCTATTATTAGGTCGTCTTTTCAATCTCTTCGTACTTCTCCTAAGTTTAACTAACGATAAAGGTTCCGCTGAATGATCTTGAAATTTAAAAATGTGAAATTAGATATTGAAATATCGTGTGTGAACCTATCTCGGTTAATGGCGTTAACGTGTACTATACCAAATACCAGGCGCATCCACAAAGGTTAAAGCGAAGCAGAAATGTATTTTCAACATCATTCTACGTACCTCAAACTAGTTTGCTACGTAATTTCTACCATTATTGAGACAGTTGTCATAACGGGACACCGGTTCTTGCATGCGCGCTTCATAAAATGGTGCCGCTAAAGAAGATACCTAGCGCGAACGTAACTTCCGAAATTTTAGACGGTTCCAGATATAATTTCGTGGAGAAGTGACCGTAAAATTTGTGGGAATGAATGAAAAGTAACGAAGTTGTGTCACGTCGTTTGGTATTTAGCAAGTTACTATCACGCTGATTGCCACTTTAGGTGGCATCAATGTACGAAGCGTGCAAAAACGAATGTTAGTACAAGTAATACTCAATAAGAGTTTACTCAATAAGAGTAAAGAACTACAATACATAGCAAAGAAATCTAAGGTATGTAGAATGCAATGAACATAAATTACTATAGATTCAGAAATAAATTTTGTGCTTTTCGTTAATAGCCAATCGGAAATTTCTGGACTATGCCTCGTAATAACAACGATAAACCTATGACCATTACGTAACACTACTGTAAACAAGCCTCAATTATCAGCAAACAAGATGCTAACGTACATTCCCTGTTCGACCTCCTCGACGACGTTAATCCACGATATCCCGCGAATGATCGCAAATTATCCGCGAATGAAGCCTGGTTCTCGGATCGACCAATCCGCATTGTCGCACAGCCAGAGAACCGCCTCGTGGGCTAATCAACGACAGCTTCATCTCCTTGTAAATTACTCGCAACCCTAATTTATCGCGGTGACCCACCAGCATCCGGGGGATCAGATGTTTATCCACTCACGTGTTCTGATAAAATCTCCAGACCCCTAATAACCCCTGACCCTAATTTAACATTCGAACCATGTTAGGCGAGGCCAAGCTCTCACGCGAGTATGGTTTCGGCTTGGGTTTAGCTTTTCTCTCCAGCGAAGACGAAACAGTTGATCCTACTTATAGGTCGGAACTTTGAAAGACTTATTCAACCCCGTTTATCTTCTAGATTCTAGTGGAATGGGATTACACGGGACAAATGTGAAAATTCTGATGAGTCGAGGTAACGTTGAACGTGTATAATAAATTGGTGAATGGTGCAGAATTTACGAATTCTTTGTGTGTTTTTTCGTTTCTTCGATCATCGAATTTCTATCGATGAATGCATGAACTTCGCGTGATTGTGAATTTACCTTCCTCTCCTTTCACGAATACGTAAAATTTACAAAATTCTCTGCGAATTTGTCCCTTGTTCTTCTAATCATTTAAGGGAAATGAATTTTCATGTATTCGTGTATTTTACGTATTTTCCTCGCCCTACTGTCTAATTCGAATTTATTTCGTTGTACTCGTTACATGTTTTAATTCTTTGTTTGAAATATATTCGACAGAGAATGATTCCAACGGGTGTGGAATTTGTGAAAATCGGCGTGAATTCCCTTTTTGTTTTTATAGTAAGCAATGTATTTGTTTCGTTGTAGTCGTTACATGCTTCGACAAAATTGGAAAAGAACAAATTCCAATTGGTGTGGAATTTTCCAAATGCATTGTGAATTCTCTTTGTTTCCTTTTTGTAGAGTTTCATAGCAGATATAATTGCATTTTATTTCACCACACCCACTGTATGTTTCATTGTAGTTTTCGAAATTTTCGATACACACTCCTCTCTCATTCGCAACTTTTCAGATTACTAAACCATTGGCTTCCAACGTTGCGCTAACGCAACATTTCACTCGCAATTTTTGCCAGCAAATTCACGGTATTGAACTTTGTCATTTCAGGTTGCAATAACAAAAGTAAGTTTCCGTAGTATTTTTTTATTATTATTTTTTCTTCCACCTAGATCGTATAATGTCTTGAAATTTGAAGAAATTGAAATATTTATAACATTAGGATAAATCAATCTTTTTTAAATAGTAGGAATAATCTTTTTCTTTTTTCATAGACCTGCGTGCAATATCTAGTATCATAATGTTCATATTTGAGCAAAATAGTATATATGTAATTTTATTTACGTTTATCAATAACGTTGCGTCTGCGAAACTATGGGATTAGTAGATAAAGTTCGAAATATAGAGGAAAATGTGAGTGGACAATCGAATATTTTCTGACAATTTCTTTTCGTTATATTAAAATTAAATTATTTCATACACTAAAACTTCAAAGATTCTTTACCATTGGCACTATTCGCGAGAGCTGCGTTGGAAATTGCCATTTGAAAGCCACTTCAACTATAAAAAATAAAGAGAGGAGCTCATTCGACTTTGCTTTCGAAAGGCAAACTGAAGTTCCGGTGATGAAGTGAAACGACTATTCCATTGTGAATGTGATCACAAAAAATAATACTATAGAATATTTAGCACAGGCTAGAAAAGAAAAGAAAACTGCCTCTGTACCACAGCCTCGTGTAACTTTCGAGTATAATCAAAATATGGGACACTTCATGATGTAAAAAGTGGTGATGGTCTCTGTTTATAAATTTGGTTAAGCGCATTATTATAAATTCATGGAAAATACATGAACTCGCACATACTAAAAAGATTTCGTGGCTAGAGTTTCCATTATATTTAGCTACGACCTTAAGGAAATTCTGAGGATCTTGAAATTGGAAATGAACAATCTAACTTAAAAATTAGTCAAGAGGAAAGAACAAATTATGGCTGTCCTACAAAAAATGTTTTATCCATAAAAATACGTTATGCTCGTACAGGGCATGCTACAACAGTCGGTACTTGAGCAAAGAGAAGATGTAAATCGTGCAGAAGTACAGCTATTTATAAATGCCAAAACTATAATACGCATCTCCACGCAAAATGTTTGGAATAGTTCCGATCTTCAAACTAATAGTAGGAATATATACCTTAAAAGGCGAAAGTTGCATAAACGTAAAGTTTCGTTACACGAAAACTAGCGATTCGAAATTTATTTTGATAGCATTTATATTCTTTCTTGTACATTTGTATAAATAATAAATAGCTATATATACATATAACTTGCCTTATCTCACTAATTGGTCTTTAATGGGCTAATAAACAAATCCACCATGTAGTAGAAACAAATTACTATATGTGTATAACACAATGTGGAGAATTTATTACTAACAACCGAACATTTGATTTTAAACTGCATTTTACCTTCTACACATTTTTACCTCATATTTCTACGAAGAAAACTATGTGCCTCACTTTACACAATCCACCAAAAAATTCGTAACATTTTTCATTCTTCTGTTGACTTCTTTGCCTTGTGTAAATCTGACTCACAGATGGTAAAATTCTCCGAGTAACTTCGCTCGCAGACTTACCATTGTGCGCGGAGCTTTGTTTATACCAACTTTATATCAGTACTTTTTTCGTGACCCTAAAATTAGGGATGATGAAGTTGAGAGTTTCTGTAACAGGTGTGCATAATGAATGCGGGTGCAACTTTCGAAAAACTCATTCTATCTGGCCCATGAAAAGCAGTGAAAAGAGAAACCCATGACAAAAATTAGAACAACTTGACTCTGTTCTTTTTTTCCTTTATATTAAATGCTCCATGTGTCCTATATTCCTTGTATTCTAGAAATTTCAAGAAAAATATAGCGGCAAAATTCATGGAGATATTGGGTTTGGTCGATCGATAACGATTCACGCGTGAGAAGAGTTTCTTGACAGAGAAAAGCTAGAAAGAAGAATCGAAGAGATTGAAATAAATGTGACTACTTACTCGGCTTGCTACGATGCGTCTTCCGTGGCACAGCCGCTGGCAGCGCCAGAGCTATTAGGACGATAATCCACAGCCACCTCATAATTTCCGATTACGACCTGCAACATACCAAGCAACACCTTATTCAAGAGCAAAGATCGTTAATAGCTTTGAAGTTTGAGAGAAGCTTGTATCGTTTCTCGCAGACTAATGGTAGTTTCATGAAAATTTTTCAAACTTAATATTTAATATTATAATAATATTAATTCAATATTATTTTATGGAAATTTATAGACTGGCTCGAGTGAAGCATTCGATACACTTCGATATTTGTCATCGTGTAATTTCTACAACGATACCTTGTATCTGTTTGCGCGCTTTAATAGTAATGACTAACAACATGTAAATTAACTGCTCAAAAACTTACAAAAATTACATCGCTATATATTTATTCACAATGCATGAACTAAATAGTAGACCTTCTAATTAAATTACACGTAATCTCTTCCGTCTTTGACGAAGGAAATTTATTCACGAAATTGAACAGGTCGTTCAAAGAAATTCATTTGACAAATTATAAAACTAAATTATACTTCTTTCCAATTTATATTTCTAAATAGTACTTTGAATTTTCTCGGAGTTTTCGCTTCAAGTCGGTTGTATCACCGCGAGTGAGCTTATATTTTCGCAGGCGGCGAGGTGTTCATTAAAGAAAGCCTCTTACCGGGCTTCTTATCTCCGCCCTTTTCGCGACGAAACGACACGGGCCTTGCTCGTATGCGCTTCAAATAGCCGAGCGTACGTGCGCGAAAACGGAATGACGTGCAGAATGAAGAGCGAGGCAGTCGGCCAGAAAAGAGCAGAAAATGAAAATAAGTGATCCAAAGACGACGCGACGTCAAGATAGAGAAAAGGGATTTACACGCGAGATTCTTTTACCTGTTTCCCTGTGTGAGATCTTCTTTCAATGATCCCGTATATTTTACGTAAATAACCGTAAATAAGCTGGAACAGAGCACATTTCATTTCGACTCTCTACAACGAAGCTACGTGACCCAAAAGTTAAACTGTATCTATCTACTTTCTGTATTTAAAGAAGTTCTACGATTGTCTTCTTTTTAAAAGAAACCTGCTGTACAATATATCATCTTGTATAAAATTGAAGATCTCAGGAACAAGATACGATAAATACATTTTTATCGAGTTACGAATCTTCAACGGAGCAGTTCGACGTCCACGACTCTCATAATACCAGAGAAAAAGATGGAAGATGAGTTCTATGATTGCAAATTTTATCTTCTGCTTGTTGCAAAAAAAAAAGACGATTTTATTACTCGCCCCAAACAACGGCGAAAATTTTCAAATGCTAACGTGACAATAAAAGTGAAAAAGAGAAGATGATTCTATCAACATCGGGAAATAAAATTTCACTTGCTACTCGTGTTGAAATCTACATTGATCGCGGTGAATCGGCCGTGTAGCCGAGCTTTTCACGGGCGAACGCGCTTCTCATTAATCACGATTCTCCGCATCAGCGGGAAATTTCATTATTTCTCCGGAGGCGAACGCGTCCAATGCTGTGACAGCGTCGATGTCTGCCACACTGTATCAAACGCACAAACGAAGACAGATTGTGTTGCCACTCGTCAAAATCGTCCAGAGCGCGAACACCGGCCAAAATCGAGGATTAACGCTGGCCTTTTTTTTGTTTTGCGCGAGCGAACAGCTTGACTACCTACCCGGAAAATCAGTCATCAGGTTATGAGCATCGAGCTGTGTCGACGGGACGCTCGTGGTCAGTAGCATTGAACGAGTTGTTAACTGAATTTGGTTAATGGATTAAAAACGTAATGCGGAAGCTCTCTTAAAATTTATTAATCTAGTACAAGTCTTTATTACCATAAAACACTTTTTTTTTGTTGGAAAATTTTGTTCGTAATTTTGTACTTCAAACATATACGATGTCTATAAAAAGTACATCGCTGTATTTATCATAATATTTACATACTAGATAATTAAGTCCGGATATATTCATAGCATTTAATAATACTTCCACGTAACTACCAACAATTCGATACGATAAAAAATGAAATGTATAATCTGGTAAAAAATGTTTCTCATTTATATCGTATTCATTTAAAAAATTGCTGATTTCTAATTTATCCGAGATCCGAACAAATGAAACGTGTTAAGTCTCAGAAATTCTTGATCGTCAAAGAGATCACTCTTTCTACCAAACCAAATCCTCTCAGTTATCATACCCATATCTCCATTATTCCCGCGTCCCTGAAACCAGCCGCTGGTATCAAACTCTTTATCCGTGCTTTACATTCACCTGTCCCAATACACCTATATAACGATATCTCGAACATTATACGCCCGTTTATTCAGCAAACTGGCGTAGAAATCGTGCATACCGATGGAACGAAAAAAAAGAGGTTGAAATTCTGCCAAATACCAAGCGCTTAAGGTATCGTTACATATTCGGGGCAACTATCGATGTAGGGAATCGAGTCGATACCTGAGCAAATGGTTCATGAGTCCGTATCGTGTCTCGATTTCAGGCCCGAGTGATCAGAAAGCCGATAGAAAAAGGCGAAAAAGGGCGAGGAGTAAGAGCCGCGTATCTGCTCTATATCTTAAACCACTTTGCATTTGCTCTATACGGGGTACCATCGTCTTTCCGGATGGCTGAAAAGGGTGAATTCCGCCGGAGAAAATGAAAACGGAAGGTATAAAAGCGTCTGCACACGGTCCATAGGACGGGGGTGCTGGAGAACGAAAAATATCTTTGACGTTCGATCTTGAGGACCTTGCGCCTGGTGACTTTGTTGTAGATACTCCACTATCTTAGGTGCGCGCCCGCGAGAGACTGGTGACTTAATAAAAGAGATGTTAATGTGGTGGTTTATGACGTAGACGTGAGAGCAGGATAAAGTTAAATTCAGTAAAACAGAATTTAAGATTGAGTCCTAAATTATATCATGGACATATCATAGGCGTGAGAGAAAGATATAGTTAGATTCGAATTAGAATACCGAGTGGTCTTTCGAGAGGAGAAATTTCACAATAAAAGAAATCGTGGCGCAACGTTCCAACGATCAACATCATTAGCACGTGTTAAAATCTAAAAGGAGTGTTAAAGTTTCAAAAATTCAACGATCTATTTCCTTATTTACTTTTCGCAACGTGTGAAAAGTGATTATTATTTCAAAACAAGTTGGAGTTCTAACGACTACTTTCGAAGGTTTTGGTGAGTAAGAAGCAGAAGTTTTAGAGTTGGGAACTCTATCTGTCTTCCTATGCGAAATTGGAAGATTAGAGGACTCGTGGTTGTATAGTTTTGAATTAGAGAGAGAGTTACGGAGTTCAAGATTGCAAGGTTCGGAGTTTTAGGGTTTTGGTTTATAGAGTTTCGAGTTGTGAATTCGGAAGTATAGAATAGAAGATGTAAATTCATCGTAGATGAAGGACGTTAATTACCATGTTTTATCTGTTTCTTAATCAGAATTTTTTCCGTTTTATTTATATTTATTCTTAATATCGACACATTTGTAGTATCGAATTAACTATAATTGTTAGTGCTTGAAAAGACAAGTTATTGTTATTCGTATCGTTATTATAAGCGCCTACATTCAATATTTTGAAAATGAATTATTTAATAAGCAAAATTTTCAAGAACACTAATTGATGAAAATTAAACAGTCGAATGAAATATAAGACAATTGTAAAGTACGTTGGCTTGATATTATTCATAAACAATCATTGTGTGTTTTAGATTAAACTAATCATACATAACGATGTAATTGATAATGGAAATTAATATAGTTGATAATGAAATTAATATGTAAATCTGTATCTGCTTCATTTTATTGGAGAAACTAGATGTTGCGTCATATCGAATTTCAGTAGTAAAACTAGGATACGCTCAGCCATGTCTGACCATAACTAATGTTAACTACTAAAACTATTATAATGTATCGTCGTGTTTAAGTTTGGATTGGATAACAAATAAATTTTTATGTAAGAGGTTAACGAAAAGTAAGTATATATAACAATTGTACATTTTCGTTAACATTGTTTGGAAAATTTAAAATATGTTGAAAAATAATTTTTGGAATAATATTTATTTAATCAGTTAGTAATACATTGTTATTCAAGCTATTGCTTAACAATCTTTTTAAAATCTTTATCGATAATTATATTTAGCTGAATGTTTAAAATATATTTTAACGATTAAGTAAACTCCTAATTATAAAGTATATTATAAACTTAATTATTGCTTTTACTTTATTAAACGTACAAATTTAAATGTTTCAATATGAAAATTTGCGCAATATTTATTTGTTTATTTATCATTCGATACATGAAACGTGTGACATGTACAGATTGCAACAAAACCGTTTAGTGTGACGAGTTATTGATCATTAAAATATTTGCCAAACACCATGTTGACATGCTTCAATAATGCAACAACGCATAAACCAATCATATACGTTAATAATGAAACGTCCAGGTCGTAGAAACTGTAAACGTCGATCAACAAGTACTTATTTTCACTAATTAATGAGCTTCAAATCTCTAGATTCAAACCTCCGATCGAAGCAAACATTTGTAACTAAGCGGTCATGCTCTGATTATATGTAGCTACGTTATGTACGCTGTGTCAATCATTATTTAAATCAAACTTAATTAAAAATAAGTAAAATTAAATCATTTCATAATTAAATAACAAATGATCAAAATATAGTTTCCAAGTATTCAAGCGTGTTTACCTCCGTGTTATTCGTATTAAGGAAAATCAACCTAATTTAGCTGATAACGAGAAAGACTTTCAATTTTGACAGTTATAGCGGAATGGTTATACGACACGAGTCGGTAGCAACATATACACGATAGGGTACGTTGCTGGTCGTTATCAGCAGAATTCCAGCATCATTTGCAAAATTAAATGCAAACATTCACGAACTCTACACAGAAATTTTGAGCGAGCGGTATTTCGCTCGTTTTTGTTCGGCAAGCTACAGATGGATTCTGTGTGCGATATGAGTACTTGAATTTATTACTACTTAAGCAAATTGTAAAATTATACGTTTCTTCTAGCTAGAAACACAGAAATATCTCGTAAACAACTTTTATACTGATACAATATTATAACTGGTAATATAACTGAACAAATAAAGCTAAATAGAGATCTAGTTTTTTCTGCAATTAACTTGCGAAATAAGAGTAAAACAAAGCTCTAATTTATTACGAAAAGAAATTCTACAAATACAAATGTATAATTTCAACGTTCGGAACTAGTAAATAGATTGGGCATCAGAATAAATCTATCCTAATCTGAGGAATTTCAATCACCTTCCTATCTCGAATCATTTCTCATAAAACTTCACAGAACTTCAGAATTTCAACGAATTTACATATTTCCAACGTGTATAAGTTACCAGTGATCCACGATACGTTTTCATTAAGTGGAGAGAAATGCCCTTTACCTCGATATCGAACTAAAGCGAAAAAAAAGGTTGAACTGAAACGAAGTTACTGTAATTGTCGGGTTTCTGTAATCGAGTATAGCAATGAAACTTTTCGACCCAGTTTTAACCTATCCAAGGTCTTAAATTTAACAGCACATTCGAAGAGTTAGAAAGAGCCATCAAACCAAGGTAATGACATTCTGAACGAACAGAGGCACTAGCTTACCCTTTAACTATACATATTATAGAACCTCTGTACTAAAATTTAAATTTAAATAATGTCAAAGCAATTTCACCCTGAAGCAATCGCAATCATTAACAGCTGTTTTAAGGTCTATTACGTATTTTAAATTTTTTGCACATTATTTGAAACATTAATTTTAACAACTAATCCGCCGGTTTAATCCCTATGTGCATGTAGTTAAACCGCGGTTATCAATCAATCACTTAACAAGTAACAGTCAGAACAGTAAGTTTCTAACAGCCAAGCCAGTCCATTGCTTAATCAATCAGGATCGGCATTACTAAGAAACAATCAGACTTCGACGTTAAACCATTAAATCCATGTTTCTCGTAATAAATTGGTTTCACCTGCAAACAATTTCTAGATTGGCTGATTACTTCAGATTAGGGCGAAACTATGCCCATTCATCGCCAATTTCTTTAAATGTAAAAGGGAATCTCATATTCATTGGTAACTCACTGTAACGAGGTAATCGAAACAGTCCGTTCATCTCGTATCGCCCTTTTAACAGAGAACATTGAGAAGATGTAGGAAAAAAGGAGAGATACTCCGTCTGGAGAGGAAGACGAGTTGAAGGAGTAGAAGGAAGATCCCTGAGGAAATCCGGCTTCGTCAAAGAAACCCGGTAACATCTATTAAGACCTTTGTCGCATGACTCGCATTTTTATAACCGAATCGACGTGGTTGAAACCCGATTTCATCCCCCGTTGGCTTTTGTCAGACAAAGGGATTGAGATTGCTCGACGATGCACATTATAACAATATTCGTGTACCGTAGAGATTCTAAGGAAAGATACGAATTCTAAGGAATGATCTTTGTCATTGAGGAACTTTATAAAATGGTCGATTTTGCAAATACCTAAAATCGCTCTATCAATTCTTCTTTCTTTCAACCAATCGTAAAATTACAAGTATTCGTCAATATACCTACATATTTTCGAAAGTTGCTTAATCGTGAAAGAGCTTAATTTTTGTCCATCCTTATAACTCTGAGTACGTTTTCAACTTAACGTATAAAAGGAAAAAATTGCTACCCAATTCTCAAGAACGTCGAAGCGAAAGAGAAGAAAGATGTCTGAGAGAAGCACGAGTGAAACCGGCCATAAGACTCAGAGTTAACGAGGAATAACGAAAGAGACCAAGACACAGGTTTCCCCTCGGGTGTACCCGGATATCGGGGCATCGAAACTTTTTCCAACGTCGCGTACCGCTAAAATATCGGTCAAATAACATTTCTCCCTCATTCCCGTTACCTTTCAACAAACGACCATTAATTCGCGGGGAGAGGCTGCTTCCAACTCGTTCGAGGAGAGAACCTCCTATTTCCCGATACTGACCCTTCTCTCCACCCCCTCGTTTAAAAACCCTCTTCTCGCTTCCGCAACTTCAAAATCCGCCTGATCCAACTGTCTGTTTCCTCTCTCTCTCTCTCTCTCTCTCTCTCTCTCTCTCTTTCTCTCTCTCTATCTCTTTGTCTCTCTTTCTCTCTCTGTTTCCATTCAAGCGGCGAATTCATGTCGCAGACGATCGAACGAATACCATGCGACCGCTATGAATTCGTAGATGGGCGAAGGCGAAGGGATGATAGCGAGACGGGGGGTTGTACTCAACGACCGCTTTACATCATCCGGAATACCGCTTCAGGCCAGTCCGAATGGATATAGAAGCCCAGCTGTTTGATTTCTTTTGATTTACTCCGAAACTAGAAGGTAGAGTAGTCTTTCGTGTTTTCGTGAGTTCGGTATGAAGGCGATGAGCGTTGTATATTGGTATATAGATGACTTTTTTGGAACCTTCCCTCAGATGTGTTTTCCCAAATAAACCTGTTTTCTAGAGAGCTTGTTCTTTTTATTAGTATAGTAGTTTTGAGGGGTAAAATGTTGTAGAATATGGCTAAGTCGTGAAATCGGCAGATTGTTGCCCGTTGGAAATTATATATTATTGCCTGTTAAAAGTACCGATATACTATTTGGATTAACATTTCGAAACTCACATGCCATTACAGTACAAGTCCATAGACTAGCCAGTTATAGAATTAAAATATAAGAAGTATTGTACAGCCGTCTTGAAAAAGTGTTCGACAAAATCTGTCATTATGGATTAGTACTAACACGTAAAATTCACTTTCTACCATTATATTATGATTTTCTAAAATCTTACTAAATCTTCTAAGAACTTATTGATCGAACCTTCTATGTAAAAATCAAGGATATTCTCAGGCATTAAGCAGATCAGAGGTGTACTCGGACTAATTTTATACATCCTCTTTACGGCTGATATTACGAGCAGTTAATAGATTCTTGAAGATTGATTGTATAAAAGAAAGTTTAAAGTAAATGCCACTAAATATAAACACATAACGTTCACCTTAACGTAAAGCGAAACGTCAAAAGACCAATCAAAAGACAAATAATAACAAAATTTTCCGAACGAAGACAGTCAAATATTTGGGACTACATTTAGGCTCTAAATCGACGTGAAAGTAGCACATAACAAAAGTTTGGCGATATATAAAATACCGATTACAAAGGAGAGAAATGGCATGGATGATTGGCAAAAGATCGAAGCTTAGTACGGAAAATAAATTACAGCTCTATAAAAGTATAATAAAACCAATCTGGGCGTACGATATACTACTATGAGGAATGATGGCGAAGAGCCATATGACCAAACTCGCAGTCCAACTCAATTATGTCACGTTCAATCGTTAGTGCTCCATGGTTTGTTAGGAACGGAGAAATAAGAAATAAGGATAATGTCGTCACGGTAAAGGAGAAAATAATCAAGGCACTCGGCAATTATTAAAAAGGCATAAGAACGCACGTTAATCCATTAGCCAATAATACATCCGATCGATATATCCCACGCAGGCTTAAAAGAATACACCTTACAGCCCTAATAAACAAGTAAACATCTGCAAATAACCCACATAAATTGATCTTAATGAGAATGACGTTATCTCAATGAAGACATCGTCGTTGTGGTATTTTGCCACATTTAGAACAATTTGGCTAATGTCTACTGACAAATTGCAAGGTATACAAGAGATACATAAAAGAGGACAAAAATTTAAATTAACTGGCGGCACTTAAGGTGAATTAGTAATTTCTCTGTTTCATTTTATACAGTACAGGCGCACACAGCTGGCTGTTTCTATTTTTAATCCTTACATTATATTTCTTTTTCCTTTCTTTTTACTGCCATAAATCCTTTTTTTACGTCGTTGCATTCTTCTTCTTATTTCTGGAACTTTTTCTCCGCGTCTCCTTACACCTTTTTATTGTTGAAATTCTCTTGTCGGTGATCTTGCGTAGCTTTTCATTGGCGAAATCCCTTTTCCGTGCCCAGCATTATTTTTTATTGCCCGTCTCCCCTTCTCGCTGGGATCCTCTGTTGCTAGAATCTCTGTCTGGTATCCTGCGGCGGAATTGCTTGACCGAATGTGAAAACTTTTTGAGTTAGGACCTGGCCATATCGCAGATGTTTGTATTAGCTCTCATAAATTTTGTATAAATATCTTAACTCCCAGAACAATATCCTTTTCAAAATGAAACTTCTAACTTGCTTTCCATTCCAGTATTCCATTAAAGTTTGAACTACACAATTATTTAAATTACGGACAGGTTCGTACTATTAATAATCATGCAAACTTAAATTTCAAGATCACTATTGCTTATAATGAATGAAAATGTAACTCAAAGCAAATTTCATTAGCACTACCGCAACTTTCTTCTCTGTAATTTCAAACTTTTCAAACGAAGAAATTATCAATTCGATATAAAAGGTCAGACATTACTTAAAATTATGAAACTCTTTTCATGAAACAGAAGCGTGACTGGACCAAGAACATATTGGAAAACATAGCAAATAAAATTACAAATAATTTTGAATTTCAGTAGTAACTGAAATTTTAAACATTGTATTTTACATAAACGATATGGCCATTATCGACGAATTTTCATAAATGTTAGGCGAAATTAGAAATTTCCCATAAACAAGCAGTTAAATATAACTTCATTTTATTCGCGTGGTATGAAAGATTAAGTATAATTACTATGAAAGATGTATCATTCCACGATCATTTCGCCTCGTCAACTTCTTCTTCAGCAAGACATTTCATGGAATTATTGTACAGAAGAAACACGAATGTACCGCGACTTTTGCTCACAGTTCCTCGACTTTCTGGGATAGACGAAAACGTAGTCAAGTTTCTTCTCCAGAGATTTATGTGTTGTCCCGAACTACGATACGAGCGTGCTCATTCTCGTCCGGTCTTTCAACTACTGTTACGTGGAATGAATTATGACGCGATACTTCAGACACAAGCGTGATCGTTCGATATCGTTTGAATTCAATTTTATGCCTCGATGTAACTTTAGTACTAATAGAAATGTATACGTGCAAAGAAGAATGAGCGATAAAGGAAGCTTAATACAACGAAAAAGCGAAAGAGATTTCGATATATACATATATTTATAAAGCTTCTCACGATTAAAATAGAAAAACGGTATTGGAGAAATTCAAAGGACAAATGGCTCGTAAACTGCAACCCTTTCCTTCTTTAATCCACAGAAACCGCGTCATAAATTCGACTTTACTTTACTGGTCGTAGCACTTCGAATCACGCCATAAATGTTTATAAGAGAGCTTAAATTTTCCAACGAGCACACTTTATGTAATTCTTACGTAAAATTAGCGTAAGTTCGAAACTAAAGCGATGTTTTACGATCAGTGTAGTTTTATAGCAATTCGCTGACGCGAACTGTAATCGACCGGGTGCTTTTTTGTTCACAAAAATAGCGATCAGTCGTGAACGGTGATATTTTCTGACAGCGAGGTGTGTTCTTTCGAAACAGCAACTGTGTCGAATGATTTATCGCCGGAGTGAAACACGTCAAAGAAAATCCGTAGAGATTTAGTATTTCGATTTAATGTGATCGAATGCTTTTATCGAAGTTGTTTTTGGTGTATCTTTCGAAATGATCGAAGTTTCCCGATGAATATTTCACTTAACAGAGGATTGGATAAGGAATCGATTTTATATAGGTATGGAGAAGATTCCAATGCTGTGAAGAATGAATTACGCAAACGATACAGGGTACTCAGCTTTTCTCTGCAATACGTAGAAATAAAAAAAAATGTCATATAAATATAGACGTATAAATGCTTTTATAGAAAATACAAGAAAATACAAAATGGCAATAAACTGATTTTTTCCAAAATTATGAAAAAAATACGAAATGACTATGGACTGCCAATTTCATTATGCAACGTGAAAACGAGTATCAGGATGACAGATTCGTCTGATGTAATATTTTATTATATAAGTTAATGGTCGGTCTCGATTCACAACATTGTTACAGCGCTCGTAGGATTTTCTGGGCCCTACATTTTTATTCCTGTGAATGTAGAGGAACAGCAAAGGATATCTATCGACGTTCGATGGAATAACCATCCACCGTGGGCACAGTCGAGCAAATATTCCTAGAAATGATCCCTTGTTATGCAAACACGCATGGAGAATAATCCGGTGGAATAAGCCCTGCTGGATTGTTAGACGCGACAATAATAGTGTCTGAATAGTAGAAAAAATAGAGATGTCGAGAATATGATTCGAAGGAACGTAAAATAATTCGACACATTTGTACGTTCTCGTTCTTGTCCACTTTCGTCGCGTTTCAGTCGATAAGCTGTAATTAAATGCAAAAAGAGCAAAACCCTAATCTGCGCGATAACTAACGTTGCCCGCGAAATTTTGCAATAAAAAGTGAGAAATATATCTCAAATAAATATATCAAACTGCAATAAAATCGCAATAAATTATCCGAAACAATGCATTCCCGCGTGTTAAAGGCCTTTGATCAGAGTCCAAATAAGCAAAAACAACAGGATATATCGTTATCTATGATACGACCCCCGGAAACAACGTATAACGGATTTATGTGGCCCATACTGCTGGTCGCAATGATAACGCTGTCAAAATTCATCGTTTTCTCGCGACGCGAGATAACGCGTCGTGTCCGGCTTTCAGGAAACCGTGGATGGGATTCGACTGTCACGAAACGCGCAATTACCCAGCTTCTATACAGGGTAAACAGCGTGTAACTTTCAAATAGAACATAGCAGTTAGACCGATGTTATGTTCCTGTGAAAATGTTGCATTCGCTACAGCGATTTCGCGTAGTTGTTTCGCTATTAAAATTAGATCCGAGACCGACGCATATTACTCTTGGCGGAGGAGACATATGTTGTTATTCTGTATGTTTGTTATAATTTTTCAACTCTGTATACCTTGAATTATTTCATGTTTACATTTCTAACGCTATAAAAAGAATTATAGATGCTAGAACGTTCTCCTGCTAGAACAAGACATAAACATTAAATGCAACTAAACATAGACAAGAGTGGTTTTTGTTATGAGTCTTTTAATTGCCAAAGCCCAAGATATAAAAGAGCGTGTTTTGGGCCAGCGAAGAATTTCCAAGAAATTTGTAGATAACTCCGTTGACGATGCGAAAAATTCACCGGTGAAACAAGCATCCGAGAGTTACAGTCAAACGCGTTTCTGTGCAAACGAAGGAGACGAACACATTTATCCCTTAGAGACTCTGGGGATCGTTTCAGATTCGCGGCGTGCGAGCAATTCGTGGCGTCGGCATCGCACACGCGCTCTCGTGTTTCTTCCGTTTCCATGTATGTATGCATGAGCTGGGACGCGGCGAGCGAGGATTTTATAAGGGATTTTATTCATTCCGAGCGAATTCCTCGCGGTAAAGGGTGGCCTGCAAGCCGACACCGAACTGTTTCATTCACATTTTAACACGAACCGCTAAAAGTATTCCCTTTAGCGAACCTCTCGTTCTCGTTTTCTCTCCTCCTTTGCCTCTGTGAGGAAGACGAGATGGACTAATCGTACGTGTTAGCCGTTTTCGGAGAGTTTCGTTTTACCCTTCGTGAATCATTGTTATCGGGCAAAACGGTTTTTAATATTTTAACAAAACTTCGAGCAGAACGTTGAAACAAGAAATCACGCATATTAATCGTTTCATATCGTCCACGAACTTAAGAAACGTCTTAATGACAGAAAAATAGAATTATGCAAAAGACTCGGAGAAAGAAGCAGAATAAATTGCGTAGTATATAACATGAACCTACTCTGGAAATAACGAAATACCAAAAGAAAGGCAAGCAATTTTGCAAATTTTGCCAATTATACCGTCATTTGTTTCTCCAATTGGCAGTCGTTTCGTTCGTTGCATCGACTGTTGAAACAGAGGAAACGTTCAGGACGCTACAATATACGGAAGAACACTGCAGGCGAATCTGTTTTTCATATTGAAACAGTCACGTTCCTCTGCGAAGGTATTATTACAACCGACATGCCACTGTCTGCAGCACAGCCTCGTCGCTCCTCTCCTGCAATTTGCTATTCAACCTGGAGCCCCCTGTTTGCCGAATAGTTTGTCGAATACGTGTACGTCCGCGCCTGCAGTCTGATTGGCTGTATGCGCAATTGCATCGGAGCCTGGCGCTCTTCGCGGAAGACGCATCACAAACTAGTTTCCCACACGTAAACCGCCGTTTCGCGATTTCCTTTTGACCGAGATGAGAAGAGGATTACTCCATGAGAGAGGTATTAACGTAGAAGCGAGTGGTATTGCGAGTGGCAATTGTGGCTCATGACGATTTGCATGGCAAGATCGTTAACGCCATTCCTAGTCCAGAGACGTATTAATTTAAGGATTATATAGATATGTTTAATTTAATTGCTTAGGGAAGAATGGTTGTGCCGTCGATTGTAAGAGTGACACGATACTTTGATACTCGATGTATTATTAAGTAATTCGTTGTCGATGTGATATCGAGTACACAATATGATCGATATACCGATATCGTTATATTATCTGGCTTTGCTTTACAATATACGAATTTTCCCATTTTTTTGTACGACTAATATAATTTATTGGAATAGATTACTACTGTAAGCTCACGCTAGGAAAGATGCGACTTTTAAAACGTTGCACCTTAGGTGATTCAAATAACCCTACCTTATCCCCTCAAATCATCCTTACCCACGAAACAAATCTGTTTAAGATCGCCATCAAAGACTTCCACGCGTAAACACCAACCCATCACAAAATAAACGAACCTCTGTCTCGGTCCTTGGAGATTTCTACGCCTTGCTTCTCCCTTTAACGGTACTGCACACGACGGAACTACAAAGGCGACAGGCAAAACTCGTTAAGTCAACGCAACGGTCTCAACCATCGGTTTCGCCGTGTAACGACGGTAAACTCGCGACTGTATTAGCCGAAACGACGTCGATAAACATTTGTAGATAGAGTTATATTTCAACGACAACGAGTAAACCAGAAGGGGTAGAACGAGTGGGAAAACGTCTTTACCCAGTTCCTAGGCGGCAGTATCGATTGTGCAACTTGGCTGGGAACTACTTTAAAAGTTTCCACCGCGGTACTCTTTCGTTCCTGGAGACTCTCAACGCTCGACTCTTCGTACCTGTACTCTCGGACTGGTCCCTTTTACGCGATTACACCCCCGTTCGTCGCGATTCTCACCAACTCGAACCACCACCAACACCGAATCAGAGTTGTGGAGATCGCAATTCGCTTTGGATTCTTTTCGATTTCTTAATGGAGACTCGAGTCCATTTCGATATAGAGGAGAGTCGTGCAGTACTGACCGCCCTAAAGTTTGTTGTTATATCTTTGCTAGAGTGGGTAAAAATAAAAATTTAAAGGATGAGTTTATAATATACTTACGGAATTTGATAGAAGGAAGGAAATTAATTCTGTGAAATTCAATAATAAGAATTAACAATTTCCAAGAGTAAAAACGTTGTAATTGGTTAGAAAAGAAAAATAGTCGTCCAGTACAGGCCAATTACTTAATCAGTAGATTTTTTGGTCTAAATTATTAATAACGTTGAAAAAGGACATTTAGACGTTCGAGTACACATTTCTATCCAAATTTTATTTTTACATAAATCACACGTAAAATAATTAATATTTTCGTGGTCTATGCATTCGAGGTTTGCCCAGTCTTCATATTCGTCGTTCTTGGGACATTAAAAGCCTTAGCCTATCTCTCGGTAATTTTATTCTTAAATAGTAACTTTATAGCGACATTTGTGTTCTTTTTTCTGCATTGGAATTTCTTCCGCGACATTTTTCTGCGAGAAAAATAGAAGGATATTAAATGAATATTCGTTAACTTTAGTTACCAACGGATTGAGCTTACAGATAAAAAAATTTTGGTCTATAGTAGTCGACGGCTAATTGATTGATACTGAGCGATAAACACGTAGAAACGTTTTGGATTACAGTGTATATAATTTACAAAGAAAGTTACAAAACTGGAGCTTGTAATTATACAGCTACTTAATAGATTAAATATGGAAAAATATCGTTTACTTACTTGACAAACAAATTATTAGTTCTAGAAAATAACTTTTAACACTTGGAATATCGATATATACGTTTAACGTATTGTAACAGCGAAAACAATATATCTTCGAAATAGATTACGCGTGAATTGTTATATTTGATTATTTTTATAAAAGTGCCAATATCTGGTGAAAAAGCTAGAACTAATCTTGGTCGGTACTGGACAATTCTCCCTTATGTATAATATGTATACGTAATTTTTATAGAGATAAATTCAAAATTTTAAAAACTGGAAAGAATAAAAACATTTCTGTACAGCGTATGGTGAATAAATAAAATGTTTAACAAATAAATAAAATGTTTAACAAATAAATAAATATTTTTGTGTACATAGTATCGATAAATATCGAACATCAGAAAATGTCAAAAAGTACTACGTTCCCGTTCCCTCCTGCCATTCTTTGTGTCATTTCATCGCGTTATTTTATACACAAACTAGTTTTAAGATAAATATTTTTATTTGTTTATTTTATTTATTTATTTATTTACGGGATAAACCGTTTGACATAACAGATTAACGTAGGATACAAAAGAAAATAAAGAAAAAAAATAGAAAAGAGAAGATGCATATGTACAAAAAAGAAAAAGAATGAGAATAGTCATGTAAGAAGTAATGAGACAGAAACACGGTATAAAAATGTAAAAAAAGCTTACGATACAACATTGTCATAGTGTCAAATATACTATAGATTGGCCGAAAATATCTATGCTCGTGTGGCAAGAATTTACGTGATTGACTATGCGATTTATGTAATTATAGTAACCGTACAATGTGAGTAACAGCATGATATCCGAATAGTCGACAATACTTTTGGCTATTTCACTAATGAAAATTATATCAGACATAATTGTTCTCCGGCTCAGTGTCGGAAGATTTAAGCTATTCAGGACATTGTCATAATTGTGAGAATCAAACGGCATCTGATATTCGCTACTTTTGACGTCCAGCCTTAAGAATTTGTGCTGAACATTCTCCATATTATGACTGTGAGACATACAATTTTAAAAAATTTTTTACAATAAATTAACAACATTATTATACCAATATTATTATTAAAACGTTAATTGTCCATAATTATTTGTTTTATGAGGCATATGAGAAGTATTTCTTATACAGTACGTCCAGGATTCTCTCTTATTCAATTCAAGCTAAGAACCTTGAAACTCCTGAAATACGCTGCAAATATCGTCCACAGAATATCAAGAATATAAAGAGCCTCGGCTTACGATGTTTTCCTCCAGTCATACTTTATCAGATATTCAGAAAAGAACTCCAAAGACCAAACAGAACGCAGTTCATTTAAAACACTGTCGGCTTCACGATCCTCTCCGTAACAATAAATTTAAACCTCCTTACCAGGGGAATGTCGCGTAACTTACAGAACAATGCCAGACCTCTTCCACAAATTTCACATACATCCTTCTCCGTAGAAACCACTGAAACTTAAACTGCCCTGCACTCCCAATACTCCATACGTTACTTAACTACGAATATCCGTGCACCTTACTCTCCTTTATTTTCGAGTCACATGTCGCAGTAGTTTTCAGCATTGAATCCCTTATGCATTACTTCATTTGTATTTTACTTCTCTTTTCAGAGATTTTTCTTAGATCGTCTTATCGTATCAACGTATCATCTCATCCATCATATTCTTCTAATTTATCTTCGACAGAATTCTGAGTTCTTCTTAGACATTTAGATCTTTACATTCATATGTAATTAATGTTCTTGTGATACACTGGCAAAAATAGTATTTATATTTCCGGACGGGAAGATAACACATGGCACAAATTTGGAAAATTTTATTGAATAGAACACAGAAATACAAAAGCATATTTCATTAACTTAACAATTAGTTTTTAGGATATGGTTCTTAAGTGTTATACAATCCTGAAGTGAAAATAAATAATTTTTCCTGGAAAATTAGAAATATGGAATTCGGTGGAATCAAATGATAGCAGGTGCTGCAGAAAAACAACAAGTTGCTCGCATTTAACGAATATGTTAATATTTTGTACAGTTCCTACGTTTTTTTACAACTACCGTCATTTTTCTTGATAACGACTTAAATAGCTTTTAGATTCTTTTTTGTGTTATTTTTTCACACTCTCCGACGATACAGTTTCTCGAGTTATTTACATTCTGAAATCACCGTCTGTTTACATAATCTGCTCTCGCGAGCTTACCCTAACAATTTTCTATTATTCGGCTGACCTTTCTGGCTATAAAACTTCTATCTTTCCCTTGAGAAATATTTCTACACCGACCTGTACAATGTAACCACGACATTATCCTGTTGGAGTACGAAGTTTTCATCAGATCAATTGATCAAGTCAATCTACCTTATACTATTCATTTTTTTTCAATTAACAAATGTCCATAAGAAGCAGGGACTGAACTTTGCGGGAAAGCAGTTAAAATGATTTAAAGGATGGGGGAGTGTTATTTTCAACGATGGAAAAATGGTTAATTTAGATGGCTCAGATAGGTGGAAGTATTATTATCGTGATTTACAGACGGAAAAGAAATCCGCGATGAATTTGTGGAAGTGGGATGAGAGACGAAAATCGTATTTATTAACGGAAAATGAATAGTATGAAATAGATTGACTTTATCAACTGACAGATACAAGCACACACAGTGCACAGGTCGATGAAGAAGTACTTTTTTGAGAAAATGATGGAAGTTTTATAATGGGCAGAAAATTCACCCGACCTAAATATAATAGAAAATTGTTGGGATGAGCTCGCAAGAGCAGTTTGTGAAAATAGACGGCAATTACACGATGTAAATGACTCGTGAAACTGCATTGTCGGAGAATGATAAAAAGCAAAACAAAAAGAATGGAGAAGCTATTTAAATTATAACGAAACAGAATGAAAGCAATTGTAAGAAATAAAGGAAACTACACGAAATATTAACATAACAATATCTTTGGCAAATGTGGGTAAATTTTCATTTTCCTGCCGCATGCGTTGCCATTTTATCGCACTGGATTCATATTTATTTTCACTTCAGAACTATACACACAGTGGTACATTAAAAACTAGTTATTGAGTTAATGAAAAATATTTTTGTATGTTTATTTGCTATTTGATAAAATTTTCCGAATTTATACCGTGTTATCTTTCCATCCGGAAGTGTATACTTCAATTACTTCAAAGAAAGATGCTCAGAAAGCTTTCAGGATGACCTAATACATTTTTATCTACTTACTATCAAATATCTATCGAGGGCAATGTAACTAATCTGTTCATAATCTGTTTGAAGAATCTTTTCATAAATATACAAATCCTAATCTTCTTATAAGCACAAATAAATTCAATTCGTAAAAATGTATAAACTCGTTAGTCGTTACTGCAATTCTCGCAAACCACAGCACTCGCGGATGTATTACATTTCCACCGCGAGTCAGGATTAATTTCTGCAACACCCCCGCGCAGCGTCGATTCTCGCGACGTAATTCAGCAAGTTACACGTTCAGTTGTCCCCGCGCGAACTTAATATTTTCTGCATTGTCGAGTGTAATTCCTAAGACGATACCACGCGCATTTCACCATTTTCGTATCTCTGTCGCGCTATAATTCTCTGTTCGTCGCGCTTTCAGCGCCAGCCAAGTGTAATACGTCACCCCCATTTACGACGGTGTGGCGAACATCTTCAGGATTCGAGACTTGTATATGCAACTTATGTGCAACAGTGGTTTCGCATGCGTGCACCTTGGGAACATCATTTAAGCGGAAGCATCCCCGTCGACAGAACTTCTCGCGCGCTTTAAAGTTTTACCGTGGACGAAGCGCGATCTAATAAGTTGAGCGAGACCCAGATTGCTTACTCTCTTTCCCTGTTGCGCCTAACTTTATGCCAACGTTAGACTTCCATAATTTCTAGATCTCCAGTTACAGTTTGGATTTTGCATTTCGTTTATTTGCAAGAGTTGCTGAAAAGCTCCAATCGAGTGGTACAAGTGACGAAGCGTTCAATTAGAGAAAATTGTAGGCGGTGAAATGATCCGAGAAAGTGAGTTTCAATTTTGGATTTCGTTTACCCGTAGGATTTTTTCGAGTTTTTCAATTATAGAATATACAGATGCAAGTATCTCTTAAACTACACGTTATTCGAAGACGTGTTTCAGACAAAACTTGTTCTGTTTGAAGAGGCACATCTTACGATGCCCAGCACATTTGTTTAGGTGGAGGCGTTTCCGAAATCTCAAGGTGATTTTATTTTCCTAATTGGAGCTATATATCTTTTTATACACTGTTCAACATAGTTTTTAATTCTCTACAAAAAGATATTATATTAAGGTACCTGTATCTGGAAATGCTTAGTCTAAAATATATTTCAAGATTAATTAAGGGCGAGGAAAACAAACAAAAACATCGCGTTATCTTTTCTTGCCCTCCGTACGATAAATTTTACTAGATTAAAGTTGAAATATCTTTTAAACTAATCATTTTTTGTCGCAAGTACCTTGGTAGTTTCTTATAGAGAGTTAAAAAATGCATCGAATGGTATATATAGTTTATGAAATATATAGTTTAGCAGATATTCGTGTAGATCGATTAAATGGAACATCCTGTATGTGATAAAATCTTCAACTTGGAAAAACTGTAAGCGTGAAATTATAAAATATCGAGAAAATAAGATTGAATTTCGTTTATTCATAAAAGATCTAACTGGAGGGTAGAAACAATAAAGTTTTTAATTTGAGAAATCTCTGATGCATCCTGATTCGATTTACAAATTCTCGCACAGTTTTGCACCATTTCACAGAATTGGTGATGCGTTTAAACGGTACGATTCCGTCGAAGATGTTTAGTATTTTATCACGCTACTCTTTCCCTTTTTCTCCCTCCCTTTTTCTGTTTCTACGAGAAACCTTTGCCTGTCACAGTATTTAATTTGCCCTTCCTTTTGTAAAGTTCGTCGCCCAGTTCGCGGAATTTGCATATAACTTGCCGTGTCGCAACGTCGGCGTCGTTCGCGAGGAAAATTCAAGGGTCAAAATTCACCTCACGTATCAGTGGCGCAAGTAAAAGTTGCATTTTTTAATCTTCAGCCGCGCTAACGTGACCGTGCTTCATCCTCGAGATATCGCCGTCTTCTCTTCACCGACCAATTCTAAACTTTCCACCACGTAATTTTATAAATAAACGAGCTGCGAGTTACTTACGCTATTTTTCGTTTACATTGCTCTCGGGATATCTGGCTTGGCCAAAGTCGGACAGTAAACAAAAGACATTAGAAAGTAACAGCAGTCAGAAGAAAAGAGATCATTTTAGATTAAAATACTCTGGTATGCACTATTTCACTCGTGTTTTATTTCTCTCTGCGTTTGCCTATGTTTTATCTTTTAAATAAAGATGTATCACATAAGCTGTTGCGAAATAATCCAACCGAACGAAGAAAAACGAAAATAACGATAGAGCTTTAGCTTTCTCCAGTTTCAAAGTCATGAATGGAACGCGCATTTTTCAACGTGCTAAATTTGCATTCATATCAGGACAGATAAAGAACTACAAGACGATGCTAACAACATTTATCGTTAAAAGGAAAATCCATCTCGAAAGCCGGTCGTTAATCCGGTCATCGAAACTGAGAATTTTCAATCTCGCTCGCATCGTCTCGCCGAAACCTTTCCTCAATCAATATCGATATTCCCATATTTTCCACTCTTTTTTATTTTTCTCCGTAAAAGTTCTCAACGCAGAAATCTTATGAAACCATATGAAGCGCGTTTCAAACCGAATTCAGCGATATATCTGCGCATGCGAAACTAGATACGAGCGCAAAGTTGATCCTAATGAAATGGTCAGCGGAACAATATTAAAAAGGAAGAAAAGGGGAAGAAGATATATTTTAGCAGGATATTTTCATTTAACCGTCGGTAAACGTTGAACGTTCGGGCGCAGCTTTGAATGCCATTTCACCGGTGATATTTAACACGATCCCTCTTTGTGAAGCTCATCGCTCGCGAATTTCCATATAAACGCAGTTCACAGCGAGATAGTTTAAACACGAATGCAAATGCATTTTCATTGCCTTCTCACAATGATCGGCGTTTTTTTTTTTTTTCGTCTTTACGCACTCGTGATCACAGCTAACTGATACCCCATAAAAAACATCTTGCTATGTCCAAATGAAGAGAAACATGAAGCTAGGTAGATGGGAAATATCTACTGCCAGTTAGACAATGGACATACTTGGTCACTGAATCAGGATCGCGCGCATTTCGATCCTTTTAATTTTCTTAACAGGTTGACACCGGCGCCGATATTCATGGTTATCTCTGTGAGACGGTGCCCGAATGCACGGTCTGCTTCGTGGGGCGGCGCAGCGTCAGATTAAACTGTTCGACACGACCGCAATTTTTCAACTTTGACCTCAATTTATAGCAAAATTACAAAAGCTATACGATTCCTGTTGGGTTCAATGAATTCCGTGGACTTTGCTAACTAATACATTGATATACAATAGTTTGGCAATATCAATTTACATGTATCTATAAATGTTAAGTAAAGGTGACCGGACCAGCTGCGACCCTAATTTTGTACTTTTTTCGATTTATCTCAAAAAGTAGGGGTCTGACGCGAATTCTGACCATCACACGCAATTCTGTGAACATTTTTCTATAAAAGACGTTCATAGCGCGAATCAAAAAATTTTTCAATTCCGTAGAGGAAAAAAAGATAGTCATGCGTATTTGTCGGAGAACAACAGCGCGCGTAAGCAACATGCGCGACGGAAATAGTGTTAGGTTACGTTAAATTTTTAAAACGGACTGACAAAAGGCCAGTATGTATGCTAGCTACTTCCAAAAATCACAGCTGTGTTGTAATGTCGAAATAAAATAATATAAACCTATTTTGTACTACCTATTTTGTGAAATACATGTGTGACCCATCGCGTTGCACGCCGCCTCACGGGACGGACACGTGTGAACCGCCGATGGTGCACGCCGGCGTTAACGTGTTAATTATAACACGAATAGCGTATTGTTCTTAATTGACCAAATTATTACTGCATAGGCCGATCGACATTTCTAAGAAATTGAAGTTTTCAACTTGAAATGTACTTTTCCATCGCAATACTCCATCTATCCACGATTATCGTACGCAACAAGGGACAAACGATGTTGCTCTGCAAAATCATGAATACCATTCAGAATCGATTTACGAGGAGCATCGATCATTCGGTTGTGAACGCGATTTTCCCCGCGCGTTGACAGCGAAACTTTATTACGCGGCATATTTCGTCTCCATAAACTATTGAATATAAGCGTGTGCACCGTACGAACGGTAATATTTCCTTCCTTACCGTTCACGTGCTTGCAGCCTGTCAAGGATTTGTGCAAAATACGGATATTTGCAGAATAAGATAAATTTCAAAAAGAGTTTTGAGTTTTTAAGAAATATCTCGGAAGTTATACTTGTAGTGTATTATATTATATGTATTCTATTTTATTATATCGTATATTAATTTTATATAGAGAAACGAGAAAGATAGCAAAATATTTTAGCGACAAGAAATTGTTTAAAAGAATCGTTGTTCGCAAGAGTTCTGCAATAAAAATGTACTGGATATTTTAAACGGAACTTTCGATTGCGAGAAATATCGAATTGGTATTTACACATAGAAGAAAAATTATGAATAAGGAATAATTTTATTCTATTCTATTAATAAACAAGACTGAATTTAAATAAATTTCTTATACATGTTTTTAATTTTACTTTCTTCCTTTCTTTTATTATCATCAGTACTGTTTGTGCATTTTCTTTTAAATTATCTTTCGACGTATCGTCTCTTATTTTTACAAACAATTTTATAACCTACTTAACCTCAAAGAACTTCAACTTTGGTAATTCATCGACATTTACAACGAAATGCGTGTTATGTAAATTATACGTGTAAAAAATAGAATCGTGTACCACAAGAAGTTAAATATTTTAATTTTATTTTACTTGACATTCAGTGATTGAATTGATGATTTCTTTATAGCGTCTTACACACACAAGTTTAAACACATATTATTCGCATAAAGGTTCAAACTGCGAAAATTTTCAAATCGACTTAATATTTTTTACCATTTTATCTACCAAACAAGCAAAAAATCCATCCATTATATTCAATTTATCTTCCACAGGAAAATCACTCTTCTTTGCCTATCGCTATCTAATATCGTTCCACGCAAGAAGCAAATGGTAGACGACGGAAGAAAAACAGGCCAACGATTCCGAGTCGTGCAACGCATCTAAAACGCTTTCAGGGGCAATCTATCGCGACGTGGGTGGAACGCGCTTTAATCTCCTGCACTGCACGCCGTAGAATGAACGGTTCCCGGTTATTGACGAGTAAACAGTGAAATAAACGAATCCCATAGTAGCGTAAAATATTCTCGATTAACGAGAGGGACCGACACAACTCCAATTTCGCGACGTTCGTTGTCGAAAATTACTAGCGTAAAAAATGCAACTTACCAGGAATCAGTGGCGCAATTCGTTTCCTTTTGCTCTTCCAAACACGGGAAAAAACTGAAACAGAGAAAAGGAGAAGCGAGTGAACTATATGCGATCGATTCTGCAACATGCTTCGTTGATGATATCACTTTCTGTGCGTTTAAATCAAATATTAATAACAATATTAATATAGAAATATTAATAACGTAAATTCGTCAACATTTTTTCAGAGAGCTATATTGAACGTTATTACTTTTATGAGGAGTGTCTTAAACGCTACTGCTCTAAAGATACGTGTTGTTTAACTCTTTCGTGTCGATATTTCTTTTAATTGGCTTAAATTTGAAAAAAATATAGGCGATTCATAATTAAACTCCAATGGGTCTCGATGATGTCAAAAAAATTGTAATAGCTCAGCAATTTTTCTAAATGTTCCCCTGGATAATATCTGTCCTTGGATCGTATTGTCAATACTCTTAAAAGGACAGAGTCCCGTATTTTTTATATTTATTATTCATTTATATTATTTATATATATTATTCATTATATTTATTATCATTTAGGCGTTAAAAAAACAACAGGTGTGCTGCCTTTTTAAAGATCCTTATATTTATAATATCTAGAGTAGAATAGTTTCTTACTATGTAAAAGTTGTAAAATAGAAGCGATACAAAAATTGTATCATCGTATTTAAAAGAATTAAAAAAATAGGTAACCTAGAAATTGACAATAAACGGCTTTAGAAAATGTCGAGTTCATGCGATGCAACGAAATCAAACGCAGAAAATTATTAATTACACGTACGGAATTCCAAAAGATTGATGGTAATGAATGGCATTAATCGCTTTGTGTTACTCACCGATCCATTCGCGAGCGAATACGCAAACACACGTATTATCTATTGATGTTCGGATGCGCTCGTATGCGACTCGGCAGACGGAAGTTCTGTACGGGCTACGAAGTTGATGTAATTAATTAACGGAGCAATTACGAGGCGTAATGAAGCCGCGCGAACAAATCGGAAGCACGCGAGGCTCTATCGAACAATTGCTATATTCTGGTGTTAACGAAGATCACGTATTTTTTTCAACAGAGAATAGTACTATTCTTCGGTTACGAATTTGTCGTTCGTCGCAAAATTGTAATTTGTAGTTGGAGTTAAAGATCATCATTTTAAATATAATTAGTTTCGCTTTGCCTGATTATGTTTAGATAACGTTCACTACTCACATATCCGTATGTGATCCTTTAAGATTACTTTAAATTTAACTTCAAGCTCTGAAACGAATACTAAAGTACGAAACGAACGCTTCAATCATTTATCGTTTAGTATACTGCTCCATGAAAGAGCACTTTACCCAAATCCATTCCAGCGTTTGCGAACCGTTATTTGTGCCAGTTTATCAACGCCGCAAGAACTAAGAAGCGCGTGAAGTATGAACGAACCTATCTACGGCTTAATTAGGAGCATTAATATGGATAAACTGGGAACCTCGACGCAGAGGATTTGCATGTTGGCCGCCTGCCGACGAAGACACCTTCGAGTTTCCAGCTATTTTCCCTTCCTTTTCGACAATGTCCGGATTTGTTGGTTCGTAGTTCAGGAATCTAGGATTTATGGGTACGCGTATCGTCTGACGAATATCGCAGAAAGCGAAGACGTTGTTACGAGAATACTCGCTGAGGTCTTAGGTGAGTGGAACACTCAAGTGGCAATTGGCGATAACAGCATAAGAATGTTGTAATGCAGATAGATTACAAGTCGAAAGATAGGACAAAGGATTAACATCATTGAAATGCAAAAGATATTTCGTAAATCTTTCATCTCTAGAAATTATCCAGCTACAATATTTTTATTGCTATATTTCTATACTTTCACCGCTATAAGGTGTACGAAAGGCGAAATATATATTTTGTGCAGTCACGAAGACACCAAGATAAAATGTGATATTTAATGATAAGAGAAATTTTAGAGATTTTTCTATCTTATAAATTACCTAGTAGCAATAAATACCTCTATTTCTAATTTGCTGTGCATCTGCGGTTAGAATACAAGATCTACAAATAGATTCTGTCCAGTGCAAAGGTATAAGGAATTGCAACATCCAAGTATAAAAGAAACCTCGTAAATCTCTTGTCATTAGAAATGAGGTAGCAACAATACTTCTATTGCTAAACTTCTATACATCTTCTGTTAGAATTCGAGGCCTACCAAAGTTCAAGAATAGGTTTCGTGCAACCACTATGGCATGACAAATTACATCGTCTGGGACTATCGGTGATCCATTGTTCGAACAAAATCGATCGTTCCCTATCTCTTGGCCGATCGATCGGTAGTGGAAGCCTCTGTGCGGTTTCAGTCACATCCAAGCGGCGTCTAATTGCTCCTAAGGGAATCGGGTCATCGCCACAAACGCATCTAGGCCGCGATCTACGTAGCCAATTAACTAAGTCGCTGAATTGCACCGTAAATACGTATAAGTGGCCCGTCGCGATTCGACGTCAAACCAACGATAAATGTACCCTCGTCTGTATTTATCTGCTTCTACGCGAGACAGCTGCGAATGAGAACGATTCTAATAACTGCTAGTGATTTCAAAGACTTTGACGCTATCATGCGCCCTAATGGAGGATTTCGATCATTTAAAACAGATATACTGTTTGTGTTTGTGTTTACCTGTGTTTTAGTTATTCGTGTTTTCTCTAGAAAATTGTGTAAGCAATTTTCTTTCTTATTTCATTCTCCCTTATTGTTTCTGACAACCGGAATTTTTATGAATTGTTCGTCTCTACTTCGTTCTTGCAACTTTTGGCCAAATCATATTTTTTAGGACATATAACATCAAATATCTTTTCCTTGCTTTTGCTTCAACGAATGCAAGATTGAATGTAAAAAATCGGGGATCGTAAGAGACTTCAGTGATCTACTATACATATACTGTATATGTACATATATTAGAAACCTATTCTGCTAAGGAATAATAGTAATCTATCGAACTCTCGAGATTATTATTCCCGATCGTAACATTGTCCCGGACAATCCTAGCGTTTAAACCGAATGGTAACTAACGTGAATGCCGCGATAACGGCGCGAGAATCACGAAAGGTTAAGACGATCAGAGTTCGTGAAATCACGATTGGTTCCGACAGGGATCGATATGACATCCGTTTCAGATTTATCGGGAACACGCCGTCTGTTGAAGCGAATCAAGCGATAACGATGAATCGCGACTAACAGTCTGCAGATAACAATACCGCTTGACAGAACTTTCACAGAATCGCCTAATGATTCGCTGTACTTACCCAACCCGTTCTCCCTTTCGCGAATCGAAAGCAATGAATGCATCTTATTCCCTCCTGGCTCGAGGAACAAAGAAGAAATCTAGACTACCAGTCGGAGATCGCAGCAATCGATCAAATTACCTCACTTCTGCCACTTTGCTCGATCGCCAGACGTCTGATCTTTCATCTAGCACGTTTGTTCTTCTCGAGCAAGATGTTCGTGCCGAGTTGGAATTTTTTGGATAGTCTCAGCAAATGGAATGGACGATGGCGCACTATCAGCAATTTGAATGGGGAGAGAAGGTTCATTAAAGTAGTTAAGGATCTTAATGCAGTGGTTTTTGAATCTGACTTTTATTTTAACGCTAGAACTGCTGGCGATAGGTTTCAATTCCCCCTTTCTTCTCTTTTCTCCAATTATTAGAAAGGAACTATTATCGTTGAATAATATAACAACCAATACTCTAAGCTTTTCCCCAGATTAAAATTGATTATCTACTTGAAACAATCGTTCACTCGTAAACTTTCTATACAAATATAACCCTCGCTTCTTCTACCCGAAAGATCGCTGGTATCTCGAGTCCACTTCAATCTTTTAGCCGCTCCAATTTGCAATCCGCTTTATATCCTTATCAGTAAGGACACTTCGAACATGCTCAAATAGCATAAAGATCGCTATTCTTGAATCTGATGAAACGATATAAATTCATGATCTGAACTAAGCTTTTAACCTTCATGATTTGAGTGCGCCATTATTTTCTGTCGATATTTCGCCCCGATATTTTCCCCTAATCTACTTCGGTTAATAAGTTGAATAATAAAACATTAAGCTAACGTAGAATACTTAAAAAAAAAGGAAAAATTGAAACAACGCGAAAATACAATCGTATTTTTCTACGTTCCTATCTATCTCGTAATTTTAAACGAAGTACGAACTACGCTGGAACTCTGCTCGTCTCGCCCGATGGAAATAAAGCACAATCGATAGATTGTACCAGGAGTAGCTTCCGCGTAGTTTATTAAAAATAATGGCCCCGTGAAAAATTGCTGCTCCGCTTCATTTCGAGCGAATCGCGGCTGAAGACGTAGCTTCGAACGCGGAACAATTTCGAGCAAAACGAGGCGTTGTTTCTCGCGCGGATGAATTTCCGTGTCTCACGTTCGAGGGTAACGTTTGAAAGACGGGGAAATCCCTTTTAGAAATTGCCCGCTACCATTCCATATTGAAAACTCGCCGCCTCGGTTATTCCATGACACTGGGTATCGTTTAGTCCGGTCAACGGCGCTCTCGGCTGCTATCCTTGCGTCATATTTAATTTGATTTTCACTTTTCGAATATTTAATTTGGTTGCTTGAGTTTAGGATAGTTGATTTTAATTTGCATTTTGAATCTTGCAACTTTTTATCATATAAAATATAACAAACAAGTCAAGGTTAAGTTTCAGACGTTACATCAAAATAAAAATTAAGTAAAAGAGATCCTTGAGAACTTTAGTTTCCACTGGAAATTTGGTTGTGAAGCATTTAATCTTAATTTTTATTTTAAATTGAGCACGATAAACGTTATTCATAGTTATTATCATATAAAATGCACAAGACAAATTAAAACAAAGTACTCATAACGAAAATCCTTGTGGGTGGAAAGTTAGAAAAATCTACTTCATTACTTAGCTTCCTACTTTCATATTACTTTACATCATCTTTTCACCAAATTCAAACTCCATCAAGATGATCAAAATGTAAGGATAGCTTACAATCACTGGAAGCGGAACCCCTCTCAGAGAACTACAGGCACACCAATCGATCAGATTGTCCGTGGATCGACTCTTTGTCCAATCAAACGCAAATTCCATCTTTCCTTTGCCGCTTTTTTGCGACAGAAACTATCTGATCCCCCAAGATTTCCGGTTTCGACCACTAGCCTTGAAACCTATGGCAACGTGTGGAAACTACAAGACGAGCATTCAATGCGGAAATCTCGTTCGATAAGCACAATTCGTTCAGGTGATATTTTTAGAAACGAGGAATTTCGGAAACACACCAGACTATTTCTGCCTCGTTATGCTTCTATTTTTCTGTTTTTCTATCCATCTCGTTTTTGTAGTTTTCTATTTGTTTTATTTCGCGATCGGCGATAATTCAGAGGCGAGATTGAAGCAAATTTTGCGGATTAATATTTGTATCGTGCGTCCCGAATTGTTGTCATGCCGCGAACAGTTTGATTTATTTTAGCGTTTCGAAACGCGTGGCATGATCGTTTCCAAAACGCAACTTGAATTTTCGCGAAAAAATTAGAAGCAAAACGATACACGAAAACTCTCGAATTTAAATATTTTTGTTCTCCTCCCTTTTTTTTTCGTCGGTTTGCGGAGTAGGATCAATGGGAATTTTTGTGAAATTGCTCGTTCTCGGTTATCGCCCGTCCTTTTTTATTTTTTCAAACTTTTTTACATTTTTCGTCTTTTTTTCCTAGCAACCATTGATGTTGTTTGAAATATAGACCAGAGGATTGTTTGATTTGCTGTGTAGTTGGTTACAGCAAGTTGTTAACAAAAATACGTGGTTTTACTCTATCCAGGTTGATTTAGTGACGCGTGATCGTTATGATAATTCAAGCATTTTCAAGAAGTAAATGCACCGTATCGGACGAGGATATTCGTGCACCATTGAAAACAGGATAACTGTTTTTAAATTGGACCTAATAACGACTTATGTTTTCGTAAGAAGCGTTAGTTTATTAGATGACGTGAGAAAAGTTCACTTTCTACTACTTTTTTGTCTGGGCCTGTAATGAGAATTTAAAGAACACATTTTGAATATTTATGCCAGTCACGTACATGCTAACATTATTATCGAAATGGGTTCATACGGAAACAAGCGACAAGCGTCGACAGATGTAAGAACCTTTACATTTCAAGCCGAAACTCGTGAAAAACTACAATTTTCATTGCATTTAACCGTTTATAGCCCGTAACAACGTTAACTAATTTCAATGAAATTTTTAGCGTGCACATAACTGATATAAATCTCCAACATGTGTTGTTTCAACTTTCATTACAGGCCCAAATAAAAAAATTGTAAAACGTGAACTTCTTATACCTCATCTAATAAACTAATATCTCTAACATCTCACGAAAGCTCGTTTAACCCAATCTTAAAAGAGTTATACTGTTTCCAAAAGTGTACGAATACGTTCGCCAGGTATTGTACGTCTACTATTTTCTCTCCGATAAAAAGATTGAAATCTAGTAGAGTAAAGAAGAAATACGATAAACTTTCCTTTTATCTGAAGATGCATAAATGCTGAGGTTTCTGAACTGTCTTATTAAATTTTAAGCAAAATATGCAATAGATAACGAAATAAAGTTCAGTCCCCTCTCAGAGACAAAATGATCTATAGTCGAGAATTAAACTTACTTTTTCCCGCCATTATAGAGCATTAACGAAGCTTGTATCACAAGCAAAGTTACATAAACAAAAGTTTCACCCTCGGTAAAAAAAAATGCTCTTTACCCCATCCCTATCTTTCCTTGTTTCCAACACCCACATTTCGTTGTAACCGAAAGCAAGTATACATCCAGATGCGTTCATAATAATGAAAATTAAAGTAGCGTACCACTGTTTTCGCCCTGCTCGCATTTTCCATCCCTGTACTTGGATATATCACGAAGTTCGCGCGTTCTTTCTCTTCCACAGCATCTCCAAAGTTATTAACATCAGGATCGTGCTTTATTTCCATTATTATTGTTTGTTTCGCGCTTTCACGCGCGCGAAATCGCTCTGTTTCTTTTCATCAAAGAATTCATTATAACAACATAGACGTGGTAAAATTTGCATCGGGATATTAATCTGTATTCACATCGATACGGCCGAACTTCGAGCCTCTTTACTTACACTCCTGATCCCTCTTCGAAACTTTCTACTGGAATTAAACCATTCGACGGTGTCCGTCTTTGAAACTCGTTAATGAAATTCTATCGATGTAGCCTGTCACCATAGGGATTTTAATAACACCCTGGCGAGCTTCTTTTACAACCCGCTCCGAGCCGGCTTCTCATGGTAAGTTTGCTTGGTAATTAAAGAATATTTTTTTATCCTTTATCCGTGAATAGGCGGATAAGGACGAGGGAAATTGTGATCAGGATACTGTGACTTTTCAACAGATCTAATTAAAGTACACAAGGTATCCCCATAGTTACAATACGGATGGCAAAGGCTGATTCTATGTGTAAAAATGAATCGAAAATATAGAATGAAACTTCATTTTCGAGAAAATTTGCGAACGATTGTATGATTTATCTAAATGATAAGTATCCCAGAAGTTTTGCAAATTTTTGTAAAGTCTAGAATAGTCAGAAATTAAACCTGGGCACAAAGAATACAAATAATCTAAGGAGCGTAACAAAGTATTTTTGCTTAAAGAGGGTTGAATAAGTTAGACATTTTGAAACGTGTCAAGCAAACCTTGTATAAAATTTATAAAAATCCAAAATGCAAAATGAAATGTGGGGCAATGGAATTGTTTTCCATCTTTTTTAAAGCACGTAGATGTCAAACGTGCAGTATTCTGCGTATTGTCCTAACCGATAGTAAATTAATATGAAAAGAGCAGAGAGAAGAATTTTATGGGAACAATGGCGGAAAATCGTTTTGCTCTTCGATGGCACACGATGCATCGCGTCATTTACACGTGCGAACGCGTAGAGGCTTGCAGTCAATTAAACTCGACGAAATTTAACTGTTGCGCAGAAAATTTAATGCAACGATATCGGATCGCATGTTTTCGACGTGATATTCTCGCGCGGAGAACTTTTATAGCCGATTGTTTTCCATTCGCGCAACCCGCAGCTCCGCGAATGCCTGTTTTTCGCGCGACCAATTACATTCGTTATCAGCCATTAACAAATCTCGTTACCGTTAGTTCTCCAGTGGTTATTTGTTTAATCGAAAATGAAAAAAAAGAAAATCATTTGCTGAATCGTTATTTGTAAAATCGAAAAATTCGAAAAGTTTTCACCGGTTTCAGAGAGAAACGTAACTGTGTATGATTTAAATTATAACTAACGATAAAATTGCGATGCTGGTATTATGGAATATTGAGTTGTTGCGATAACGATTATATTATTAAATGGGATTCTAGAGGAATATATGGAAAGTTATTAAAACTGAAACTAATACGTCTTGTTTCCGATGTTTCGCCATTCTGATACTTATCTGTGGATATATTTAAATTTGGAAAATAAATTTTATCTTATTGTACTTTAGATTCAAATAGTTTTTTTAAATCTGTGAAACTTGAAACTTGAAATACGATCTTTTAAATATTTTACAATTATTTACCTGCAAAAATATTAATTGTTAACTCCGTCGAAGTTTCTCTCATTTAATCGTGAATATATCGGGGAAAAAAGCGAAACGAAAATAACATGTATGCAATTTACATTGAAACATCAAAATTTCATTTGCATCAGCAAGCGCGTTTACATTGTACAACATCGAAGTTACAATCATCGATACTCGGAAGGAGAATCGATCGCAAATTTCACATCGTCCATTCGAAATTGCTGAAATTGGTTAACCTTAGTCGGTCAGTTGTTATTGCCTATAGTTCGGCTATTTAACCGACCGAAACAATCAATAGACCGATTCGGTTAACCGGTTAGTGAAGTTAACCGAATCGGTTAAACCTTCAATACGCCGTTTCTCCAACTACGAGTGAAGTTATTCCGCAACATGAGCCGATTGTATGACAAATCGGAAGCGGATACTGATAATAAATTCAGCTGATGCTAACTTGACGAGAGAGTTAATTAATAACAATAACTCCAATTATGTTTATTTTATATTTTATCTACGATAAAAATAGCTCTTTACGTTGATAATCTTGGCTCTCTTGCATTTATAAATTGCAGATTATAGATTTATATAATATATGAAATTTGCTTCTAAAATTTCATATGGCTTATTAACAATTTCCTTATCGTTGTATAAAAGGCTTCATTAATGCAATTAGTAAAAAGTAAAAAAATATTTGCTTTTAAACGATGTTTTAAACTAATTTACTGTCAATGAAAGTATTTCGATTGTTCGAAGACAAAGGATACGAAAGTTTAAAAACAACGTAAAAAATAATCAAATCCATGGCGTATGTCCTTCCATCACTTTCTACAGAGCTCTACTTTACAGATACTTCAACTTCCCCACTAGAGAGATCCTCGAAAACTCGGTTCTAGAAACGTGAGAAAGTTCGATCGATAGGGTCCTTGAAGGACTCAGCTGGACATTTAGTATCCTAAAAAGTTTGCTCCTCTCTTTGCCGAGTTCTTCAGCCAAGCCTATACTTTCGAGTGGTCGCTGTATTTTTCATGAACAAGAGAGCAACTTTTCCTTCGCATTCACCGCGCCGCGTCGTTTTGCTTTCAAAATTAACTTCCACAACGTGGAGTACAGTTGCACGGATTTATTGTTAAAATCGTTTCGTTGCAGTAGCTTTGAAAAGTCAATTTAAATTACACGTCGATTCTTTTCCTCTGAAATATTGTTTGCAAGTAAATTATTGCAGTTTGCTTTTTCTTTATCGTTGTATTTTCTTTCTCAAATATCAAAACTTAATATACTTTTAGATCAGATTCTGTGACAATTTTTGAAAGACCTTCTTTTCTGCGTACATTATCTTTATTAGTAAAAATTGCTTATGAAAATACCTGCTGTTTAATTTATTAACGGACAGAACTATTCACAGCGAAAATAACACCTTTGTTAACACGGGAGTAAATTACCCATCTTTTTAATTAATTTTAATTTTGATTTTATGATTACATTTCTACTAAAAATGAATTATGTAATAAATTAGTCCGCCTTTTCGCCACACACTAGAAGAAGTAATTTTAAAATTAATTAACTCATTTTTGCGTGATAATTTAACAACCCTTTCCTAGTCGAGAGATAGTTCGCTTAATTTAATAGAAGAAGCTATCCAATCTTCAAATTCATAACTGATAATAAATATGAATATTCAAATAGAAAAATTGTGCGTTTATTGGAAATTTAAATGTTTAAAAATACATGTTATATATTATATGATATATAATTACATATTATTATATAATATATGTATTTATACACGCTTTACTTTAAATTAATTGAAAAATAACGTCGAGGGAAGAAATTGTTAATCGAGCAACTCTCAGCTCGTCATCTTTGTGAACGTGCGCGTCGTTAATTAAATCAGCCACCCTAGTCGAATTAACTTTCCAGTGCGTGTTCGAGGAAACAATTTTAGGATAAGCTGACACAACGTCGAGGATATAGGTCAGGCGAAGCAACGCAGTCTAATCGTGCGATAATTGAACGAGATTAAAGTTAAGGCGTTTAATAAGAAACGAGCCGCTTAACCGGACACTATGACCACTTATCTTATCATCTAATACGATCGCCTCGTTGAATCACTATTCAGCCTCGTCATACCCGATTTAATTGCGCTTTTGCTTGATTAAGCTATAGAAATATGGTGAATTTACGTTGGAGGGGAAGGAAGAAAAAGGACAAAGGAATTTAAAGTTTATTAGTATTTAAAAATTACTCGGATGTCTTCTTAATATTATATTTTACAATTATTGAGGTATCAATGTTTTTAATAGGCGATACAAATCATTTGGTTACTTAAATTTTCCCTCTTCCAAATTATTTGGCGCGAAGTTTTCTAAAAGTTATAAAAATTATTTGGAACGATGTAGATAGTCATTTTTAATTAACTTATTCGACTACCGACTTTTTTACTACCAATCAGCGCAATAGACACGGAAACATCTGTATTAACTCAATTGCATGTTTTGAGTAACCTCGACCGATCCCGCGAAAATTTCATTACCAAACGACAAGATAACGAATCTATACTAATTACAGGCTGCTCGATACAAAGGAAATTAACTACCTGTACAATCAGTCGTACAGAAACGCCTTCGTCAGTGTATCGAAGGACCAAGACCAGAATCAAAGGGAAGTACCGAGAATCTTAGGAAATTAAAAGTAGAATTATTTTATTTAGAGTCCTTCACAACGTTTCCATAGATTCAACCGAACGAATCAAGAGCAACGGTACACTATCGCAGGATAAGATTCATCGAAGTAGTAAATCGTTTGAGATATTTTGAAATATTTTCCCTTGCCCTAATATATCTCAAAAAATCTATTTTTTTTTTTTATCTCGTAAGATAATTCAGGGGCCAACTTAGTCGTTCGTTTTATTGTACAGATTTTCGCATCACACGAAGTTTAACAAATACAGAAATCATTACAGAAATCTATGTAAGCTAAAGCATACTTGCCAACATCTCTCAAAGAGATAATTTACGATCTCATCGCATGGATTCCACTAACTGCACAAATCAAGTGGAACGCGTTTCAATCAGTCGCGATAAGACTCTAGAACGTAGAGACACGACTGTTTATTTGCAGAGATATTACACAGGCACGAGTTGCCGCCGCTGCGTTGCCTTTAATTAAAAGTACATTCCTTGAGAGTTCAACTTCCATCGACGCAACGTTTCGAACTTTGGAAACTTGCCATGGCTCTTTGCTGTCTGCAACGTTCCTTTTCGATTATCGTTGCATTCGAGGGGTTGATTACCTGGCAATTAAAATTTTTCTCTCTTGAAAGGGCGCAGCGCATAGTGCGTGACTCTTGACAGTGGAAAATAATCTTGGCGCGAGAGAGTTAATTTTGAGTTTGATTTCGCGTTAATATCGAGCAAGACGAAGCTTTACAGAAAGTTGCAGCAGCTTCATCAAAAGAGATTTTAATTACACGTCTTTGAAACAGCAACGATCGTTATTTTCGCAATTATTCTTTTAGCATTTTATACCTTCCTAATAAACTTATTCCCATAGAATACTAACTGTTTCTAATATTACAATATCTACAATAATAAAAGAAATTATGTTATTTGCATCCCTCGGCTATTATTAAAATGTTTAAAAATGGAGTGAATAAAGCGGGCACCGATACGAAACACGGTATAAAAAGATTGTTGAATATTCACAAGCTAATTATACGAGGCAACCGAATATGCGAGAACATCGAAGTTCTAGGGATGTCGACTGCGACGGAAACGATGAAAAACGCTTTATAAGAAACCGATCTAGCTACGTGTAAGTGTGCTAACGATGCAAAGAAACGACGGTGAAACGAAGCACGTTTTTCTTTAACGAACCGTCCGTCCAGAATTTAATTCCAAGGATACTGACTGCTAAGAGACTTTCCCGCTTCGTACACTTTTACATAATCCATGTCTAGCTGTCTATGTATACTACCGTCGGAATCATCCCTCTCGGTAAAACGATGAGGAATTCCTTTATGAAAATTCAGTAATTTGTGTGTAAAGTTTGTCCTGAAACCTAAACTCAATTAATATCTTTTCTTGCTTTTTTTACAATTATTATTAATGAAGAAAAAGTTATTTTTTGCATGTAACTTTATTCTTCTAACTACTATCATTAAAAATACAGCAACGACAATAAACGATTTGTAATAATATTAAATATTTCGTATGTAAAATATTTAAAATAGAATATTTATTATAAATATTTAACATTTCATTCGTATTCCAATGAATTTATGTAATCGAAACATTTTTGAATTAAACAAAGTAGAAATTAAATTATGCTAAAAAATGATGGAATAAATGTATATTTTATAAATTTTAAAATGCAATTTCCTTGAAAGTAGAGCGCTGCATAAAGCAGAATACTTTATTTTACGTTTCGAATTTATTTTTATAGGAAGAATCAACCTCTGTCTGACTGTGTCAGCTATCCCATCGCTTTTTGAATATTTAATACAGAATACTGCAGTTCCTCGTGCACGAATATTCATTGTTTTAAGAACATGTAAATAACAAACTCTTGTAAAACATCATACCATGAATATCTACGATTAGAAGCAACGAAAAAGCCATTCTATTGAAAATTCAAGTAATAATAGTTATTACGTATTTTTTATTACGTTATTTGTTACGTAAAGACAAATATCATTTATACAGATAAAATTGCGTATAACTTTTCTCATTTAGTATTTTACGTAACAGTGATAAATTTTTCAAATTAAATTAAAAATTCCATCATGATCCTAACATTAAAGAGAATAATACATAAATTTCATTAAAATGCACTATAGTTAACTTTCATTGCAATTAATTTTCGGCAGCATGCAACATGTATCTCGACACAGAAAACATTTTTGACGTCAAGTTAATTTCCATCGTAATCCAAATCATAAAAAAAAGATAAGTATTTCATTAATAATTTTAATAAAATAACAATTTTTTGCAAAACCAGATATCGTAACTCCGTTAAAATCATTTGTTCTCATAACTTAATTAGCATTCAAATTAAATTTTATGTCACCTCTGGATATTAAAATTAATATTAAACAGATAAATATCTATCATAATTCCATTGAAATCATTTGTCGCCATAGTATAATCACAGTTAACGTTCAAAATAATTTCTACCTGCAAACCAAATTTTAACACTGAAAAATAAATACCGCACGAGAACATACATCGTGGTTTCAGATGAATCGCTTTTTATTCTCCATCTACCCCTTGCTTTAAATTCATTTCACACGTCACGCATATAATTCATTCATACGGAAGCCAGTGAAACAATGTCCTAACCGGGCAAAACGTCACCGGAATTCGCAGCAATCGAATCTACATACGGTTATCTCATCCAGACACAGTTTTATTCGTTCCAGAAATTCCACGATTCGGCCACGAGAGGTTGTGGTGCAATCAATAGCACGCGAAATTTAATCTTAGGCAACCTGGCATAGCCTAAATATTCTAAATTCTCTTGTTCTCGTGGGATTTATCTCCCGGTCGAGCCATGACACGAAAGAAAATATGAACCTGTATTCTTTTTACTTTTTTTTCTCTCTTCTTCTCCCTTCTTTCTTTGTTTCCTCTTTTTCCTTTTTGTTGCTTCAAAGGAATACGTAGTGAAGTTTATCCAGTATATATATATCGTTTTTACAAGATGAAAAAATTAATCAGAAGATTACATTATGACGCTTAATTAAATATCGATCCAGATTTTTTCCCACCCCTTAAGTGAAAAGATTGCTGGAGAAATAGATTACCGCGTATATACCCTTGAACCGAACCTTTTGCGCCTTCTCGCCTTCATTCTCCCTTACTTTAGCGTACGCCGCTGTAATATTGCCGGCTTTCAAAAGAAATTTTTTATTCAATCCTGAGCAACGTAAAATATCGATACGAATAATTTTTGACAAGATCGATATTCTTTCATGTTCTTTCAGTATAAATTTAGAGAAATTTTGTTTCACGATAGAAGGGGAAGAAATGTTTAAAAATAATCAATAGTTCGATATTTTACCATTAAATGTATTGATAATAAAATTAAGTAATTTTTTCTCAAAATTACTTGATTTTTGAAATAGCTTATTAATTATGAATTTATTAATACGCAACTAATACGAAATTCGATTCAAACCGTATCTAATAAATCTATTTCAAAATCAATCTGAATAATACATTCTTCCTGGTTCTATTATTTCGTAACATTTCAGTACTCAGTATCCCATAATATCCACCATCCAAACCTTTGAACAACTTTGTTTTCATTTCCGCGTAAACACCAACAACAAATCCTCTTTACATCTTCTACATAATAATTTCCCCGACTCTGAACCTGGACCATGGCTCTCCGCCATTTAGAATTTCTTCGAAACACTGCGCCCCTTGCCGACAGCACATACACAATAGGTACAATACCTTACAAAATTTTCTTAGATTATCCAGCATAGTGATCTCGTTATTATATATTATATTATAATTATATTGAGAAAATATAGTAACAATATAACATTTTATCTGTATTTCAAAACCTTTTGTATTGCGCTAATAAAAATAGAAGTGGACAGAATTTCGCGTACTACATTAGAATCCGAGATATAAATATTAAAGAGTTAAGAAATGGGTAACAATAGAAACGAAGTAACATCGAGCATCCTTGCATTCATTCAAAAACATGAAATATTTCTCTTTGGTTTAACATTTTTCCACGACACTGTACCTTCGTGCGTTAAATACGAAATATCACGGCAACCGGGAACACGGAGTTTCCTTAATTGCGGGATAGAACAAGATGTGGAAGACCACGGTGGAGAAGGTAGAAAACATCGAAGGAAGAATGGACCGGTCGACGAGTAGAAAAGCAAGACACGCCACTGACAACGAACACGAAATTTAATTCTACCGAGGCCTGTCTCCCGCGAGAATGCATCCACGCCGCAGCTTTATAATCCCGAGGTCACGGATTTATCTTAGATTATGTCGTTCCCGTCCTCTTGTTTAACTCACTCGAGCAGAAGATACTCGCGATTTTTCATCCTGACCTTTATAATCTCGCACCGATCTCATTGTTCCGTACCCCGTCCGCGACACGATCCTTCATTAATCCGCGAAAGGAACGATTCACGGATTACATACTTGTCTATTCACCGTGTCTGCCGTTTCATCTCCTTCTTTTCATGTTTTCAAAGCAGAGCTACGTACTAGAATAAGTTTCCGGTTATGCGTAATGTTCGGTCGTGCGATTCCTCCAACGTTGATGAAAGGAAGGAAATTTACTTTCTCTATATTCGAAATAAGAGGTCGAAAGTACTATAAATTACAGTATAGAGAAATGTTGAGGTTGACTGATAGAAGAGCGAGTGGAAGTATAAGTTCAGGTATAATGTATGCTGATCCAGATCCTCACTCTTACAGCGTTACAATACAATAGAAGAAGCAATGATAGGGATCACGTTCATATAGTTATAGCAAAGGACATTACCAAAGAATTAATCGTATAGCTCTAGCTGAATGCTACAAGAAACAGCAATAGAAATCTACTTATAGCTCTTTTGTTTCTAGACCTTGTAATCCAAAATAAAATTTATATTCAAGGGCACAATAATAAGGACTTTTTGGTTTCTTCATAACAGCGGTCTCCGGGTCACGGATATACAAAAGTAAAGACATAGTGTTTCTCTTGAAGTAATTACTTCAACAAGATATAAACGCGAAACTTGTCATGAACTACCTCATAAAGAAACATACTACTTAACGTACGATACTGAACGTAAATGAATCTGCTACTCTATATTTGTGATAAAGCTCGCTGGGATTTTATTGAGAATATCTTCTTTAATTTAGTTGCAAATCTCTTTTTCAACGTTCTTTGTGTCTTTCATATTCCAAAAAAGATAAATGTTTCCACTGATGTTTCCAGTTTTTCTATCCATTCTTCGTTTCGTAATACAGATTGCACAGATTGCACTGTAGATGGTAAAAATCTTCCTAAATTTATTTCGCGTGATATGGTAAATAATACCATATCGGAAGAGGAATAATTTCCTTATTTTCCTTATCAGTTAGAGGACTGTATTTTAGCGATCCTCTTTTTCACTCGCATCATAAAAATTGTAGAGATTATGGTGGATAAAAATTTCCTTAATTTATCAGAATTTCCGTTTTAATATTTAGCATCAATTTTTTCAAGGGACAAGTATGACATCAAGAGGATGAAGGTTTAAATTTTTACTTTACTTGCTAATCTTCTCTAATTTGCAACTTTTTCCTTTTCCTTCATGATGAAACTGTTAGGATTATGTGTCACGGTTATGAATATCTCTTTGAAGTATAGAAGGCTTACGTATATTATTTTCAGGTACGTATTTTACTTCAATTCTAAATTAAAAATTCTAAATAAATTAAACATATTATAACGAATGAAAACTCATTCGGGTAATCTTTTCTAGCTATTACATTTTTTCTGTTCTCTTTTAAAATAGTATCGAATATCGTATTTCCGATGATAAGTTCCACGAGATTTAGGAGCTTGAAAACTACGTCTTCAGCTTAAAACCGAGAATCAATTCTTCCTTATATCCGCCTTTTCTCTCTGCTCTTCACCTACTTGTTTCAGAACGAAGTTACAAAAGTTATATCTCGTGTCACGACGGACTCTTGGATTAATCAAATCCTTAAGAAGAATTTTCCTCGTTTTTTCAACTGGTATTAAATATTGAACTTTTAATTATTGCAAGCTTCACGTCGAAGTTGAAGAATGACAAGGGGACTTGACCTAGATTTCGACACGAGTCTCTCAAGAAATTAAATTAATATATTATTAAAATATTGTAATCTTACGTACTGGCATTCTTTTCAGTCAGGAAAATACTAATAAACGTTGCTAAAAATGCTAATCAAAGCGTGATTCTACTTTATTAATACATCCTACTAACCCTAATAATAGTACGTACCAAGTAGTACAAATATCTACAGTGTAATAATCGATGATTAACGATATCATCGTCACTAATAATAACTCATGTTCAGTTAAAACAACACACATTAACACCTATATTTAAAAAATGACAATATAATAATGTCATTAATTCATCCTATATCGTTTTTGTAATAACAGAACATTTTTATTCTTAAGGAAAAGTAAATAAGGAATCACGACTCAAAATTGCAGTGAAAATAGTAAACTGCAGCCCTGCAGAGTTCGATATCGTTACAACCCCTTTGAAATACACCCGTATTTTATGAGAACCACGTTAAAAGGTATGAAGTGGTGGAAACATTCTAGGCGGATAGTTTCGTCGCAGAATACGGCGCGTGTTCTAATTCGAGGCAACGCGAACAGGAGGAAAACGCCGCGGTCGATTTTAGTTAAACCATAAACACCCAACAATAAAACTCAAAGCATTATTAAACGCTCACGCACGTGCTCGAAAACCATTTCGATCCGCAACAAGTTTCTCGCGCGATTCAAATTGAATTTGATCGCTCTTTCTGATGCAAATTCCAAGCTAAGCATAAAAACTCCTCTCATTTCTTTTCCGATCGAACGTTACTCTGAATTTTTTCATTCGTTTCAATGGTAAAATGAAAAGACAAGAAAACATCGAAAAAATCGGATAGAAAAATAGAGATTTTTTTCCAAATTTTGCAATAATAGAAGAAAAAGATAATATTTCGTGATTGGACATTATTTTACGCAATGGTACTTCATCAACGGTTTCAAGATCAACATGAAATAGTGAATATAAAAATATTACAAGAAAAATATTAGAAGAAAAAGTATTCGGAGAAAATATGACAGAAAAATATTTGAAGAAATTCTACAGAAACGGAGAAACCATGTTAGAGGGAACTAATGCCAACAGCAGAAATATGTTGGAGGACATTGGAATAATACTTCATCTCTTCAGGCTATACGGATGTCATCCGCACGCTATTAATATAGCGGCAACTTCAAAACTGCTACACCCTTACCCTTACGTGTTAACTCTTATTCACTGTGCAACAGTGTTCTATTTGCTTTGCAGTGAAACACATAGGTATAGCGTTGACGCTCAATAGTTGTACACTGTGGTAAATTTGATATATCTCATGGTATAATAACACATGAAGTATTCACAAATTTTCAAATTTTCAAATTGTTTTCAGCGATGTTGCCATAATAGCTTTTCCCTTTTGTAAAGAATATTTAATTACATTGTTTTAGCAAAGATTGCAATTTCAGAGAATTCCTGAAAATACATTAAATATCTAACAATACCGGACGTACACAACGTTCCTGAATACTTGATGGATGCTACGGGATGTCTGAATGCATACTACGACGCGCAATTGTTCTCGTGGCTCGTGGTTCTAATAGTAGACATTCTAGATACGAGACTAGTACCTATATTGGGCATATATTTCAGCCAGTATAATTGAGTTTTGCATATTGCATTCAGGATCGATGAATACATTAGCACTTGTTACCATCTTTTTCAGTTAATCTGTGCCACTTTCCAGAAGCATCAGTAAAATAATTTCGCTATTTAAAATGCATTATTGTTTCCATTTGAATCGCAATTAATAAATAATTCGAAAATAATTAGTAAATAATTCGATTTTAATACCAACTTTGCAAACGAAACGGTTCGCATTTCAATTTCAAATAACAATACTCCAGTGGCACAATCCTCGTCCTCGCCATTTCACGTTCGAACCTCCGCCATTACACCGTCGTCGTTTAACGCGACCGCGTGAAGCGCGTGTTACGAAACAAACCTGAGAAAGATGCGTGTATACGCTACAGACACGGTAATATATTTATTCTTTTTTCTGTTCTTCCCGACGTCCTTTGTGTCAGCGCACGAATACACATGGACTCAACGGCTACGAAACTTTTCATCCTTTATAACGCGACGAGCTTTTCTTCCGTGGAAGAAACATAACGTCGCCTCTGAAATAAACGGCGTCGCGTTCACGGTTTTGTGCCCGTCCAGACGAGAAAAAAATATTTGAAGAATTAACAGGGTCAATGTTTAACGGCCGGTTCGACAAATTACACCCACGAAGGAGAAAATGTGATTTCTTTCCTTCTTTATGAAACAAGAAAAAATAAAGATTTTAGATTTTTGCAACACGACTACGAAGCTGACGCGAATAGGTGAACGCTGCACGGTGAAGTACTTGACCCAATTTGATCAAAATTGAAGATTACAGGAGAAGAAGAACGCGATAAGCAGTCACATTTTTCATGATTTTTTGATTTTAATGTCACTTTACGAAATTTGAAAATTTGAATTTTGATCAGCTTCTTAAGCCAAATGCTCTAATATACGATGGATCAATCGCATAATTAGAATAAAAAATGAAGCAGGAACTCTCGTCATTTTTCCCACGTCAAATAACTGTCCAGGACGAGCTCCCGCTGGGAAAACTCCATCGAATTACCGTGAGGAACGCGATATACCATGAGACTACATTTAGTATTCGGTTTATTGATAAGGTTGAAAATTTCGCGACTTTTCGGCATAATTTTCTGACTCGCGACGTTTTCTCATTTCAGGAATATGAAAGTTCCTTTCTCGTTATCAAGCAGCATTATTACGTTCCTGCTAATCAGTGTCGCTCGTTGTAAATTGAAGATTATGGATTGGAGATGTAGCGAAGTTTCATGGCGTTTGTAGAGTATGGATCTCTTAAATTGATGTTCCTCGTGTTTTTTATTTTACTGTGGAATAATTAAGGAAATTTCTCCTTTAATTATCGTGGTACGATATAATTATAGTTAAATTATGATTATAAATAATAATTAAGATAATAATGTTGCGCGTTATGTAATGGCGAAACCGATATCACTGAAAATTAGCAAAATCTAATCTAAACACCTTCAAGCGTTAAATATAGGAGCTCAGCAGCTATTAGCTTCTCGTTGACGGTATTTCCCTTAACGAAAACGGAACGGCGAATAATTCTAAGAGTTAATTAACTTTTTGCGTGTACTGAATTCACAATTACCCGGAAGGTGGCTACAAAGATCCTTTCGAAAATATACAAACTCCTTCACCGTATATACAATATGCATACTTTATCTACCGATTAACCCAAAAACAAAAAAGAGAAAAAAAGAGAAAGTAAACACGATTCGATTATCTAAGCGTTAAAGGCGCTTTAAATTTACATAACGCTCGTCAATTAGCCGCTTGTGTCACGAGAAATCTACGAAAAAAAGCACGAAGGTTAGAGGAAACAAAGCTCCTGATTAATTTTATTTTCGTGCAGAGAGATCTTGTGTTTGAATGTTAGCCGGTAGTTTTATCGCAGCACAATTAATTTTAATAACATCGTTTCGAGACTTCGAAAGAAACGAAAGAGTTCCCTTTAAGACAGACCCAGCCAACATGAATCATTTTATGAAAAATATATCTTAAATTATTCCTATTTTAGTATTTTTTTATATGCTTCGAAACGAATATGAAAACGAATAAACTTTATTAAAAAGCTTCGGACAAATTAAATAAGAATCTCCAACAAGTTTGCTTCAAATAAAAGGGAAATGACACTGGTTTGAGAAATATTACAAAAAAAAAAAATCGAAAAATTCAATCTGAAAAGTAGAATCTAAACAATAAGGTCTAAGTGATTTCATCTGTTCTATCATTCTTTTCTTCCCCTTCTTTTCTTTCTTTTTTAGCTATCACTCAATTTCGTCTAGAACTACACAAAAGGAAACTACGTGGCGAGTATTCTACTATGGCTCTAGAACAGCCACGAATTTCCTGGATCCACAGAAATAAAATGTTCTTTCGCAAAAGAGGAGGCGAATGGTGGGATAGGATCGTTTGCAAATTCGCGTCTTGGAAGCGAGCAACGTTCCAAACTATCCGCGCGGTGCATGACGGGAATTGTAAAGCGGCGCTCGGCAACAATATTCATAAAATTCAATGGGCTCGCATGCAAATGCGGGGCGCAACCAATTCACACGTTTCCGCGTAACAGGCAGAAGGAAAGGAGAACGGAAAAGTGGTCCTGAAACCTCGAGATCAACATCCTATGGGAAAGGATTGCGTGGCTATAAGCTGCCACAAGCTTCCCGTCTCGCGGCCGGTCAATTTTCTCTGCTTACAGTGAGATTCCATACGGATGATGTTAGAACCTTATTTTTGGCAACAATAAATATTTATGTAGATACGTATCGTCTTCATCTTTTTCAATGTCTTTGACGTGGAATTTTTATTTCTGTTACCAGACATTCAAATTATTATAAAATTGGATAATCATTTAAGTAGTCTTTTCTGTTTAACAAGATAAAATACATTTAAATGTGTGCGAAGCGTATAAACATACACACGTGTACACGTACGCGAGAAACGAGAGAATTCGGGACAGGACTGGAAATTTCCATCTTTACTTCCTTTTAATTGGAAGCTCGCCTCTTCGTATTTTCGTACCACTGGGAACGCGACAGATGCACAGCAATCTACACGCGGCCAGCGTAACGGGAAACACGAGCCATCACGTAACAAGGGATCCGGTCTTCTATCCTAAATGTGTCTCGTCGAAAACTTGCTGCACCGATCACGCAGACGAAGGGAAGAAGAAACGTTGAAAAGGGGGTCGCAAATCCTTTGACCCCATTATGATTTTCATGAGAGCCAATGAAGATCCGAGTACAAACATGAAACGTGGTAAATAGTCGAAGGGAATTTACGAGACCCTACTGGAAATTACATTTTCTTTGCCAATTGACAAGCTACGTAATATTGATTTTAATAGGAAAATAATACGTTTGGAAATAACGAATTTGTGTCGTACTTTGGGGGCAGATTTTTTCTGATTCATTGAATCTAAGTGTATTTGTTATTAGTGATTACTAGACATTTATAGAGAAGTGAAATATAAATTTACATTGAAATCTGCAGCCTAGCAATTACTAACCACGCGTATCAAAATCATCAGAAAAGCTATAAACAGCGCAAACCAAAGCACCTCGGTATAAAAGTCAACAACATAAGAAAAAACGACGTTGATTATCCAGAAATCCAAACTGTTCGCAAAGTCGGCTAATTTTGCCGTGTTTTCAGGAAAATTGCAGCCATCGACGTTTTCCACGGAAGCCAATAAGAACGCGTGCGAACACCGGGCGGAAGAGCAGCAGGAGGCGGAGGGAAACGGGCGTAGCAGAAAGTCCTTTCGCAACCCCTAACACGAAACCGCACTCCGGCAACATTTGCGTTTTAACGGGCTCGCGACGCTTTTATTCCAACGGAATCGGCTCGATTCTCGTGGCATCCGCGCGTCACAGACTGATCCGTCGATTATTCGATTTATTTCAACTTGTTTTCGACTGCTTTTCACCGATCTTCCGCTTGCCTTTTATGCTGGATACACAGACTGTTCGTGAAAATGTGTTCGCCGCGGTATAAAGCATCGGTTTTTGATTTTTTACGGGTCAATGGAGATTTCATTGACGATTATAAGTTATTGTTTCAGACTTACATTCAATCCTCTTGTAATACGGTTTCGATGTAACACGGTGCAAAAATTGCAACAATACGATATTCTTATAACACGCTTTCCATGAAGCACGATTTAATAAATTTGGACAACTCTCATATAACACGAATGCCACAATTGTCTTGATTAACACGATTTCGATATAATGCGGAACGAATTAATCGCGTCATAGGAAGATCGATTGCATTTATAGTCCGTCCCGGAAATATTCGAACACTAGCATAATTTTAACTTCTATGTTCGATATCTGAAATAAATGCAGATAAAACAACAAAAATGTTTTGTAATATATTGAGGTATAGCATATAGACGCCTGAATGTAAAAATCATCTGACATAAAATAAACCGTTGTTTAAATATTCAAAAAATATTGAAAATAATTGAATTTTCATGTTTCAAAAATATTCGGGAACTTTATAAGTTAACGTCAAAAAAACTAAACTGGCAATTTATTATAAAGGTTTAATGTTATGTCCGGTACCGTTTTTGTTCAATTACAAGTTCTAAGCAGTTTAATGTGTTGAAAAGGAATTAGATGTTTAGAATTTAAGAATTTAGAATGTAATGTTTATCGTTGTTTTTGCTAATTCTATGATTCAGCTCGTTCCATAAAGAAGATTATACCTACATTCCCTTCTCTTCTCTTAATTTGATAACTTAAATTTGTGATATATCTTGCAAATTAAATGTGCATTTTTCTTCCATTTATCTTGTAATGCTCTGGCAACATTACATAATTAATTAACAAATTTTTTATTTTTGATAAATTAAAAATCACCAGATATTTTACTCCTCATATTTATAGGCTGCGTTGCAATAATTTATATTACAGATTTTTACAATATTGCACGTAAGTAACCAAGGAAAGAAAAATATGCTGATTTATTGTCTGATAGTTCATTGACACATAAATAGAAGAAAAATAAATTTAAAATTAGCAACAATACTCAAATAGGTTACAAATTTAAGCTATCAAATTAAGATAACGGATTTTTTACAGAAGTATGCCCATCTCTGTGGAATGAACTAGACCGTAGGATTAGCAAAAAACAACAATAAACAGTCAAAAAAATATGATAAATTCGTCTAATGTAGAAATAAAATACAGCATCGATTACTAACAAAAAATAATTTTCAACATGCTAAACTGCTTAAAACGTGTTATAGAGCAAAAAGGATATCGGAAAAAATATTAAACTTTTATAAAAGAATTACCATTTTAGCTTTCTTAACGTCAATATATGAAGTGTCCGAATATTTTTGAGACACGAAAATTCACTTTTTCCCTATATTTCTTATAATATTTAAACAACGATTTGTTTTAAGTCAGAAATTTGTTGCTTTTTGACATCTATATGTCCCAATACTTTAGACACAAATTATGCGAAAATAATGCAGTGAGCTGTACGTACTAGAACGAACGATTCTATTACGTTGCTACTTGCGAAATGGTCAATTTTAGAAAATCAGAATTTAACAGCTGAGTTTACCGTTATATACTATTTATCACATGTCAACTTAAAGCTCAAAGTTAACCAAAGACAATATCATAAACATTTTCTGAAAAATGAAATAAATTAATCTTATATTGTTTTTACGCTTATATTTCTCACTTCGTATTGTTCCTGTTCAAATCATATTGGATAGTAACTTTGTTTTAGACTGCTGGCCTGGAACTGATTACCCCTAAATACCTATTACATATAGATATTAATGTATGTTAAATCAAACAAAGTTCTAGAACCAGTTATGTTCATTCCAGCGTGTTCCACTGTGTTTGAGAATGAAATTTGGTGGGAAAGTGGTGAAAGGGCATCTTTTCTACCTAAAATTCTATTCCAAAATCACGCATACAAAAATTTAAATATACGTTTTAATAGATTTTGAACGTATTTCGCTGGACATTATATTTCTGCTACAGAATCGCTCTCGAGGATAAAGATATTGACTAGAGGAATAATTATACAACTGCAGTAAAATTAGAATTCATTATCGTTTGAATAATTATCTGAGGAATACGTAATTTATACTCCTGTAGGGAGTTAAAACGCTTTTAATGACAAAGTCTAATGCCGGTAAAGAACGGTCGAGATAAAATGAATTTCAAACACTATGCAGAAACTTTTCTCGACTATAAAATATTGAAAATCTAATTGTTCATTCAATATATAAAATATTGAACGTGTGAAGTGTCAAATGATTTATTCCTTAAAAATGACAAGAAATTTTCTGTTCTTTTTTTCTCGATTTAATTCGGGTAATTAGTGATAAAGAACATTTATTTCAAGAATTTAATTATGCAAGTGTTTATTTTACCACAAAATCAAAGCAGAGAACTCTACAAGTGGACTTTTGGCGTAAATTTTCGGAGACGCTTTACCAACAACAGGATGCTTGAGAGTATACGGAAATACAGAGAATGCCGATTATCCGGACAAGCGAGCGGACAAGCCTTAAGCCGATAATACACCACCGAAAACAATTAAAGGATCGCGCCTGCTATTCTGGAAAACAGGCTAAGCATCAAAGTTGAATGACGTACTTTACCTAATTGAACAATCAATTTGTTGGTCAAAGTAAACGCGTAAGAAGATAATTTAAAAAATTGTTTATTTCAAGGGAAGATTTCGTTCCAAAAGAGATATAAAAATTGGAGAGAAGCAACTCATTCTTGTTTTATGTAATTTGTACTCTTTCGATAATCATTGTCAGTCTTGGAAAGGAATCGAGTTTTTCAGCACTCCAACAACTACTTCGATGTTTAAATCGAGCTTTTGTTAAAATACCTTGGCTACTCCAATGTCCTTTACTTCAGCTTAATGTTCTTCTCTTGAACCAGTTCCTGTTCGAAAAACATTCTTCCTGACCGTAACCTCTTTTGTAAACTTGATTCGAAGACAGCATGGAAAGAAAAGAAACATGGTCTAAACTTACAACAGAAAGATAAACATGGTCCACCTACTTATTTCTCAGTCTGTCGATTCCTCTGATCTTTCTGTCGAAAACTATTGTTCTTTCGATATTTTTTGCCACGTTTTGTTGTTTCTATGAGCCAGGAATTTATAGATTAAAATAATTAACTTCATCGATTCTTGGAAATTAATTTTCAAAGTGCAATAAACTGCAAGTTTTCTTCTTCCAAAAATAAAATCAATGTTTCAAATATATATTCGCAGAAATATTGAAATATTGCTACAAAATATGGAAAGTACGATATACTCCAAGTCCAACCTGATAAAAATGACACGTAGTCATATTTTTAATAGAGTCGACGAAATTATATTCCATGGGAGAAATATTTCAAATATCGGGGATATTCACACCAAATGCAACGTTGAAACGAAGCGATAAATTATTTAATCGATGAAAATACCGACGAATCACTTTACGCTTGATCACCTCGCAAATGAGAGAGCTAGTGGAAACAGCGCGTACCGTTCCCAGCACGATTATTCGTCGAAAGAACGCGGTGAAATGAATTTTCGAGCTGAAATCATTTTTCCCGCGAGCCAAGCGAATAACTGGGGACGACTCAGTGATAACTAACGAGAAACTGTGGACCGTAATGAGCTCACCGTTGCTCGACTCTATTTTTCGTGTAGAGTACGTTAGCGAATTGTACGATTTAAATAAGAGAAAACGAGAGCAATGTCTAAGTGTCATTAATAATAACTCGTTATAATAGCAAGAATAATTATTCTGGTATAAATATCAGAATTGTAAATTATTCATTACATTTTCGAACAAATATTTTCACTGAAATTGATTCGAGTACACGAATTACTTATGCGTTTAATCCGTATTGTTGTTATCTCTCGGATCAATGATATGACAAAATCGGCCTTCGATTAATGCATACTCTCGTTAGTTATTGTTGTTCCGCTAATTGCGTGTATTATGAGGATACGTTGCTGTTTAACGATTGACATTGTTACAATTGGAAATTTAATCGGTTCCATTCTATGATTTATAATCTTTATCAACATGCTGGCAGTGAACTTGAAAAGTCTTGAAATTATTAATATATATGCTACATTTTCTTTCAAAACAGAAACATTCTACGCAATTTGATGTATTAATACCACATAAAATAATACATCTACATGCGTGCAGAATACTGCTTGAATCCAACTCTGGAATTGCTTATACAGCGTTGCAGAGTATAGGAACTTTCGCGATAATTAAGGAACCCGAGTGCGAAGTCAATAAGAAGTTACGGAGTCAGCGAATAAATGGAAATATATTCGTTAAGTGGAATTCTTTTAACTGGAAAAATTTAACGATGCCCAAAATTAAACTTTATGCGTAACCTTTTTTTCGTGGTGCGTGTGAAAGAAGTATTAAGTATATACTATATTAATGTACCTAACTAACCGTAAATTTCGCAATATAGCAAGAAGATCAAGAAAGTTGTGAAGAAAATATACGTGATTATCGTTAGAAATAATAATCACACCCTATCGTCTAAAGATTATAAAATATATTCTACAATTAGAATGTTAATAATAATCGTGATCATCTGCTATCTAACACAAGAACTCAAATCTGTAAAATTAAATGCCTCCTAACTTGTCTTCGGTCCTTTACAATGCTTTTCAAGTATCCGAACCACATTTATACCAGTCGCGTTGTTAGAATCAAATATCGAGGAAGCAAGAAACGTTGAAACGATATAAATCACCGTTAACGTCCCCCCATACGACCCGTACGCACATATATTTCGTTAAACTGTTCCACGAACGAGCATCAATTTTCATCGTTAACCAGTTGTTTGCATCCTCCTCCTCCCCGTTGAACGAGATAAATTAAATAATGTATCGATGGAAGCGTTAACGAAGAATTTCGCATTGGCAACGACAAAAGCAAAGTTGTAGCTACATTTGCGTCCTGTGAAATATTTAACGAGCTGTCCAAACATGATCCGATTTGCAAGGGTTGATACGGGTATTCGCACGCGCAACACTGAGCGATTAGAGTTCATTTCAAGCTTTAACGCGGCTGAATAAAACGGCCGTCTGTTTTTATCCATTCCTGTCCGTCCCATTTTATTTTTTCTCTTCTTTTTCTATTTATCTTCTTTTTTTCGCGTGCGCTTGCTTGCAGTAACGCGAAATGATTGCATAATGGCATTAACAGCATGAAAGCTCTCTATCCAGAACGCCGCGAATGAAATTTGCGAGTGGCACACTGTTATGAATTTCGATAATTCCCCGAATTTTTGCGATTTACGCAATCGAAAAACGCGTGCATCAGTTACAACGAATATCGTTGATTTGCTGGGAGAGTTACACAATTAAAAAAGTAAATTTTTCAGAAAGCCAGTTTCAAATATAAAGTTATTAATCACTCAACCGTTTAGCAATGAACAAATTTTTACAAATTTAACGTGCGAAACGAACATGAAGATAATGCTAATATTTATACTGAATTAATAGAAGATTATTCGATTTGTATTATCCTAGCGAATATTTTGTTTTGTTTCATTATTGTTTTCTTAGCAGATGATGGAATTATTTTACTATTTGTCTCTTCTTTTATAAATCCATTTAATTCACTGGCAAAAAGCAAATCCAGTGTTTAATCGGATTTTTTGGCAGCTTGAAATTCTCATAAAAGAAACATCATTGGGTAACACACAGTCGAAATACGCGCATACGATTTATCTAAACGAAAATTCGATTTTTTTCAATGTTTTATATCCCCTCCCCCGACCCGAATCCATTATTATACAATTAAAATCCTTTTGCCCTGTTATTTCATTTACGTGTTATTTTAACGATAATAAATCGTTACCGTTAACGCAATACCAACATGCTTTTGTTAGGAACAAATATAGCTTTTTTCTGTCCAAAATATGCCATACGAAATACAATTTACTCAGATCAAAACTTTTGCAAACAGAATGGAATATTTCGAATCCTTTTTATTTATTTAAAAAAAAATAATAGATACGAGTAAAATACATAGGAAGGTTTTTAATAGTTTTATGTATAAAATAGAAAATGGCGAAATTTATCGTCGGAAAGGAAATGACGCTAAATGTTTAATATAGTAAAATTATTCCCTATGACGCGCAAAAAATATAAAAATGTATGATAAATTCATGTATTTTGATATTTAGGTATTTTTATTAATTTTTTGCTATTTTTAAATAGAATGGAAATTCTAGATCGGAAAAGTCAAATTTTAAAAATTAAAGACTTTTCAATTTCTTTCTTTTATTTAATCATGATACAATGTCACAAGTCCTACTGGCGCTCATCTAATCGGTTTTCCCGAGGACAGTGAAAAATGTGCGTGCTACAACAAACAGGCAGAAAACTGTTAAAACGATTTCCTACACGCCAGAAGAGAGAACCTCGACCTGGTTGCTCGTCGTTTAAAAATATCGTTAAGCTACTTTTCCCGGTTGCTATTAGACTTTTAGCGAGAGCAACTTGCAAAATAAATTATCACGAGGAAAACTTTTGCATTCGCGCTGCCGCCTTCGTCGCTTTATGAAACAAGACAATCCGTTCGTCTGGAAAATTAGATTATGATTCTCGGTTGCGTCTTATTAACGTGTTTATCGAAGGAAACAGGCGAATACAGAGAGTGTATAGAAATCGCTGAAACACGGGAATTGTGTGAACTGTTGCAAAAGATTAGAATAGTAGCAACGATATCTTTTATAATATTGTTTATCATCTCACAAATCCTGATTATTTATTTTCAATTTATCTGAAATTTGTTTATTACCGCGCTCAATTACACCTTCAATGCCAGTATAACTCCAAAAATTATCATTTAGTCTTCACGATCCAAAAAAAGATCGTTCGAGTGTATAAAAAGATAATTAACAGAAAAGATTTATTTTGCGTAATGAACAATCTCGCGTTTCTAACCTTACTCCATTTGTATCGCCGAATAGTCTTTCTCTAAAAGACAAAAAGGAAGAAAAAAAGAAGATTTCGCGTGACTTTAGCAGAATCAAACTCCCCAATTCTGCTTCAAAAGTTCGAATTATCCGAATTCACTCAAGCCGGAACAAAGGACTCGGCGAAAATCCTGGAAGCGTTTAAAACGAACGATATTCCGGCAAATACCGCATTATATCGTAAATGAAACGCTCGATGGCACTCGAACAAAACGAACCGTCGTCCGGCAGACCGAATATCACCGATTGAAATAACGCATCACCGCTCAAAAGCCACCGATAATTCGTTTTGCGAATCATGTGACCCAATCTCGTCTGTACTTTTCATTTTCGAATATTTGAGCGAATATGGCTTGACAAGCACCGATTTTACCCAAACACTGGAAAACGATACAGAAATTTGTGTTGTCTGTAAGCTCGAAGAATCAACAAAAACTTTTTGGACTTTAAATTAATCCTAGATGGATAAAGACAAATTAAAGGGAAAACTAAATAAACGTTCCACTTTTCAAACAGCAACACCAAAGATGTTTGTATAAAGAGAGGGGAAGATAGGATACTAATACAAAGTATCGCGTAACAATCGATACAGGTGAATCCAACACGCGATAAACCGAACACAGAGCAGACTTATCTTGCACATAAATATAAAATGCAGATGCAAAGTTGTAGGGAGGCTGGTCGTTCGATTCGAACACCAGATGCGGGGGTCATGGACTCGCAGTTAACTGCTGAATCGCAATAGGAGGTTTTTACATTTGACCCGAATCGAGGATAGCTTACGAGACTGGCGAATGGTGGTATAGAATATTTCCATGGAACATTCAATGCAACCGTATTTCGAACAAATTACACTACCGTTCAATAGTATTGAGGCACTTGCTTGTTTTTGATAACACAGTAGAACTGCATTTATCCGACTTCCATTTGTTCCAATAAAATTTTAGTTAATACTAGGTTAAATGAACTTCCATCGATTGAATCGACTTATTTGAATCTGAGGTTTGATTAAATAAATGAAACAGTATAGGTTTTAAAATAATGCGGTCACAAGAAGTAATTAACAACGTTACGAGATAAAAATAATATTAATCGTATATTTTTCTCCTATTAATTTATCGTTGAAATTATAGTATAATTGATTCGGTATAAGTAAATCGAAAAAGTCCTGTTCATTGGAAGAGACAGATTTTACTTTAAAATGAAATATTGCTGATTGCGTGATAATGGATTTGAGATTGGTAAGTCCGACGTTTTATGAATAATAATTAGTAGTAGAAGTTGCGATAGTTCCTTAAAATGGAATATCGTTTCACGATAAGTTGAAATTTTTCGTATTTTATTCAAAAATTATGTATAGGAGAAATATGTACTGTCGAAAGCAATGTTACAGTTAAAAATTAAAATATCCACTTATAATTTAAAATTACAAAACATAAGTATTTTTACAACTTTTAAACGAAACAGATACAATACATATTGATAGAAAATAGTAATAATTAAATTTATTTATCACGATAAACGCAAAGATTTTTGTACGTCATTCTTATGAGATAATTTAAAGAAAACTTTAAGAAAAGTATATTTTTTAACGTGTTTTTAAATATACATTTATTTTACAACCACCATAAAGCCTGTTGAGCGTTGTTATTGTCTATAAAATTTAATGACAGTACTTCGATTTTATAGTAGCCTGATTAATAAAGTTTTTCAGGTGCTCAAATACCCAGTCACCACTAAAAATTTAACGTGCGTCATTAGATTTGATGATAAGAAGACGGAATATGAAGGTAACTCAATTTCCTAACTTTTTCGACCTACTCCACTCTCATCCTTGAAAGCTCAACTAACTGTAAGAATTGCTGTGACATCTTTTTCTTTCTCATCATGCGAGGAATAAAAACTGCTTTCGTTGTAACAACGAAATTCCCTCGTATCTCGTTATACCTAACACGTCCCCAAATTAATTAAGCCAATTACGATCATGAAAATAAAAATTCGAGACGCTTATATGAGGATAATAATTAATCAAGTTTTCTCGACTTTCTTTAGTTACATTCATAAAAATAATATTTTCTACAAACATTCACGATTTATTTACTGTATTTTTATTACTTATTATATTTTCTACGAATTTTTTTATATTTTTTGATATTGACTTGTTCAGTCGTCCAAGATATAAGAAATTCTATACGTTTAATTTGATCATGAAGCAATAGAGCGTCTCGTGCTAAATAAAAACCCTCTATTGCGGGAAGGGGTACAGGAGACGAACGAGAATTTTATTCGGTTAGTTTTCCAGGCAAATATTTACAGCAGTTGATAAATATCGGTAGCATGTATGCATTCAAGTCAAAATACGCGTATGTCCAGTTATTTTATCAATCACTGACAGTGAACAAAGCACGAGGCGACGTTTTCCGTAAAGTACAAACTTCAATGGGAACGGATCTGTGTCCAAGGAAAAAGCACTCGATAGAGTAATAACAGATGAAAAACATTAAATGGCACGTATTAATTCAAATGAGAATATTTACAACAACACATATTTTTAGCCAATTTTTTAATAGATTGCAACTTACGAGTCGTTCGTGTTCATGTAAATAATCCTGCTTCGTATGAACGGATATTCCTGTTCGTAACTCTGAACTGTACTTGATGATAGTGTGCAAGAGATGAAATGCTTTTTCTGTATTTCTTCAGTTAATAAAAGTTAATTAATAGACACTATAAAAATAGAAGATAAGAAAAGAAAATTTTTGAAGTTTGAATATGGAAAAAAGGAAGAGAAAAATATGCAGAGACACATAGCTAAATTTATAAAGAGATAAATTTAGTTAATTTTACTCGGATTATATATTATTCGAAGAAAATAATACCTATTTAATTTGATATTGATAACGAATATGTTTCAATGTACGAATATTATAACCTAATTCAAATAATATTGAGGAATTTTCATGAGAATTAATTGGCGATTTGTAATGCTCGAACTTCGCTTTCATACATTTGTATACATAAACCTAAGTATATTGAAATAATTATTGTAAATAATGAACATAGTGTTTTATCAGATATCTAGCTTTGTATCTGATAATTATATCTTTTTCTGATACGGTTTCCTTATCGTTGAATTAATTATATCCGTACCAAATTTTAATCTGATACAGATATTCATTCAGAAATCCAAGAAATATAATGTGATTTAAATATCGTTTGAGAAGATCAGGCGATTTAAATGTTCGCTTGTCACACCACGATTCGTCTGAATTTCTCTTTTTGACTAATAAAAAACATACTAACAAAAAATTATTACTCACCACGTAGACTTGGAGGAAGCTTAAAACCGAAAGCTAAAGAACCACGATTGGTCACAGTGCCGTGTCAGTGATTAATCAGTAAGAATTCGCGATTCCAAACCGATTACCGTCGTTCAGTGGCCCATTAACCCTTCCAATCTCATCGCGATCGGCCAGAGAATGTTTTCCATTAGCACTTCGCCGAACGCACTCGACCAACATGAATCCGTCGACGAACAGGAGGGTACAGATCTCTTCTCCTCGATGAGTTTTCGTATCGACCAGTTCCGCCAAAATTTCCGCAGTAGCCACGATCCAATTACGATATACCAAACATTCGTCCTTGTAACCTCATCTCACTCGAATAGAAAAAATGTCAACACAAAATATCCGCACAACTAATCGTGCGTTTCTTAGAATTTCGATCGGTCGAAATTTCTTAAAATTAGTGATCGTTTACCAACAACGACAGTTCCTCCAGTTATTTTGCGTTACAAACAGAATGAACGATCTGTCCACGTGTTGATCGTAAACAGAGGTGGGATTTGCGCTTTCTTCGGGTCACATAATTGGTATTATTCTAACGACGTATGGCTCAAACATTTATCATAGTAGCAAGACACGAAAGAATTATAAGCAAGTTGTACGATCGCACTGTATCCACGACCAATCGTTCGCGCTAAACCTCACCGTCCGCTTCAAGCCTGAATCTCTCGAATCTGTACTCTGAGATTTTACAATTTTAGTTAGAGTTACTTGGATTTTACAAAAAACCTTCGGAATACTATCCTCCAAATTCGGTGATGTTCTACGATAGCTCTTTCACATTAATTCTAGTAAAAACCTTTATAGTACAATCCTTTTTTCGATTCGGTAATCCTCTATAACGCCCTTATCCCTTGACTTTTATCTTAATCAAGGACAAAACGCGACGATCTCAAATCAAGATTATCTCTAAGATACAACCATTATCCTTGTAATCAATGTTAACTTTTCCACCGGAAAACTTTCGTTAAAACGATAAACACTTGTTGTTCTAATTATTCGTCACAAATTATGTTCCCACTAATTCTCAGTGTTCACTCGAAGACACTCGCGATCGAAGAAACTCCGCTGAGATCAATTCAATCGATGGAACTCCACCAAGATCGATAAGATTCACGAAACTTCGTCAAGTTGGACGAGATCGACGAAGCTTTTCGCAATGAACGATCAATCTTCTGGATCGAAATCTTGTGCTGGACGAAAAGATCGATCCTTAAGCGGTGCGATGGCGCGTACGATACAAGTTATCGGTCATGCTGACGCAGAGAGGTGACTCTGGTCCGAGCGGATGAACGAAACTGGCGAGGGCCGGTCGCGCGCCTCTGCGAATTACCTCGAAGCGGAGCGGAGCGTTCAGTGGCGCAGCGCACGTCTCTCTGTGCGGCGCGAGCCGAACTGGCGCAAGCTCGCCGCCTCTCGCGAACCTCGGGGGCAAGTAACTCGTTCGCCAACCCTTTGCAAGCGCGCCAAGACGACACACACTGGTTCTGTAGCCATCGTTATGGAAAGGGAACGGATATATGCGGGCTCGACGTAAGGAACCAACTTTCCCTCTGGAGCTTTTTGTGGGGGGAAATGGCACGTTCGAGAATAAGGGGAGATGCTCTACAGTTTCGTGATATGATATACCGATCGTCTCAAGTGCGCGTGATTTTTGATAGGACATGTTTTTTGAAACGTAACTAAGATATAAAAGCGTACACTAGAAGTTATAGTTTCGTAGTTTTACAAGTCACGTGTATTGAACGTATTCTCATTTCGATGCGTGTTGTTTTTAAAGAAACATCAACTTTAATATAAGAATTGGAAACTCTAAATAACAATCACAAAAAATACCTTTCTATACGCTAAAATAAGAAAATAACATATTATAGACAAATTTCAAACAATCTCAATGAGAAAGAAAAAGTTAACATTTCCTTTTGAAGGGAAACAAAAAAATATACAACGCAGGCCTTATTTATACAATATTGACAATTTTCTACGTCCTTATAAATATCGTAGGTAGAAAAACCGATGCACAAAAGGATTGATACTCAAATAAAAGAAACATATCCTCTTCGAATAACTATACTGGCCATAAACTCAATATAGAGAGTATACAAAACGTCCAAGTGAACTTCTGTTTCTACAATCAGCCCTGAGAAATTCAATCGCAGTTACTAGGAGGAGCTCGATCTTTGGTTTGAAACAAATGCATGCACGATTCTCGTACACAATATCTGGTGGGATCGAAGATATTGGCGTTTTCCTCGAAAATCAAATTACTCGAACGGTGTAGGAACACGCGTACAAGATAACATAAAACATTGAAAAATAATGTTCGTGCTAGAAACACAGGAACGAATATGCAGCCACTTTATCAGACCGCCTCGTACGAAAAGAAGAAAAAGAAGGAAGAAGGCGAAATAAGGTCTCTTGCAAATGAACGTAACACGATGTATCCATGAGGCGACAGTGAATTATATTGGAATAAATTGAAAAAGAGCACAAACATTTAACTGCGTTGCTTTAAACTTTTGTCATTTAACCACGTGAAAAACTTCTGAATTACCTTTTGTACACACTTGCCAAGAATGTCCATGCGAATGAAATAGAACGACCCCTTTTTAGTATTATGAGAATTGTACCACGGTGTATGAAGGCTATATATAGTACTTTCCCAGAGACGTAATTTTCCACAAATAAAGAAGGTATTAACCTGATTAACGAGAAGTTAGTTCTCGAGAAAATGAAATGAAGAATATGATCAAAATAGTTTTTCCTATTGAAAAACACGAACACCGAAATACCAAATCTTGTTAATTTGCTCCCTGCTTGAAACCGAGCCAAGTTATGAAGCTGCTAGTTGGTGAAGCAATTAAGGAATTTGAGATATTTATTCAACCGAGAGTGAGAGAGAGAAAGAGAAAGATAGAGAGAGAGAGAGAGAGAGAGAGAGAGAGTGAGCGAGCGAGTTTATTATTCGTTAGGTTATTCGCTGTTTTGAAGTTACTTGAGCTACATGTTCGGCTAACACGTTTAGATGAATATTATATTTTCCGCTTCAGAGTCGGGCAAAGTTATCGTTTGAATTTCAAGACACGGAAAATCAAACTGTACGCATTTCGACGTGTTACATCACTGTGCACGTCGGTCTACGTTTCCTACAGCCGATATTCGAACGAATCGATATAGCGGAACCAAACATTTCTGTAGCGAAGATACATTTAATATAATATAGTCGTTGGATTTTGATTAGGAAATTTAAAAACTTTGTGTCTGAAATAAATATATATATTTGAAATACAAGCGAGAAGAGATTAATAGTCTAATCAAAGAAACAATTTACTCCGTGTACAGAGGAAACTTCTAATTGATAGTTTGTAGACAATTGATTCCCCGGATAATCAACGTTCCATTTTCATCTCTTCTATCTCATCACCTTTGCACGATCGGTTATAAGCGTATCTCTAATCATTTTGAGTAACGTATTATTAAACATCGGATCTACTAGCAAGAGAATAATAGCTATCTATGATTTACATTTTAAACGCATCATTTACTAGATGAAGGATAGAGATAATAGGCAAGCTATTCAATCCTTTTTGAAAAATAGCAATCGCGTCAAATTTTTAAAAATTTATTTTCGATCGGAAAAACTCTTAAAAAGGATGATTATTTATCAAAATTTGAATTCACAGAAACCAGAACCATTAAATCAAAAAAATAATAAGATAACAATTGCATCGAATTCTTAATAATTTTTCTTTTTTCCACGTTTATTTCGCTTATACGAAAAATCCAAAAGCATCTTTCCTAATCCAACATAGATTTCCGGGTCACTAACGGCAGTGCGTTGCTAATAAATCAAGATCAACCACGAACAACAGAATTTTCCGACGATTAATCGTTGCAACGTTAAAAATGAAATCCTTCTCAATTAAAAGCCCACCCTAAGGTAAATAAATCATCGACTTCCCGGCAGGTTGGTTGCAAACCGGATTCTTCAAAAATTGAACAATGGAACGTCAATCATATTCTATATAGAACAAAGAGTGCATAAAGGAGATTCTAATACGGAACCAGATCACATTCAAAGTTCGATCCTATGCAACAAGATATTATTCATGTACCATCCATCAAGATAATAAAATTTCCTTCGTTCCGCGCGTCATGGAAACCTCGTTCGTTATATATAGCAAAACTTTCGAAAATGACAGCTCCAGCAAAACGAACTCTGTTTGACACACATACGTCATCGTTATGAACTCGATATGCCCACTAGCAGCTGTGTACATGTTCGATATCCAAACGATCAGTGTCACCGAGCGCATCTTTTCATCTATGTGTTTCGTGAGAGGAGGATTGTTTCGATTGCTGCGTTTCAATGCTGTCATCGCTTGCTACTGATTTGGATCACGATCTATTTAAAGATCACACGATGGAGACATCACATGCTCTAACTTCTCGTATCTTCTACGTTTTAGTAAAAACCAGATTCAATTTGTTCTCCAATGTTGCTAATTGAAATGCGCAAAAACCCACTTTATTACGGGGAGTATTAATGAAAACGTGTTCCAGTTATTTCTTTCATGCCGCGACACGATATTGCGAACGCTATTTATACAGGATTTGAGGGGCCCAATAAGCAGATCTTGGGACGCCCGGTCTTAAGCAGAACGAAACGAAGCAGCAACCTAATTAGCACGAGAAAAAAAGCAGGAAAGAAGAGAAAAAAAGAGTAGAATTCCAGACGTTCATTACAGGGTAAACGCGCTTCACCCCCTGTTTGCCTGTCACGAGAAATAAACGATTAATAAAATAAATGACGAAATTTCAGTCGGTCTTCTTGTTTCCCTAATTGCCGAGCTTGACTCTTTCAGTTGACTAAAACAAAAAGCGAACTTTTCTTTAAGCTCCTTTCTTATGGCTTAAAAGAAGAGAATAGAAATTCGCGTTTTAATGGCAGCAAACATATTGACCGAGGTTTCTTCCGTTATTTCTGTCTTTCATTTCGATTTTCTTCTGTTGCTTGGTCCAACTTGGTTGTTTGCTTGGATATTATGAATATGAAATGAGAATTTTATTGTTTTCAATCTCACTGCCTCTTTTATTGCGATAACATTTGTTAAGCTTGTAACAATTTTTACTTTATTATCCAATAAACATATTATTGTTATTATTCGAATGTTATTTTATTTATTTTTAAATTATTTACGTGGTGAAATATATCTTGGCTATGTCTTATTCGATTCAAAAATGGAGAAAAAGTGACAAATATATCATTTCCAATTTTACTCATTCTTTTTCTGATTTTTTATTCATCCCACCAATCAACTTGCTAGCGACGTATTCCATTCGATTAATCAGATACTGCAATCTCTCATTTCTATTTTTCCTGTCTATTTCTATTCACCAACATCTAACTTGCGCTCCCAAGCACGTTCCATATCAAAATCGACCAACGAAACAAACATCAAAAGCGTTTTAATCTCGCGGCAACCCAGTCGACAGATCTGCTCACACGATACGGGGACCGAGATTTTTATGAAAAACTGTTCTCTCGTTTCTGAAGTCTCTAGTGATAAAGAAACTCGAGTCTATTAAAATTTTTTACGATATATCGTAATATAATCAAAGTTCAAATGAAACGTCTAAGACTTTAGTAAGTTCACAGGAATCTTAAAGATACAATTTAATCCAGATATGCCAGTCATCATTTCAAAAGTATGATTACTGGATAATTGTACTTCTTTCATTTCAGCGCTATCCACATTTTAACGCTATTCTTTTATTCGAACAACTAAAATAATACAATGGCTCACGAAAGTATTCAAATACTTACAGAAATCTTTTATCAATCTGTTATATGAAAAGTTGGAAACAAAAAAATGGAGTGTTTGTTAAATGAAAACTTCGCTAGAACTTGATAAATACCTCCAAAACTTGGTGTAAGTCAGGAAATACTTGCAGTAAATTATAACTAATTCAAGGCTAAAGCCGAGAAATAAACGGTAAGATTTGAGAAGATTCGTCTAATTAATTTCTACATCTAATAGTTATTAAAAAAACAACAATCTTTTTCACAATGAAAAAGATGCTTTCGTGAAAATATTGAAGGGTTAACTTTACCGTAATTTTTCCAAATTGAAATTTATTACTCGTACATTTTTCGAAAGTCAGATTAAACGATTTTACTTTCAGAAAATTTCCAAAGTTTCTTACAAACGAATAACTAATTCCCATAAATTTATTTATAGTAAGAAGATTTATATTATTAGGGTTATTATATTTCCCTATTCCTCAATTTGTAAAGTTGATCGATATAGCTTCCGAATGGCTCATTTTTCCTCCGATCCCCTCACATGAACGAAATAACGTTACTTCAACACGATACAATTTCGACAGAAACTCTCTCGGTCGACGGCCTGCGATTTGGAGGTGGCTTACCACCCCCAAGGGGAACAGTTTCGTCCACCAGCCACGTGTACAGAGCGTTTTTGCTCGCGATTCTTCGCGCTCTGATGTGTACTGGCCGCTTTTCGAACCACCTCGTTAAAACCATTTCCGGACGGAGACTGGTTTTCGGAGCCCCACTCGTCCGCTTCCCATTAAAATCGGAAATCTACTTTTTCCACCATTCCATTGGAACAGTACCGGTACACCTAGCGCCGTATCGTTAATTTCGTTGTATAATTGCAAAAAAGAAACGTCATTACGAACAAACGGTAAACTAATGATAAATATGTAGGTAAGAAGTTAGACACATTCGATATACAGCGTTTGTTAACTGGTATTGGAGAAAGTTGTAATGAAGAGATTTTCCCTTTTTCTTCGTAATTTTCAGCATTTATGATAGAAGCACGTCAACCCAGAAATTTAAAAAATTATGAAACTTTATTTATATACTAATCGGAACATTTTAATATCATAGTAGAAAGTAAATACAATCTAAAGAAATACTTACCACAATTGCAACCCCTCGCGTTTACATTCGCTGGTTTTCTTCCCTAAAAACAAATTTTCATATAAAATTTCATATAACTAGTTGAACCAATAAAATCCAGAAATAATTCACAGAAAACCAGCAATACACGAACGATCAAAGATTCTCTTGGTAAACTTTACACGATATTCAATCGATTACGGAATTTATTTTATCTATGCGAAACACCTATACATCGACAATTTGATCGAAAATGACAGAACGATCCTTTGGCATAGACCGAAAGTTTATAGAATACTAGCAGTCGGGCTGGTTTCTGTCCTATCTTTTATAGCCTTTGGAAACGTTCGTGATTCCTTCTACTGATGAACAATAATCAGCAAGGAACCTTGGGCTAATAATGTCTCCGTTATGGTCGATACAACGCAACTCCGCGACCAGAAGAAAAGAAGCGTTTCCCGGTGCGATCTACGCAACGTGACTGATTGAAAACGGACGTTTCCGCATGTGCCAGTGATAAATTATGTGTAATTGGTGAACACTTTTATTGTGATGTCGGTTGAACCATCACGGTACTTATCGCACGCTGACAACTTCTATGAATTTTAATTATTAGTAGTCGCTTGAAACAATCTTTGTTAAATGTTTCCATCTTGAAGGCGTTACTCGTTTTATGGTCTTCATCTTGTTTGAAATTAATAAAATACAGTGACTCTTATTAGTGTTCAGACGCCACCGTATTTGAGAGATTGTTATGCACATTATCATTATAGATTAAAATTTTACATACCTCCTTAAAGGCTTTATTAAAAAGTTATAGCAAAAATACGAAATGATCACTGAGTGCTTTCTTGTTCGATACCATGCAGGAATAAATCGTCGGTCCACGTTATAATTCCTTTAAATGTTGTCCGTCAACATGAATGCAGGACTGATATCTATGGAAAATGGAATCTATTGCATTAGTAATTTCGCGTTAATTTTCCTTAATCACAGCAAATATTTCCTTTGCATTAACCCCTAACGCGCATCTATTTGTGTTTGATAAACTGTTTCTTTCACAGATTCGCGCAAAAATCCATTGACATAATATCTAGTGATCTTGGAGGTCAAGGAATTCATCGTCCTCGACCTATCCATCGTTGAGTATAATGGTCATTTAACCAATACCGTACTGGTTGAACAAATCAAAGAATTTAGCAAGTATACATTAGAGTTTGTGTAAACGTATCAAATGGATATCGACAATGTGTTCTTATGCTGTATCGGCGAAACACCAATTCGCTATCATTTTGTATTTTTGTTACAACTTTAATAAAGAATTTAGAAGTCTACGTTTATATAAAAATTTCTTTTTAATTTTATTGATGAAATATACTGATAAGGGTTTGTGAAATGAAACTGAAATACCTTGTATTTATTTCTAATAGTAGACACTGCAATCGTTTTGCTGTACCTATTAAAACATTTGTTAATGGAATCATCAATTTTATTTACCTCTAATAAGCGATAAAGATTAACTTCAAGACCATTGTTAAAAAGGAAATATAGAAATACAAGGGATGAGTATTAAAATCAAAATAACACGAAAAACGATTCTTTAACTGCCTATTGCTTTGACAGGTGTAATTGTGGTAAAATACAAGTAAATATACAATATAATCAATAGAAAAAATTCATTTGAATTCATTATGTCGATAATTATAATTCTATGATGTCATTCTGTAATCAAAATAACAGAGCGCAAAAGTCACGAGGGACCTGTCTTCCACAATTCCCTTGGCTGACTATAATCGACTGTTTCTACTAACCGTCTTGCGGTCGCTTTTAAGTCCCGCCAGTTTCATTTGACGTACTTAGACGTGGACAAGTTTCACTCGCGTAATTTTCCCAAGTTAAATATACCGGGTGGTCCACGTATCAATCGCCACGATATATGTATAAAGCGTGACTGAGAAGGGGGAAAAAGTTCATCGATTGATTCATTGATATCAGTATATTTCTAATGTAAAATTAAATTTTTGTACATGAACCTCTTCGATTGTTCCGATGTTTAGACTTAGACCTATAATTATCTCCCACATATTTTATGACACCCTGTACTATGTCTGCGTATATGTATTATGTAACCACTATCGAAGCTCGTGGTTGGAGAACACGATGAATCTGTCCCACGGAACGGGCTTGCCAATTATAACATCGTAACCTGTTTCAGAACAGCGCAGGATAACAGAGAAGATTCGAGGAGAAAAAAAATAGAGACTAGGAGCGAGCGAAAAAAGTTAAAAGACGGTACACATTAGAGAGAAGCTTGAGAGTAGCAGTGGGACCCGATGGCCGCACTATCTTAACTAATCTTAACTTGGCTGAAAGTTCGTAACCAATCCCGTAGGAGCTCCAGCGCCTGACTTTGCTAACACAGGAAACGGTTTCGGGGGACCGTTACAGGACATCCAGTTCAATCAGTAATCAAACTAATGGCCGATACAATAATCTATCTCACGATAACGCGACCCCATCGTATTTCTCTCGTTTGAAATCGACATTTAATCAATCAATTGGACCGATTTCCCTTTTTTTACGGAGAAGGTAGTGGTATTAATCGAATGTAAAATGCAAAAGGAGGAACGATACTGATACTAGATGTTACGAAATAAAATATAATATACATAAAAAAATACATATAAATGTATAAGGAATAGAAGGATAGAACATAAAAGCAAATTGGTGAAATTTTTAATTTGATATAAATTATTTAAAATACTATATATTTTAAATATAATATAAATAAAATAAATAAAAGTTTGTTTTAATCGTAACGAGAATGTATAAGGCCAGGTTTCTAGATTCGTGCAACCTGAAAGATATAAATCTTATATCCGCCACTGTAATTATTGCACATCCATTCTAATTCTCTGGCACATTCATCCACTGTGAACGTATATTTATCGCAAACGCAAGTCTTGATAGAAATATATTCGGATCAACTCATTTGGGATACATAAATCAAGGTGGAAGTTGGTTGGAAACCCCAAAACCGACTGGCAAAAGTTTGAAACACGAGCCAATGATTTCGGTTCGGATATCGACTTTATGCATTTCTCTGTATTATGCGAATATAATATATGCATTTTAATATAACAATTCGGAAACCACAACAGGGTTAAATATTGGACCTGCTTCCTTAGTGTTGTAAATCCTCTAATTCCCAAAAATCGTGACTGAAAATTTTTTACTGGATTGTAATCAATCAATTATACCAAGATTGGAATTGGCGATCACAGAATTCGACTGTTGGGTTAAAGGAAACGTTGTTTCGCAAAATGAGCCGAGATTTTGATCGTGCACATACATCCATCCACGAATCACGTACGCAAGTAGGTGAATGCACATTCGACGAAGAGCTGCGGGTATGTAAATTGAAAATAGGCGTTACGTTAGAATTCTAGGTGAAACTCGAGACATGTATAAATGCTTTCTAGATCTACGGACATACATATATTTTATAGCAGGCAAAGGGCAAATAGTGTCGGTACAAAAAAAGGAAAATATTAAGTCGTTGCAAAATGTTCGTCGCTTTGTCGTAAATATATAACTTCATTTCGCAACGCATAAACGGTAAATCAGATACGATTACTCATTTATGGAACTTTCGTAAACGCCCTGCACTTACTGTCTGTTTAAGGCGCTATACGAAAAATCACCTCGTATCAGGTAACGTGGAATTATTAAATTATCATTTAAACAGACATTATTGTGAAAGAAGTAATGAGATGATGTTGGTGGTTGTTGAATTATATATTAATTATAATATCATCGATACTTTTTAACTCTGTAGAGAATAATTAAAATATTTAATAATGCGTACTTAGTATCTGTATTAATATTAAATCATCCTCAATATTCTCACAGTTTTAATCTGTTTATTTTGAAAGAACAGAACTCCACTGAAATTGAACATTTTTACTTTTAAAGATTTCAATAACGTTCCGTGCAACGCATTAAAATTTGGGCCTAGGTTAAAAACCTGACCTCTAAAGTAAAAAAGTTACTGAAACAAGAAGTTAATAATTTCAGAACAAAATACAAAGTCGTAATGTTCCTTTAAAAAATAGATAATCGTTATTTAATTACTGAAGTATTACAGAATTGTTTAATTTTATTCACTATTACACTTAATAGCAACTTCGTAACCATGCCGTATACCATTACCATGCCGTGATAATCAAGCAATTAATATACAGTTAATTACCTTAAAAAAAAGAAACAGCAATATTGTCTAGAACATAAAGTGATAGATTGGACGATACGAATAGAACTACAAGAAATTACACCTTGTCGTACTATAATGCTACCGTATCATCGCACTATCGTACTATCGTATCATCGTACTAGAAAAATGGGAAAGTGATAATGCTCTCGATAAAATTATCTAATTACACACATAATACGTAAAGCGCACAGAATGAAGAAACAAAAAATTCGTTGTCAATATATTGAATCTTAAAAGTATGGTTTTATAAGAGATGGAAATATAGCTTATCATGTTTCTCACTCGTGGCCTTCACATTACATTTTCATTTGACGTATAAAAGAATGTTATAAATTTTATAAACATTACATAGATGAATTTTCCGAATCTTCTCCAAACGTGAATCGTGCAGTGTTATTTCAAGCAGCAGATATCGTACCTTGAACTCTACTCGAACGTTTCCGCATAGAAAACGGTAACACGTCCACGGAACAATGGAAACGGTCTATCTGGAACGAGAATCGCGTTGAAGAAGCTGCAAGGATGGGACAGAGATCCTAGATCACTTCTGCTACATGGTGCAATGGAAGAAACCATCCGTTAAAGTTTATATTCTACACTCGACGCTTTTCTACCATCACCGGAACTGCAGTGTTCCTGACGATATACGTACGGCTGCCATAAGTCGTACTGTGCGAGTACTGTTATTTTCCAGCCACCTTCCTGCATATCTCGTTGTAAGTGCGTTTCTTAAAAAAACGAACACCTTGGTAGCTTACATTAACTGGATCGTATTAACTGACGCTCAACCGAAATAGAATTCAGAGAAATAAGAAGGGAATCAATTGTTTATCGAAAGCGATCTAACTGAAACCTAGCAATTAAATGAACACGTTACAACTCTCAGTTTCCAAATCGTATTCACATGGAAGCGGAGAAGTCGACTGAGTCACGACACAAGTTTCGTCGAAATGATTCGAATGCCGCATTGCAGACGAATAAACCTCGCCGTCTGACCAGCAACAAGAACGAAAGAATTTAATTAATTTTGCCTATTCTTTTAATAACACGAATATAATAAGATCTCTATAATAACGCTTGATTTTAGATATCTTTGATTAAAAATTCCGTTTTAACGGAAATGAAAGAAACCCATCTGTGTTCTTCGTAAGTACAGACGATGGAAGCATGGTATTATCCAGAGCATTCATAGAGAAAAAGCAATTAGCGTTTACTTGATCTCTTTGTGCGTCTGACAACCACTGTTTCCGCTGCTATCACTATTGTGCACGGATTATACGGATAAATGAGAATCGATATGAAGCTGTTGGAGGACAATTACGCAATAGATGCGTCACTGTAAATGAGTCATTTTAAGAGGTAGTCGAGAAGAAAAATCTTATTCAACGGCTGGTGTTCTTTTTCAGTGTTATTTAATAGGTGGATCACTGATTAATTTAAATCCTTAACCTTAGCTTTAGTCTGTATTACTTTGTAGTATCTGAACGTATTATGCATATCTTTTACAAAATTGAAGCGTGTGAGAATACAAAATTCTAATTTAATATTTAATAAGTACTAAAAATTTTCAACCAGAAATAATAACAGCGATCTCTCAATAAACAATTTCCCATCCACAGATTAGGAATACGCCGTTACTTAAAGAACTGAAAAATTTATCAATTTGTTTTACTTCTACTACGCAATCTTTAATTATAAGACGAATCAATCGAAAAATATCCACTAATCCCAACCATTGATTACCTTTGTCACGCAACTGCCGACAAAACAGTCTCTCGTGTAAATAATTCACCAGGTGTTTACAGTTTTGAATACTCTCATGTACACAAGTAGGAAACAAGCCAGTCTCAGGACGTACATTCGCATAATGCATGGCTGGTATCATCCATTGCTTCCTCGAAAGCCAGTTTACCTTCATCTCGTTCTATCTCCGACGAACGAATTCTCCAGTGTATTATTTCCGCGAGTAGTAATTCTGCCCTGGAACGCATTATTTCTAACGAAAGCGGATAAAATACAGCTAGTCACCGTTTAGCGGTCCGCTTTACAGGTTCTCGCGTGTTTCCGCCACCATAGCCGCGAGCCACATGTTTTTTAACCGATGGCGAAAGCGATAAACGTTTTCTAGGAAAGAAACGATTGGTAGAAACGATCGTGTCAGATAGCAGAATACGATCGATTTCTTCCACTCTCCAGGTATTTCACGCGATAAATTGGTAGCAACGAGATATATTGTACTATACAGAGTTCTCCGGTACTCTGTTCTCTGGTACAATCGGGCATCGTGCAAGAGGCGATTCTACGTGAAAAAATAAGTCGAAAATATATATGTAGGATACAAATTTTTCGTATGACACATCATTTCCGAGAAAATCGAAACCGAAAATTTACGAGTACATTAAACTTGGCTAATTCCTTTAGTCAGATTTTTAAATGGAATAAAAATATGACATTAGAATATTTCGTTAAAATAGAACAACTCGTACGTGATTTCATATAATATTAGATTATTTGTGTAACAAAACCACGAAAAATATGAACAATAAGTAATGAACTCAATAAATTTCATTCTTAGCTGATCATATAACACTTTGCCAAGATTTTTGTTCTTCAACGGGCACTTTCAGACAAATTTAATGCGAGCACTCGTTTCAGGTAACATATAGCAAAAGCAAAAAAAATAGTGAGATTATTTTATAGGTGGGAAGATAAAGAATCGGTCGATTGGCGACTTGCTAGCTCAGGATTCGTGGGTAACCGGTCATTCACGTCGTTTATCAAAAGAAACATATTTTTCAGTTTGATATTTCCCTGAGACAGGCGGAGTGAAAAAAAATGAGATTCCAATGGTTCCACCAATGAATAGAACAATACAGTTTCTTATAAACTGTTTAAAATATTGACAATTTTTTTCATTAAACATAATACCTAAAACTTTCTTGTACATAACTATGATTCTGTTTATTAAGTTTATTACAGTGCTGATGACAGGCAAATATGTGCTTTTAAATTAGGCAGCATGTTTACTAAGTTACGACGTGTAATGGGTCAATGTCAAATTTTGAGATATAATACTTGTATGTAACATCAAAACATACCGAGAGGCAAGCTCTCTTATTATATAATCTAATGTAACAAACTTAATATAATATTAATAAAAAACTTATTCACTGGTTTAATAAGGCTTGGATAACATCGAAGCCAAACTAGCTTAACGTAGGACACGAACAGGCACATACACGTAATAGCTAAGCCGGTGAACGGAAAACAAGGTGATTCCCACAGTAGTTCGTGTGTGGTATGTCTTGACCGATAATTAGGTATCGATTTCCACGTACCACGAGAATGCCTGCAATAATCGACTTCACACGTTCCAGTATCTTCGCTCTGTTGACCGTACCGCTCCGAAATCGAGCTATTTACCACGCTTTTTCGAATCGTTCTACCTCCAAGAGTGAGGAAGAAAAAGCTGGAAAGGGAGAAAGGAAGAGAGAGAGAGAGAGAGAGAGAGAGAGAAAGGGAAGTCCATTAATCATGAAACAGGAACGCGAGAGATAGGATAGCGTCACGGAAATGAGGCAAAAATGCCGTAGAAGAGCGGCGCATAATTCGCTGGCAAACTCCCGTCCGGAAAATACTATCGAGCAAGGAAACGATTTGTAGCCCAATCATAGATTATAGCGACGATACAAGAAATATAAGGACGTTTGAGAACTATTCGTTGACTCAAATTATTTGACTTTTTGAGTGCACAGTGTACTACGTTTGCCTTGGGTTCCTTAACATTATTTAATTTAAATTTACTATTTACATTTAATTTGAAAGCATTATATAACCGCGAATAACTGTTTTTGAGATATTATCATTTTTGTTTCGTAATTTATATTTTGTAGAAACAATAGTTTGGTCTTTAAAGAGACTCGGAGGTTTTGAGAAAAGCTCGACGCTATAGTTTTCTTGAACAAGAAACAGCATGTACGTGAGATACAGACATTTATTTTGAAGACAATGGTAGAGGCTACATAAAGAATAAAGCCTGTAATAAAGGAAAAATGATGGCATTATCGTTAAAAAAGGAGAAAAATTATAAACACCGTGATAGGAGGCAAAAAATTCTGAAGTTATTAAAATCCACTGAGAGGACGAAAATAATAAAACACATCGAATGTTAGATGCATATATTTAAATGAGAAAGGAGAAAAACAGAGATAATTATTATGCGAATATTTACGCTACAAAAAACATAAATCATATTCGCGTATATGTCAAAACATTTAATTTTTAATTTAGTTTAAAAAAATATAAGATAGCCTAGTCGAATGATTAAAGATTTATGTAAATAATAAATTAGATTTGATATAATAATAAATAGTAATAAATTTGATTTAACAAAATAGTATCAAACTATCTGCAAAAGTACGTGGTTATATACCGTATTTAATTTTTAATAAGTTTATTATTATAATGATGATTTAAATATTGCCCTACATAATTTGTTAATATACTAAATGAGTTCGCAGTTAATATTTGATGTATTATCGACTGGAACGTTTGCTTCTGCAAATTACCCTCCATGTTTAATTTTAATAATTGCAATTTATTTAAAAGGAAAAATGCTTGTATGTATAAAATAAAATACTCAGTTCTTTCTTTTCCTTGAAAAATAAATGTAATTTCGTTGATTTTAGAGCATCATAATTTACTGGATGATTCGAAATTATTCAATTCTCTATACCACTGTTAGACTCACTCCAATGATCTGTTTCACAAGGTTGCGGAACATGCTTGTTACGCGTGTAACAGCAAACACGCTTGACCATGCAATTAATCCAAACTGTTATCGTCATCTACCGTGTTGTATGACAGATTCTAACACTCTGTGCATCGATTTAGGCCGCGTAATAGAGTGAGCAGCTTGTAGCAAAGTGAATGCTCTAGTGCAAACGTAATTTAAACTACAATTAGTCTTGTCTTACGAATTATCTTGCACTTACTCTTGATGCTACACTTACCCTTCTTTCGTAATTACGTATTTAACTATGTACATACTTATGATATGTTTAATTTTACAAAATATGACCATTTGAATTCACATTACAGTTTAATCTTGTGTTTATAACTGCAGATTTGTTGGAACACGATACCACATAAAAAATCAAAAGATAATAGTGAAAATGTTAATGCTCATCAATTTATGATTAGCAATTTGGAATTTGTATGTATGTATAAAAAGATGAGAAAGTTGTGTAATCGTGATAATTATAATTTAAAGACAATCTCCATTATCATGGTAATCTTCATAATCGCGAATGACTTGAAATTATTTTAATGATATGAAACCGTTGAATATTGAATATAACAATGGTGCATGTGAAATATTTCAATGCATGAATTCTACCAAATTATATAATTACGTTCACATAAACTTTCTGGTGTTGGTATTATTTTAATATCGTAGAAATATTTTATTATCCCAATCAACATTTCTATTCACTTACAGTTACAGCAAATATAAATTTTCCAAATGCAAAACCACAATTATCGATTTCACCATTTCAACTTCGAAACTAAGTATCGAGACTGTATGTATTTAATTTGTTGGGAACAATTGTCGCAATGCAGCGTGTGGTTACTTTGCATACTTCCCATTCAACTGTGTATCGAATTATCTTAACTACTCAATCGTGAAATAGAACTGAGGTAAACGTGTGGTAGATTGATTACTTCTCATAAATTTCAGTTTAAGAGATGGCATTTCTCTTATTTTCTGACATATCTGTATCTATAATATTTGATATTCGAAAGGTACATATAAAATTCTCTAACGTTTTTATTAAGGTGTCGATTGATTATAAAATAACATACTGGTGCCGGATAATTTTCAATTACAGTACCATTATACGTATGTACAGTGTACGTATGTTATCAATATATTTTGTCAAATGGATCAATGGTGAGCTGTTGAAATCTTTGTATAATGAATTCGGCGGTATATAATAGAGCGTTTTCTGGACTTAATTAAATGCTAACTACTTCACGATCGTGCATTCGGTATTCAGGCTGAAAGAGCTTTTAAAATGGAAGTGATAAAAGCGAATAGAGGGGAAAAAGAGCTTGACGTGACGTTTGACCCTTTTTTTCTCCCGCCATGGAAAGTTGTTGCACCTGAACAGGTCGCATATTCGCATGTATTATCTCTATTATAACTCCACACATATACAACAAATTCTCTTTCGAACCTTATTTCTAATATTTAAAAGAAATACGAGAAATAGTATTAATAATATGTCTATTAAATACAAATAATTCATGGAAACAAAAAATGTCAGCGCAGTGCAGACATTTTTAAAACTGTTGTCAAAAATATCTTATATACCTTTCTAATAAATATTTAAGTATTGACAAAAGATTATTCATAATATACGTATTTTAAATAAATTTAATTATGAAAAATTCCTGACAAAACATTTAACTTTATTTTTAAATGATTCACTTCACTGTATCAAATTTAATAACTGTCCATCACTACCATAGGATTATCTAGGATACTTTTATTTATAGATAAATCTATTTACAATGGATTAAACAGGAAACAATGGTTATTTAACGGGGCCATGGTCAAGTAGACCTTTTTTCCGCGTAACTATTTTACTGAAGAACCGACAACACATTGATGGGCCGCTCGGTCCACTGAAGTTTCTAAACCCTTTTGATCTGTCGACACTTAGGCTTTCTCGCAACATTGTTTATGGTTCACTCAATATTTCTTAAGCCATTTGTCCACAATACTACAATAATTTCACTGCAAAAGCAATGCGCTAATTCAGTTTATGTATTAACTATCCTTGAAGATATTGCTGTCGAATCCGATTTAATATGTTTAATTAAATTGTCTTTAATTTCTTGTTTACACGTTCATAATAAAAATAAAAATAACTTTGCATCTATTAAAATAATCACGTTTCATCGGATTTTCAGATAATTTAACTAATTTCTGAATGATATTATTTTGACATCGTCAAAGAAATGTATCGCATCCAAATATTAATAGGAACAAAATTACAATTTATTTCTTATTGTGTAAATAACAACTGGTCATTCGCACAGAATATCTTAATGTGACACAGGAGACTTCAAATTAACAATATTTAATAAAAATAATAACAAAAATTCTTTAAATTTCTAAAAAAAAACATTTGCGAATTAACTCGATAATCCAACGAATCTAATTCTCAGATTCAAATAATTATTACCGCGGCGATTCCAGACGTTAGAAAGGAGCAATAACAATAACTTCCCTTTTCATTCTACGAAGCAACGAATTAAGCATGCAAATTCCTTTTCGTACCAGGTCTGACGTTTCCTTGGTGTAATTATCAAACTGCTATCTGCGGAACATTATCAGTTCCCCTTTTTCTTTATTTGATTTTAACTTAGGCAAAGGTGTGCGCAAGCAAGCCAAGCTACGCTGTCGGAACTCAAGGCAACTGCTATTATTTCCGCTGAAACTGCAGGATTTCCGTGTCCCTGGCACACTGCAGCCCGACAGAAAGGAAAATTCACATTCGAAACATCTGCGGCTGCATTTCCTAGTCGCCGTTACAATTAACTTTTAAGAGCTATGCGACGCCAGGTGTCCGTTCGTCGACGCTAAAGAAATTCAAACGTGGATTCGCACGCGAATACTGACTAGCGTGACTAGCAACGCGATTCCTTATCGGCTATTAATGAATTGAATTGAATGAGATGTGGTTGTATTGAATGCGTGTTTTGACGAAATATCGTCCTGATGAATACGACGAAGCAATAAAATACCGCTCATATGTTGTAATAATGACATGACTCAAAAAATTTGTTAAAATATTAAGCAATTTAAGGTGGATATAGCCAGATGTGCAGAAGAAAAAAAAACTTCAACAGCCTCCATAGCTCAGGGGTTAGAGCACTGGTCTTGTAAACCAGGGGTCGAGAGTTCAAATCTCTCTGGAGGCAAAATTTTGCACGACTACTCCGCCCTTTCATACTTTTGCCGATGGTATCGGTCAAGTAAAATTCGCGTTAAGAAATTCATATATACTGAAACTGTACACAAATGCGGAATAAGAGGTATCACGTGGTAACAAAAATTCATTGAATGATTAATTTTTAAAAATGTATTTTTCTTTTGTAAGCTGGAAGAGAACAAATTAGGAGATTAAGGGGTAGAAAAAAATAAAATAGAAATCGTAAAAAGGAAACTAGACATATAAGGAACGACAGAGAGAGAAAAACGATATTATAATAAAGAGAACGTAAAAATGTTCGGATATTTACGATCGGTAGTATATGCATGTGACAGATTGTTAATTTAGGTGTTAAAGTATTAGAACCATCTCAAATATCGTGTCTAATTATTTGCTACATTTTCTACAAAATACACCGTGTGTCGACAAACTTGGCTATTTTATTTTACACCACATTATTTCCGAAGCAAAGCTGTCTATCGAGATATCTGAATAATTTACGTCACATTATACAAGGTGGGCAACATTTAAATAGGATAGTCAGAGGGAAAGATGTATCGTTCGAAACTCTGGACATAAGTAGGAAACGGATATATCATTCCTTGGTAAATTTACAAGATAGCAATAACGGTGGGCGTGCTGCTGCGAACGACCCTGTTCTAACGTGAACGGGAACGATGTATTTCGAAATTCCCTATAATTTCTACCACGTATCGTTGAATATACGATGCCTTTATATTACCGAGCAAACCGGGCTCGGGACACGGAGCATTCTCTCTCTTCCAACAATGCTAAAGCATTTTGTGCACGGGGCTGACTTACAATTCACCCCTCCGCGGTCTTTGTTGCGCGAATTTATCGATTTCTTACCCCGATACCTGTTCGATATCGTTCGAACGTCGAAAAAGTCGGCAAAAAGCCACCATTAATTTACGAGCTATAAAGGGTCATTGTTTTACCGCCGAATAAAAGCCCAGAAGAAATTTCGAATGCTTGCTGAAAGTCCAAGAAAAAGGACGATGGTTCCTTAACTGATCCTTCTCTTTCCTCCATTGAGTTTGATAGATCGTAATTAAAAGGTTTTCAAAGATTGTGGAGTAACAACTTAGGGGATAGGGCGAGTTTAGACCTGTAGTTTCTTTTCGTAATTGTCCTGAAGCAAACCTCAACTCGAAATGAAAAATGCAATTACTTTTTGAGCCATATCGCAGCTTTCAATTCAATTATCAATTAATACGTATCAGGAAAAACTGCACGGAAATAATCTCACGAGCAAAAGGAAAAATGTATCAAACTCGCGAAACCGATCATCAAAATATAATTGAATCGCATCGACGAAATTGATACATGGAAAAGCGAAGAATAATGAATATCGAGGATGGTGTGACGTTCGAAAACATTTCAGAACTCGTTTATCGTAATAGATGGGATAAATTCGAAAACGGTAAGAGTTAATTTAATAGGAAGTACGTAACGCAGTTTCTGGAGAATCCAGAGAGAGAGAGAGAGAGAGAGAGAGAGAGAGCCAGCCCCAGTTTTCCAGTCGACCCGATGCCCGCATACCGTGGCCCCTGATACGTGGTTAGAAATTAAAGCGAAATTCGCGTTAGCTTCCCTTCCACGCGGTCGGAAACGAAAGATTCCCTCGCACCATCCGGCTGATATTAGTCTAACGAAGCTGTAGTCAGACCGGCAGTAGAAGCAAAGGCAAAAGCACTCGGAGTATTCTCGGTGACGAAGTCCAGAGAAAATAAAGGGAGTCACGATTCTCGGTAAACCACTTAATTTGAATTCCCAAATTTCGTGCGAGCCAAATTAAAACCGCATGTATGCCCAACCGAACGAAAAACTCATCAAAGAGTTCGGGGTTACGTGACTGATCAAGTCGTAGTTACTGGATGAATCGTGATTTTGACGAGTGGAGTTTACTCATGTTTGGAAGTATTTTCCACTTTCGTTTATTTTTTTCATTTTAGTTAGATTTTGCTGGATCTGTGCGAAGGACAAAAATTAAACTGGTTTGATAGAGAGAGAGAGAGAGAGAGAGAGAGAGAGATTGCTCAGATTTTCGTGTTGTAAGATACGGATAGAGTCTATATCCTTAACAAATCATCAAACAATCAAACGAACGACTTTACATCCTTAACAAATCAACCGGCACCGTTACTATCTCACAATCGTTAACACTTACCTTCTTAAATCTTGCAATCTCAAAATCATAAAATTATAATCGTTAATATACCTCTTCCCAGATTTCATTTTTCTACATGCTCCAAACTTCGCAAAGGAAATCGCATAAATTCGCGTGTTGTGTGTTATAAAACCTTCCCCTTATCAAACGATAAAAACCTGTGACACGCGACGACCTACGATGGAAGCGGATACACGTCGTACCCTTGGCCGTATCTAGACATATTCATAGATCCGGAATTCAGCGGTCGAATGTAGAGAGCGTGTTCTCGCGTGCGGAACGATTTCCATCGGACGGTGCATTAGGGCCAAGCCAGAAACGTTTGTTGATTTTTCCCCGTCGAAAACGACGACGATTTGTCCGCAAACATTTGGTTTCCCCAAGCTATGGCTCTCTACAGATCCGTTCGTTCCCATTTTTCCTTCCGAGCCCAGCAGCCCTGTTCCCTTTCCTTCCTTCCTTCCTCTCTTTCCCTATTGTGCAACAACAGCAACGCCGTTTATGTTTACACCTGTGTGTTCGTTGCTACGTGTATACGCGGGAATGCACCGATTAAACACAAAAATGGAGCACAGGTACACGCTTTGAATACTTGCAGACATTGTGCAGAGCACGAACCATATGTCGGCTATTTGGACAGAAACTGCGACTTGTTTCGAGGAACACGCCGCCACGTTTATCAAATTAAACATTCACGGTACATCGTTGGAATGACGCTTACTTTCTTCTTCTTCGTCGTCGTCATGGTCTTCCTCTTTTTATACAGTTTGAATGTGAACTTTGCTCAAGTGAGATTACAAGAGTAATACCAACATTGACATTTCTTTTTTTAATCATCCAGTAATGACAAAAAATGTTTTTTAAAATGTAGAGAGATAAATACAGATTTAACGCTTAACACGTTTAACAAACAAATTGTTATTGATACTTCAAACCACTTTAATTAACAAAAATAGAATTAGAAACACGATTCAGCAGCTTTTTAATCATCCCTTGTAAGAAAACCTGAAGCTTCAAAGGCTTGGAGGGTTTCGTCACCCTCGGTTCTAGAAAGAGAAAGCCACTTGAGGGTGCCATAAATTAAGCTCTCTCTCGTATTGCGTCGTGGCTTAACAGGCCTCAATGGTTTTGCGATTGCGATACTTAGGATACTTTTACATTCCTTGTACAGTCGTTAGCGTGGATAAACGTCAGAGTATCATACAAGTATCTTGACCTTTTCAATAAAACATACTATTAGTGTTTTAAACAAACTATGTATTATATTATTTAGCTTCGAAAAATTACGTTTTGACCAGCTTATCTAAGATTTGGCCCACCGTACGACACAGTCGAGATATTTAAGTCTTTCTTAACTTTCGTTACGAATTTTCACTCATATAAACTGAAATAAATCTCCATCGAGGTTTTAAATGATTAAGAAAAATAAATGAAAATTTCGAAAAATCCTTTTACTTGTAGAATCTGTTTTCACTCGAAAGAGTGGCATGTTATGGATGACACATGGCGTATGCATAATAAATCACGGCCGCGCGTTGGAATTCGTTTAAATAACACTATTACCAATGAATGCCACAGTTACCGTATAACCATGTAATTAGATAATCGCTAACAAAATCGATGTACAATTTGCTCGATGCATTCGCCATCAGTTCACTTACAATTTTAATTGTTAGAAATTGTGTGTTTGTCAATCAGGAATACACATGAATACTAATTATGCCTGATTTAATCGACAATCTTTTATTTTATATTATTAACGAGGAAATTAACTCTGAAATACTATTGTCTCGATGACTATTTCATGCAAATAAAAATAACAGTTTGATCAGATACGGAACCATGTATATAAGGTTAGCGTAATGTAATATGTAGGTAGATAAGAATCGCATGATGGCAGAAATTCATGCTGATATTCTTATCTTATGAATAAGTTTGAATGAAATATAGATGTAATTAAAAACTACTTCTATGTCTATCTACCAAGACTATACGCGAAGATTAATCATTTTTTATTTCATAAAATTTTTGAATATTTTTTTATTTTATATAATATATAATAAATTGATTTATGTAATAGGATAAGTGACTTTAAAATATACAAATACATATCAAGATTAATAAAATAAAAAGATTAATGATAATAAAAGATTAATGAAATAAGAACTGCAGCCTAATCGAATAGGGAACTATAAATAGAAAATAGATAAGCATATCAGACAAAGTGTTATGAATAAGGCTGAATTATTCGTTACGTTCCCATTACGTAATTAATTTCAATGGCTATTACGCGACAATATTAATCATTTGTAAACTAGACTTACATTCTTTTCAAAAGATTTCTTTCCAGTTCTGCACAGTATTATGTTTCAAGCATACGTGAAAGTAAAATAAGAATATTCATAGTTATTTAACTTCTAACCGTAAATATTTCATGAAACGCAACATTCTTCTACGATGCCAAAAGTTGGAGGAGTGTAAGCCTCCATAGCTCAGGGGTTAGAGCACTGGTCTTGTAAACCAGGGGTCGAGAGTTCAAATCTCTCTGGGGGCAACTCATTTTTTTTCTTCTTTAATATCAATTTAAAACATTATTAAATAAATAAAACATATTTGCAACATAAAAAAAGATTATGAATTTATAATTCTATATATAAAAAATATTTTTCTGCAATAATAACAACCAAACAAGCAAAAAAACATTTCTATTGTCTATACCATACTTATAAAAATCGAATAAATACATGATTATATATTTTACGATATAGTTTATTGCCATCGAAACACTAAATAAAACGAGTAATATAAATTCGCGCATTAATACATACAGTGAGCTTTATGGAATTGTCACAGAAAATTGTTACAACGACGTGTTATTAGCTCGAAATTAAAAGAAATTTATAGAAATTCAAGTCAGGAGTTTATATACAATATTAATGTTTTTCTGAATAAGAACAATCGTACGTGCAAATATTTGTAACGGTTCAATGAAATTCTCACTGTCCTCGTAGGAACTCTTCATCCTAAACCACTGGTGCTTCGCTATCGATCACGACGATAAAACGTGTGCAATCCACATGTGGACAAAATATTTCCCGCCGCTGCCTATTACGTTCTTATACGAACTTATTGGACGTGTGGTAAAAATTGTGTCTTCGTTCAACTGGAGACCATTACACCTTATGAATCGTTTCTTCATAATTCAAGAATGAGTAAAAGGATCTAATAATCGTTTGAAGCGTAATAAATATAGTTTTTATTGAGATCGTAAAATAATATTAATATGTAATTGAATACTTTTGAATTTGAAATGATTTTTGTTTCTTTATCAGCTTTTCTTATTATATAAAATAAATTCTTTTACCTAAAACATTTCTAGAACCACGATGGGATGAAAACCGACGAACAGAAATAAAATTACATAATCGAAATGAAATCGTAAAAGTGCCACTTCGTTCGTTATTATAATTTTTCAACGACCATAAATGACTTGCTTTGTTTGACCATAATTAACGTCGCTCTTATTTCTTTTTCACATTCATAATTTGCGATTTTTATTAAAAGATAATTTTTATTAAACCAACAACGTCGTGTCATTGTGCAAATAGTACTTTCATGATTCGATGATATCACGTCCTTGTTGAAACAATTCGCGACAACGCGAAATTGAAACTCGACGACGTCACGCGTCAGTTTCGTTGCATTTAAGCGTTCTACTTTCCTGTCGTCGTTCATTTAGATTTATAGAAGTGCATTGACTCGGTGAACTCTTGAACCTCTACTCGTACGTCTTCGTCCCGAGTCTAGTTGGAGAAAAAGAGTCCTTCGAAGAAGAACGCTTAGAAATAGAATAATAGAAAACACGATATCCACGCGTTTCGTTTCGTCGATAACAAACGATGCTTGTTTAAACTATCAAGCAAGAGTAATGAGAATTTCGTCCCCGCCAGCCGAAGACACAGCACAGAGGGAGAGAGAGAGAGAGGGAGAGAGAGGCTGGCCTGTTTGCTTTAGCAACTGCTTTGATCTAAATAGGTTCGAGGGACCAGCGAGTTGAAAAGTAGCTCGCTTTACTTCCCGTTTCTGGTAAATATTAATTTATGGAAAACTGAAGCCGGTCGAATGGAAAACAAAAGACCTCCTCCCTCGTTAAAATTTACTCTCTGTCCTCCGGGCAAACGGATTTATGCATCTGAGGATGATTTTCGAGTCAACTTTGTTTTTTCACATCTGCAGGAATAAAGAAGTTCCTTGTTGTAGAAGTTAACTTTTCCCTATTTTCTCAATTTCGAGTTTACAAATATAAAGAAAAAATACGTTCGTCTGTTCGAGAAATGAATGACCAAAATATTATTGAGAGAATTGGAAAGGGAAAAAAGTTAATTGTCGGTATAAGAATGCATTTTTAAATCATAAATTATTAATGCGGTATTGGTCAATTTTTGAACAGATCATTGAAATTTATCACTTCGTGATTTTATAAGAAAATTTATCATCTCGCGTCTCAGCTTTCCCTCGGCAAACATTAAAAAATACAAGAAGTGAAAGTTATCAAAATATTGCAAATACAGGACCTCCAAATGAAACAACAAGAAAGAAATACATTTGTGAGACAGAGGAACGTAATATCAGTGTAAGTAACACGAAATAGGAAGAGAATTAACACCCATAAATTACTGGCCAAAAGCAACGAATAGAGCTTACGAACGACACACAAGCAGACACGTTCCATCTGACCGTGTGTATTATCTATTGGTTAAATTATCGATTTCCGTTGCATAGCAGCCTTCAGGCAAACGATAGGAAATGTGTCAAAGCAATTTCACAATATCCCATGCGAGACTGTCCGACAATTTATCGAAATGTTCCGAATCTCTTGGTAAATTGATCATGCCTACCGATGATTTATCTTTTACCGATCTAATTTAACGTTCGCGACAAGTTCGGCGTTAAAACAACAATTACGATACGCTTAATCGGGGTGAATATGTGAGTCAACTGATTGAAAGAATATTCTCCTTCCTAAATTCTCCAGAACTTCGTAATAAAATTTCATTTCCCACATCAATTTATATTTTAATTTATTTCCAAATGTTCAACGACAAAAATTTACTTGAGTAATTGATCGAATTCGATGTTGCCCAATGCAACTTCGCTTTCCTCTCTCATTTTTCATATCTCTGTTGCAAATTCTTGCATGCAGTTAATTATAATTTGCACGCGAGTGGCGCGCAAAAAGATAAATCATCGAATTTTAATGAAAGCGGATGGCAGGCCGCGTTGAAAACTTCTTACGGAAGATACCGCGATGTTATTAATTTACCAAAGACAAATTACCCTGTCTCTGGCAACAACCTGTTAAGTTCGCTGTCGCGACTTCGCTATATCGTCGTTATATCAAGATCCATGAACAATTTGCAGCTCCGTAACAGGTCTTATAATTACTTGAATGCCGCTCATCGTTACACATCATTGGTACACATCGCGCGTGATAGTCAACCAAATATTGTCAATAAAGATCGACAGTATGCGATATCGTGTAATCGAATACGTTATCGAGCAAACTATCAACGGGGTATCCCAACGTTTACAAATGGGAATGAAGGTACAAAGGGAAACTTCGATTTGAGCACGCTCAATAGCGTGGCATAGTCTTTTCTTCGAAAGAAAACCATATTCAAGACGTAATGAAACAATTTTCTATCTTTAAAACTACGTCTCAATTCGAATCTTTAAAACCATCATATTCCAATTAAACCATCGTAAAACTATCTGAATACATGGAATCCGGTTTCCCTCGATCCGTAAAATAAGCTTCTTTCGCTCACAAAGAACTCGAGGACGTAAAAAGACCTACGAGGAACAAAACCGCAATAAAAGAAGGAAATCCTCTCACGAAAAGGCGGGACTTTATGCAAATTCGCATAAACCTCCCAGCAACCCGGCCTCTAACGAGTTCAATTCCAATCAGATCGTCACTGATTTTCGTTAACTCTCGGTACATTACTGAATAAATAAGGAAGAATTCACGTTCCCTTCATCTCTTTCCGCTATTTTCATCTGACCGTGTAAATTATACGACACAACCAGCGAATATCATCTCACGTATCCGAGAGAGTCTCGCCTGAGAAACCGCTAGCTTTCTGCCCAATTATTTTCGTATCTCTGCCAGCTATGACCGCTATCCGTCCGTATCCCTCTGCCCTCACCCTTGCGGCTGGTCGTGGACCACACGTGTCCTTGTATCCATTCCCGACTACCTTTCACCTGGATATCACATTCAGGAAATGGGAAAACCATAATGGCCGCTGAAATGCAACCTCGGAAAATGTCTACGGCTATATGTGCCTCGTCCCGTTTCCGACGCTATATCTAGACCGAGTGTGGAACACTCGGCATGAACGAAATTGAAAAGTCTACAAGGTATGTAACAGGCGAGGTGGACGATTCAAACCCAGCCAAATTTGTTCGTAGTTAAAAGAATATAATCAGAGAATTGCGGCGCAAACATGCTCTTCAAGGAATACGTGCGAAGAGTGTCTGTATGAATAAGTATTTGATGAATAAGTGAAATTTCATTTGTCAACAAAATATCGTAGTGAATAATTAATTATTAATACGATAATTTTGCACAATAATTAATTTATCAACTAATAATACTAAATACACCTTCCTCCATAAGAATTTTACATTTTCCGAATGCGTGTAATATTTTATGGATTTTAAGAGAAAATTCGCGCTATCGTGTAAACCATCGATGAACCATATAATTTTGTTACATGCTATGTAATACGTTATCGCTGAATAGTACTTGCTCATTTTTGATAGAATACAACTTCCACGCAACTTCCTGTAAGCTGCTACTACAAATTCCAAAAATTATCATTTTGAAAGGATATCATTCTCATATCAGAAACAGAAACGTATTCAATGCATACAGAAGTCTAATATAAAGGAGAAGAACGGAACACGTAGGTGACAGTAATAGCGGGAATTCGTATTATCGACTGCGGTCCCAGTAATCGATTCACGGGGAAGAATCGCGTTCTCCCTTTATCGGGGGCGTCAGCGTTTCACCCACCGCGCGGCGTTGTGCATCTCTCTTCATGCATCACAATGTGTTGCTGCACTGCATTACGCAATATGTCACAGTCAGGTCATACGGGTCAACACGCCAAAGGAACACCGTCTCGAAGTTTCTAAAGCGTTCGAACTTCTCGACAAATTGGCTCTACGGGATGAACATGCCGTCGCGTGAATAATAATTATATTCTCTCCATAGAATTTAATCCCTTGTTCTTTATCTAATATCAGATTCATCTACCGAACTGGTGCAAAGTATTCGAACAAATACACATACAATACACAAATACAATTCGAACACTCTCTGAACTAAAAGTATCCGTTACATTACACAATTGTTATGTACATTATCTACGATTATGCCGCAGAAGAATTGTGTTTAGTTAACGCTTAATATGAATAACGGGACGATATGTCTCAAATCGTGGGAACAATAAATAGACCTGTAAAAATTGTTTCTAAAATTAAGTAATAGATCTATCTTATCTCTTACTTATAATCGAAATAACACGCTCAATTGGCGGTAGATATATATGCGTAATTAATTAAGAAATCCTGAGATACCTTGTGTACATACAATCCGACCGAAACGCAATTTCTTTAATTGGTTGCTTTAACTAATAACGAAAAACGGGAGATGGATGCCGTGAAAAGAAGTTCTTTCGAAAGTTCACAGACAGATCTGCGATCGCGTTTAACAGCGGCGAAACTTTTACATTCGTACTTCTTCGAACAGTTGGAAATAAATCCACGGATAGATACACGATCCGGTGAAATCTTAACTTCCCTGAAATTGATAAAAGCATTTGCGCTATCGAATTTACAAAGATATCCGCGATTCTTTCAAGGTTACCATGGAATAGGACATTTTGTGGCTCCACAAAATATTAATTTCTGGTCAAAATAACTTCTAATTATTATCTTATTCGTTATCTAATTCATATTTCTTATAAAGATACTAATTTCTAATAAAATAATTTTTAATGAAAATGATGTGCCACTAACGACTGAAAATAAGAAAAATAAAAATATGCAGAATTTTCCGCGAGAAACTTGCTTTACGTGAAATGAGCCTTAGCTATAGCGACTAAACGACCCGAAACGACAAAATGCATAACAAGCAGGCAAGAAAAATAATCAACGTCCACTCGTAAGTTCTTTGGCAAGATGGTTTTAGAAATTCTACGTATAATCGTGCAGCAGATTCTCGAGGAACGTTCTAAATCTAGAATTTCGAATGTTTCACTCTTTTAAATGTACATGTTTAAATAAGATGGTAAAGATATATAATATTAATAAATATAGCTACTCCAATTTTCATCCTCTATTTAAAGAACTAAAAAAAAAAAAAAAACTGAAAGAATGCTGCAGAGTTAATACAGAATAAAATAAGAGTAAAAGTACTAATTAAACCGCGAAAATAGCCATTATGTAGTCTGTGAAATTAAAAAGGATATTAATTTATACATAGATGATTGAAAAGTGATCATCTACGAAAATAAATCACTCGACAGAGCTAAGGACCTATTCTAGCCATTCTTCATCAAACATGAACGACTCGACTCAAGAATCAAATATATACCGAAAGCATGAATACACTTTCGATTCTTTCAATGGTTTTGCATTCATTATCGTGATTTTTCATCCCCTTTCTGGCATGTAATAGATGCATCTTAGAAAAGGGGCGAGTCACTTTAGATTTCATAGCACGAAACGATCATCTGTGTATAATAAGGCTTGAGTAATTTCTGTATTCGCATCAAGAGACACAAGTGGCTTCTGAGATTATGGAAATGATCATTTAAGAGAGTCTTGTCTGAGACACGTGACAGGATGCATTGAAAATTTCGCAAATAATCGATCGTTCAAAACTAGATGAACACTTTCAGCAAATAGACGTGTAACATTTGTTATAAAAATTCTCATTGTTTGATTGGTTATTTCGTTTGTTTCATTTCTTTTGAATATTATATCTCTCTCGTGAATATCGTATCGATAGCCGATCAATGAATTTAAATTATTAGTGTGGTAAAATAATATGCTTCATCCGATATTACAATATTGCTAATATACTATCTTATGTATATTAGTTTAGTATCAATATAATATTGTTTGCATGAAATTCTATAAAAACATGATTTTATATTATTTCAAGGGAAAATCATTTTTCAAGAAAAATTTTAATTAAAATAAATGGTTCTGTCGACCAGAAAAATTTAATGAAGCCAACAAAGTAAAATTGAAATATTTTTATTATAGCTTGTTTGAAAATACCAAAGTAACCAAATAAAATATGATTCTGTGATCTAAACTCTTATGTTATTCTTTATTCATACCATATTTTTAAATATACAAACTCATGTTAAGAAGGTAAATAATGCTATATTTATACCTTTATTTGCATAAATAAGGTTCTACTGAATTTTGTGTCAAAATGATATTATTAATATTGATTTTAAAACATATGAAATAGTATGCTTGAATTTTGTATGTTTTATGAAAGTAATCATTACTTATTACATTATTGTAGAATACACAATTCATTTTATTTTACTTATACCTTGAATCAAAGTATTTTTATCAAAATCTAGTTTTTATAAAAAGTTATTTTATCATAAATTAATATTAATCAACATTTACAAATAAATTTGTTAATCTAAAGTATCTGAAGTTGTATAATATGTACACAGCAGATATTTATTTCATATTCTAAAACGCAACTCTCAATATGAATATCATTTGCCTTAACGGCAAGAATACAATACAAGAGAATACAATACGTCGATCTTTAATCCGATACAAAAAGAAATATTATAAACAAACAATGCTTTTATCCTGTACATTCAAGCAAACATCTCATGTACAATATTACGATCCATATATTGCATCTCACATGTTATAATTCTTATATTACTAACGAATCTCTTTCGATCCGTCAAACAATTAAAATAAAAATAGAGATCTGGATTCTGTAAAAGAATCGTTTCTGTAAGGGCATGGCAATTTCATTACAGGAGAGAGAGAAGATTAAAAGAGAAACTAAATATGTACTACCATTCGTAAATTTGAAATCACAAAAATAACGCAAAAGAAAGGAAGAAATCAACTACAGAAATTAACAAAATGTTACTGTTACCACAATGTATTAGAGAATTTAGTTATATAAGTATAGTTAAATCAAATAGATAAAATAAAATTAAATAGGTATTGTTACATATAAAGTAATATTAATATCAAATTTTACAAATATTACTTTTCAATAATTGAAGACATTCATCGGTTAAAAAACTTTAAAAAATAACCAAGTTCGAATATCAAGGATCAGCCCTTAACATGATTTAACATGACTAATTTTACGAACAGTAATGTACACAGATGCGAAGATACTGATCGCGATCGATACAGAAGTCCCTCAAGTTTTTATAAGAGTCGAGATTAAAAGCCTACCGTAACGTTGATTAAAAATTTACGCCGTCCAGCTCGCGTACAAGTCTGAGGGTGACCTCTAAGGTAGAAATATCACTATGCCATTTGGCCGATGAAGCGTTAGGATCAACCGGATGTGGCGTCTCGAGATGCAGTCGATATCTGGAAAATTGTGACTGGTTTTACGCTCTGGCAAATTTAAGGACTCGTAAAATTGTCAAAGAAATTCCGGTCCAACTGAAGTCAAAGCAACGAAAGTTCGTAAGGGATTGCCTGATAAATCGTTGGGTTCCTCTCTCACCTTGGGCTCCGCACGTCGATCGCTTCGGTTTCCACGGACAGCTCGATTTTCTCGCGCACTTCCTGCGGCATCTTCACCAATACGGACAACCACTCGCAGGATGCGGTCCCTGGCGTTTTGAAGCCCATCTGATTTAACAAGAAAATGTGACTTAGTTCTTTACTATAATAGAAGTATATACCATATATGTACTAAGTTTAGTTTAGGTTCAACTTTTACGTAATTAACACTTAAATCCACTTTACGTGATTAAGTAGCCACGATTAATCATTTTGCTACGGTTTCTTTTGAATTGAAAGCTTTTTTAATATACAGAATGAAAACAGTTTTTAAAAATACGAAAGAAATGCAATCATGAAAATTTAACTATTTTAAATAATTAATTGCGACGTAACACACATAAATAAAAATGAAAATGATCCTATGTTATAAAGAACGTATTTTTATGGTTTTAGTACATAATTGTTCGAAATAAATACTTTAATGTGACATATTTCTTGCAAGATAAACAACAAGATAATAACGGAAATTTCAGGAAGTGATCACTACTTAATTGCAAATAATATAGGAAAATAATTGGTACCAGGAAAACCACGATTCACTGGAAGCAAGGTTGTATTATGAGTCATTTAATTCAATGAAAAGCACTCGTTATTAATAATCTCGTGGGAATTACGTGTAATATGAAAGATAAGAAGAAAAAACTACTGAAAATGTCTCAGGTACAAAATAACATATAAAACACGAGCTGTTTCATGCTATAATAAACATGGTGCACAGAATATTACACGAGAAACAAAATTAACATTAAAAGAAGAGAACTAATTTTAATTAAATCGGTCTCAATTCTTGTAAAGTAAAAATATAATATACATTTTAATGTAAATTATGTAATAGGAAAAAGAACCCTTGAATAAATAAATCATTACTAAAATATTAGCAATTCGTGTGACGAGTTAATACTCAAAGAATTAGACATAGAACAATGAAATATAATAAAGTATAATATAATATATCATAATAAACTTTATGCGTGGAAGAATGAAATAAAAATCTATCACAGCGACTATTTGCATTTAACACCAACAATTCGCAACCTGCAACAAGGAATTAATTAGGAAACTTAATTAGGAAAAGCGATCTATTTGCTGTACACATGTTGATGCAATACTAACGCCCAAAAAGACGTCTTCCGCCGTCACCGACTGCTTAAATTTCATCTCATATTCCGGCACCTTTCTTGGATCGTAGGCTTCCGTACTCTGCGAAGCAACTGCTTCAGACGGATGCCAAATATCATCAGCTTCCGCTTTCAGCGGTGCATGTGGGCCCGAACGGTCTTGAAACTTTCCATTTCGAGTACCGATATCGCCAGGTCCTTAAAAATATCTATTTTATAGATCGCGTATACTGTCGCAAAAACTACTTTCTACGGTAAAATTTTCTTATTAAATTGCGAATATTTATTCACTTATAGGAGATGTAAATGTATAAAAATACACTAAATGTAGATAATATACACGAATATTTACAATATCCAAAATAATCAATATTATTGCCAATAATACATATTATTCATATGTTTATATTATTCATAATACATATAATTTCATATGTTTTAATATGAATATAATACAGTGCAATTTATTTTGAATAATTTTATAAATTCTACTTTGCAAACACGCACACCATTTTGTTTAAGTAAAATGTAATTTTCAAACAAAAATACACTAATCATCATAATAATAATAGCTTCAACTTTAAACCATTTTAAGTGATTATTATAGGAAAAAAAAATCTTTGTATTGTAAATATCAAATATTAAACGAGTGTAGAGAAGAAACAATTATATCCTGTAAACTTGTTAAATCTTACCAAGTTTCCGAGCGCCAGCCTGTGGTAAATCATCCTCGGAATCTGAATCATTTTTAAGAGGATTAATTAATTCCTGCAATGCTTTCAATTCGTGATAACCAAAACAACCATCCATTTTTCTAATCGAGTGAAAATATCCTTCAGATTGACATTAGACACAAACGACTAATACTGAACGCGCCAATCAACAAATGTCGTTGTCAAGGTAACATACTTCAAATATCGTACTAGTAAAAGTGACAATAAGGTAGAAAAGAATTATAATTTCTATACACATTTTTATTTATTTGAAATATATACTTAGAACAATGAAATATAGTCTTCAACATAAATAATTTTAAATAAAAAGAAAATGTATTTAAAATTAAAACCATATGTGAAATGAAAAATAAAACGATACTTCGGCAAATGTGCACCTTTCAGGATCACCAACCACAAAGTGAAAATCTTTTCTACGGAAGTGTACCAACATGGCTGACAATATGAATGTACCAGTGTTATCAAAAAAGTGAGTAAAATAATAATACTAATAGAAAATTAGATTTCCAAATTTTCTATCTTGCATCTATGAAGAATTTTTTATTACCTATATTAATAATTTTGACATAACCTACATAGAACAGCGATCGCTGCCATATTTTACCTACCCACGTTGTTATATGAATAACTGATTACATTGATGTGTCTTTTTTAAGCACTAGATAGCAATATTTTTTAAATATTTACGAACAAATATATTTATTGTGTATGTATATGTATATACGTTAAGTATTATAGCAACGACAATTTTAATTAACTATGTTGTGCAACATAACCAAAGCTTTTGTTGATGTGGTATCGCCGGTATTTTATCAAACAAAATCAACAAAATTGCATCAGATACCTATACGCCATTTTTACATAAAGTGCGTATGTCTTAATCAAAATCATGTTTATTTATATGCGTAATATAACCAATGTTCGTTGTGTTCCAAATTTGCTTACAGTGAAATAAAAAGGCGTTTGAAAGCAGAGCAAAAACTAAAAGAAAAAGCAGAAAAAGAAGCAAAAACAGTTACTCAAGCGATAGTGGAAGACCGAACCAAAACTCAGGAGAAAAAAGAAGTTCAAGAAGAAGATATTGCTCCAAATGTGAGTATATATATATATATATATATATATATATATATATATATATATATATATATATATATATCATGTTAATGTTAAGGATCTTTTTAATTAAATAAAAGCTATGTTATGATTGTATTTACATTAGATATGTAATAACTTTTAGGAATACATTAAACTTAGGACTCAAGCAATCAAGAACCTCAAAGATGCAAATGATAATCCATACCCACATAAGTTTCATGTATCAATTTCATTGGAAAATTTCATTGAAAAATTCAGTAATAATTTAAAACCTGGAGAAATATTAGACAATGAAGTATATAGCGTAGCTGGTCGTGTACATGCAATTAGAGAATCAGGTGCTAAACTGATTTTTTATGACCTTAGAGGAGAAGGTGTTAAAATTCAAGTAATGGCAAATGCAAGACAGTATAAAGATGGAGAAAAATTTTCCACTGATACTTCTAAGATAAGAAGAGGTGATATTATTGGTGTAGTTGGAAATCCTGGAAAAACTAAGAAGGGCGAATTCTCCATTATACCACATAGTATTACTCTTTTAAGTCCTTGCCTGCATATGATGCCAAATCTCTATTTTGGATTAAAAGATAAGGTACAAAATGATGAAACTCCTCTCTTGATACATATCTGTTTAAGCTAATAACCCTTGTATTATTTTTAATAACTTAGGAGACAAGATTTCGTCAGCGTTATTTAGATCTTATATTAAATGATAAAATAAGAAAAACGTTTCATGTACGAGCAAAAATAGTTGCATATATCCGCAAATTTCTTGATGAACTTGGATTTTTAGAAGTTGAAACACCAATGATGAATATGATTGCTGGTGGTGCAACAGCTAAACCTTTTGTTACACATCATAATGAATTAAATATGGACTTATACATGCGCATTGCTCCAGAATTATATCATAAAGTAAGAGGTATTTCGTTATACTCACAATTAAGTATTGTTTGTAAATTATATATTAATACATTGTTGTGTGTGCATAATTGTAGATGTTGGTAGTAGGTGGACTGGATAGAGTATACGAAATTGGAAGACAGTTTAGAAACGAAGGGATAGATTTGACGCATAATCCAGAATTCACTACTTGTGAATTTTATATGGCTTATGCAGATTATAATGATTTGATGTCTATTACGGAAGATATGGTATCAGGAATGGTAAAAGCTATTCATGGCAGTTATAAAATAACATACCATCCAGATGGGCCAGAGGGTGAAGCAATTGAAATTGATTTTACTCCACCATTTAAACGGGTTTCAATGATAAAAACTTTAGAAGAAATTTTAAAATTTAAGTTGCCTCTACCGGATAAATTAAATACCCCAGAAACAAATCAAATACTTAGTGATCTGTGTACCAAACATGAGATTGAATGTCCTCCACCAAGAACAACAGCTAGATTACTGGATAAGGTAATATGAATTTTAAATTTAAGGAACTTTTATAGTTACATATATTTATCAACAAATTTTTAACAGCTCGTTGGGGAATTTATAGAAGAAACTTGTATCAATCCTACATTTATTTTGGATCACCCACAAATTATGTCTCCATTAGCAAAATGGCACCGTTCTGAACCAGGATTAACAGAACGATTTGAATTATTCATTATGAAAAAAGAAGTCTGTAATGCATACACAGAATTGAATGATCCTATAGAACAAAGAGAAAGGTAAAAGTTAACTGAACAAAAACCTTTCAGAAATTCCAATTACAGTTTGTTTTAAAAAATTTATTCAATATTACGAATATATAGATTCGAGCAACAAGCAAAAGATAAAGCAGCTGGAGATGAGGAAGCTCAACTTGTTGATGAAAACTTCTGTACTGCATTGGAATATGGTTTACCACCAACTGCTGGTTGGGGAATGGGTATTGATCGTTTTACAATGTTACTTACAGATGCAAATAATATCAAAGTAAGTTTTTAAATGATAAAAATATATAAACAAAATATGATAAAAAAATATATAATGATGATGATGTATCGTTAGGAAGTACTGCTGTTCCCACAAATGAAACCGGATGATCCAAATAAAAACCAAGGAATATCTGAAGATGATAAAACATCAAATGATAATGTAAATCATGTACAAAACTGAAAGTTTAATTTAATTTTCCCGTGACCTTCTGTCGCAATCTGAAGAATAAACAAGATATACTTCCAAAAACTAATGATTTTAATATTTCGTCATTTTTATTTCACATTTTATATGTATTACTCACCATCAAAATAGTATAAAACTATAAGAACACATGACAAAAGTATTAGCATATATTATTCACGCATACACAATCTTAATATTTCTACTGCAATAATATCGCTTTAATATTTGCTTAATTTTCATCACAAATTAAATTTTTGTTACAAAAAATGTAAATCATATTTAAATAGATATTTACATTAAAACTTGGGAAGAAGCAAGCACTGAACAGTAAATGTGTACTTGCAATTTGCTGGCAGCTTCTTTATATTGTCAAATATTTAAGTAATAAATAAATAAAATTTTCTCTCACATAATAATAGTGCAATAATTATTTTACAAAAATCCACAAAGGAAAACCTATTAATTTGTTATTTTGTTACCTTCGACTAAATTTACTATTTAACAGAAGTTACAGCCTTTTAGGTATATATTAGTTAAAATTGCCAGAGAAACGTCGAACTATTAATTTAAAATTGATATGTTTCCTGGACACTTACATTGTGGCAGCTTTCAATAGTTCATATATTTTATCATAGTAAAAAGTATTATGAAACATGCTTAATTTCTCTTTTGTAAATATTAGTCAGATACAAGATCCATTTCTATCAGCTTTCTTCTTCTACAACATATTTTGTAACAGAATTATAATGAGCACCTAGTTCATACATATGCCGGTGATAAGTCAATATCATTTTTTTTTCATTGCTATAGTCTTCACCAATAACATATGGTGCTCCTGATGCCTGAATGACTTCTATCGGACATTTCAACACATGCGAAAGAACCTGTAGCTATTTTAAACAAAAATGATTTTATAAATTTTAGAACAATATATGTATTTCCATAGTTTATTTAAACTTGCCTCAATAGCCCCACCCCAGGCACTTGTATCTGCCACATCATCACAATATTTTTCATATTGTTCTGGTGAAAGAACATCATCAGAATCTGGATTGGAAATAAATGGTAAAAATTGATTCATATTTTCTCTCAAATATATAGCAGTTTTTGTTCTAAGTTCATGAAAATTCAATGGAGTTTCTCCTATAATTTTTAGTTGATGTGCAACAGCATTATATAAACTGCAAAAATTAATTTGGTAGCAGCGTAAATAAAGTAAAAAAATTCGTACTTTATGCCCCAAATTATTTTAAACAATTGAAACAAGTAACTCACCAATGGCCATCACTTGGAATCTCATAAATCATCAAACCACGTTCACAGAGTATTTTCTTAATAGTTTGCAATTCTACATTTCTTTTCCCAAAAACATTTAATGCTTCTTGTTCTATAATTCTCTGATTGCGTTCTCTTTCTGCATTTGCTTTCTTGTCTCTTCTCTTCTGTGCTTTTGAAATTCTATGTGTTGGTTGTTCATATTGTTTGTTGTCTTTTGTGTTTTTGTCATTACTATTATCTGTATCTTCATTTTCCACATTATTGATATTAAGATGTGTAACTTTCCATGTAGTAAATTCTTCTTCTTGTCTTTTATCTAAAGCTTCTTCTAAGCGATAGATTTCCTCAGTTACTTCTTTCTTCTTCTTCTTATCACCCTTACAAATTGACTTTTTTAGCGTTTGTATTTGTGCTAAAATTTAATATATAGTAACTAAAAGGTCATACATTTGAAAAATGTTATTAAAAATATAATATTAAATATTTACAACATGATAAAATTCTATTAACAAATCGTTTACGTAAGCACAATATTGTAAATCATCTTACGTTAAAGAACCTATTATCATTAATAAAGAAAAAATATCCTATAAACTACAATTATATAATTTTATTACCTTGTAATTCTTTCCGTTCTTTTTTATGTTTTAATGTTAATTCTTCTTCTGTTAATTCTAATTCTGCCATTTTTTAATTTAGAGGTTACTCAGAAGCTTATTTTAAGGTTAAGGAGTAAAGTAACGACATGATAAACGAATAATGCATCATTTTCATGAATCAATTTCCACTTTTGACATGATATTAGGTAAGCCTTAAATTTCATATTTTTGGCTTAAGCTGAATATTTAAAAATTGTTGAATATTGTATGATTGAAACTATCTATTTTTGAGAAAAATTTCAAAATCTGTTATTAGATAAAAAAATTAATTACTTTAAAATTTACTAAACATTTTAAATTTTTACCTATAATTTTATAAATGTTTTGAATGTTTTAAATTTATAATTTAAAAATTTATAATTTAAAAATTTATAATTTAAAAACAGCGGATAAAAGATAGTTACTTATATAGTGCAATAAAATAATCATCGTTTTCATAGAAACATGATTAAGGAGGCTATTTACTAATATCGTTATGTTCCAGACTATACCTCGAAGAGTTAGTCAGTTAGCTATATGATTGTTTAGTCGTACGGTTACTGTGATAGAAGAAAGTTGTGTAACTACTTCGATTGTTGACTTAATTATTAAACATTAAAAATGGCAACTGATGAGAATTCTTGGAGAACACAAAGTTTCCGACAAAGTGTAATTGCAAAAATGTAAGTCAATTTATGTAAAAAGGTTATAAACGGTAAAATGTTCCTATTAACATCATTTAAATAATATAAATTATTAAAGAGTAAAAAGTTCTATAATATTTGTATAAAAAAGAAATGTAAAAAATAAATTTATATATTTGAATAAATAGAAGAAATGCATATTTTTATATTTATTAAATATTTTTATCATAGAGATGAAGCTGTGCAAATGTCTGGAATGCCTACTGCAAAAAACAGTATTGAAATGGAAAATCATGTTTTCCAAAAAGCAAAAACTAAGGTGTGTTGTTATTTTTTTCGTTTTTGTTTATTACCATTAGATTATCTGTATAAGAAATAAATAATATATTAAATATTCCAAGTGATAAATTGTTAATTATTTCAATTAATAACAAGTTCATTTATTTTCAGGAAGAATATCTAGGTTTTGTGGCCAGATTAATTCTACATGTCAGAGAATTAAGTAATATATTCATATATATATTTATTTTAATTTATATAAATTATAGATAAATAATTAACATTTTATAATATATTATACTTCTTCCAGATTCTAAAAAGGGCACAGGAGGTAATGCACCAGGTACAGGTGGTTCTGGAAATCAGGGTATGCCTGATCCAATTGGGGCATTACAAACATTGGCACGTCAAGGAACTGGAAACAATCAAATGATGAATATGAGTGGACCAGGATCTAATCCTCAAGGAATAATCCCACAACCACCAACAAATACTGCTACCAATTGTAAGTATATATTTTGCTCATTAAATGTAGAAATTGATAATACATTTTTTAACAAGTAATAGATTCTTTAAAAATACAAGCTAAAGTAATTATATAGATAAAATAATATTATCTTTTACAATATTTATAAATATATATTTTTCACATTTTTAATTTATATTACATATTTATGTAATTCACAATACATATTTAGTCTCCATATCTATTTTAACATAATGATATTGGGAAATAAGATATATTGTTTTATACTAAAATATTCTAGTAGACGAGTAACAAGATATCTCATTCAGCTCTTTATTAACACTAAAGCTACCGACATTTCGTGTATACCTATTCCTATCGTGTGCAGTCAAAATGACCAGTGATTAAAGAAGTAATAGTATTTATGATTTAATTTAGATAATGGTTAATTTATAGCTAAATGTATATAAAATGATAAACTTTCATAAAATTTTGTCCAAATTTACTTTCGTTTAATTTCAATTATAGACTTAAATAGAATTATGCTTTTACTTATATAGAGGTATATCTTATTCAACTTCGTTGCATTTTTTACAAATTATTTTATTATCAAATGTACATTTGCCACATACATATTACCCACATCTTAAACAAATTTTCGTAATTTTGTAACCTTTACAACTTTGTACTTGACAAGCTTTTTTTGTAGTAATGAATCTGAACTTGTTAATAGTTTTATTGTATGGCTTTTTTCTCGCGATTCTTTATACAAAAGTAATGTATGCACCAGGTTTATAACAATTTTGTAATTCTCTATAAGTTGGCCCTATATTATAGATACCATTGCAAATTTATTGGTTTGTAAATGTTGGCTTCTTTCACTCTTCTTATCAAATCGTATAAACCTCATGATTTCAGCAGTCATTCCAGCTCATTGTTTTTGAAAAAAATGCAGTTCTCCAAATTTTATTCCACAAATATGAGATATCTAAATTTTTTGTCTGATATGCACTCCGGACATATAGCAGAGCAATGAATGCATCTAGTTTTATTGCATCTAGCTCTCTCTTAGTCCCCAATACTCTAAATGCTTCTTCTTCCATACATTTTATTATGTGATCCCTTATACAGTGATCAATGATAAGATAAAATGTTATCTTTATTTGTCTTTTCATTATATGGTGTTTAGTATATCCCTAAAAATATTATGTCCTGCCAGGTTTGGGACTTACATCTATTTCTCTCCAAAGTATCTCATCGGGCCCAGTTTTGATACATTGATTCTCTACATCAGTCTCACCCTTTGCTGTCAACGATAATTTCTTTCCTTTTTGCCCTGGACGTGAACGCTTATTTATAATATTCAACTCTGATTTGGTTGTAAATAGCTTTTCATGTGTTTCCATGCCATTTTTAATTGCTGAAGTTTCTTGTTCATCGCACATTGAACAAGATACACTCTTCTTCTATGTCCGTTACTTTTTTTTATAATTTTTTTTTAAAAGTCTTGACATTTATGGGTAAATATTTATCACGGAATAATACCATGTATGGAATACAAAATTATTGTCAAATTTGATATGCTTTACTTTTCCTTTTATAACAACTTTACACAAAACGCTCTGAGATGCTTTCTGTCTGAGTTTTAGAGATAACAAGTTTAGATGTCGACTAATTGACTAACAAACTGAGATATATTCTAGTCGAAAGGACAATTGTAAGTAAGAATATGGTCTGTGACGGTGATATTTATACGAAAATATTGATGAGTATTGACCGTTCCCATCAACGGTTACTCGAGAGTGGAGTTGGGAAAACTTTTCCCATGTTTTATCGCAATGAGCAATAACCCTAAGAAACTTCTCGACTTTTAAAATGTTTGTAACAATGGACTGTAAAAAATGCTAAATTTTATGGCGATTCCTTAGGATTATTATGGGTGTGGGTTGATATGTCTTGAGAGCTGGTGGTCATCTTGATCGGGGGATGCATTATGTTTTATGACAAGATTACGGGTGTAACAGCTGTTATTATTTGTTATCACTGATTTTGTCATCTAACCTTGAGATAGCCTGTTCTTTGTACTGATTGCATTTATTTTAAGAATAACTAAAATATTTTGTCGGTCTGTCAAAATGACCGCTCACGGTAGGCAAGGCAGAATACAAATTTTTCTCAGAAAATAAAAGAGCAAACTAAAATTAAATACCGAAAAATATATTGTATGCATGTTTTAGGAAAAGTCAGAAATTATGAAGCGATATGATAAAATTTAAATATGGTTAAATTTGTGTAGAAGTTCGAGATCGGTCAATTTGACCGCCGCTGGTGGGATTAGTGTTAACTAACTGTTTCATTGTAAATCCTAACATACCAAAGTACCAAAATGGCCCGACAGTTAATACATTTTAATTTAAAAAATAATCTGATGTTAATGTATTAACAGATAATGTTTTTATTAAAGATATATGTAATCAAAAGTAAATTTAAAAAATATAATACAGAATCACACAAAAAATCATACTTAATAAAATATTTAAGATCTTATTACATTCAAATAGAAAGTAACAATTGTATATTTAAATATAAACATAATATGAAGAAATATGTTTCATGTAGTTATAGGATTTATTTTAAATGAAATGTAATATGTTATTAAGATGGTAATACTTCATCACTAGAAAAAATGTTATTCCATAAATACATTAAATGCTTCTACTAAAGGAAGATCAAAAAATATTTTTATCTTCTCTTCTAATTTAAATATGCACATTCTTTTTTGTTGTGCTGATGTGTCCTTATTGTGTTCATACTCATATGAAAGATTATCAGCTTTAAAGTTATTATCTAGTACTATGTCTAGAATAATAATATCTTTTGCACTTGTCTTTTGTATACCTTTAGGCCAGCTTTTTTCTTTCAGTATTATTTTGGTTTTGGTTAAAGATTCATTTACTTGAAACTCTATGTCTTTGTAAACTTCTTTCATATTGTCAACCATTCTACATATATATTCCAATTTTTGTATAAAAATATCCAACAAATCTTTTATTTCATATATCATTTTGAGAATTCTTCTGGAAATAGGATCATAAGTACCATCTTTTACTTTGTCATTAAGTGTAATCTCATGAGGCAAACGACTGTGGCCCAAACTAATATACCATTTGCGCAATAGTTTAACATAATCAAATGTTATTTTAAATTTCATGCCTGGTATATGCTGCACAACAGGTTTATAAAAATAACATACTCGATTATCTGTTAGGTTAACTGCCATACCACATTGTTCTTTGATCTCTTTTGCAAGGGTTGTTTGTTTACGTAATTTATACTTCCACTTTTCATGTAAAATTTCTTCATCATTTCTACGATCAATATATTCATAAAATTTAGCATGAGATGGTGATGTTCTTAACAATTTACGTACATCTGAGTTGTCAGAATCATAAGCAGTTTCACTTTCTATGGAACTATCATATTGTGAATAATACATGTTAGTTAATTTTGACATTTTTGTCAGTATTTTTTCATTTAATTCAAAACTCAAAAAATTTTTGGGACGTCAGTAATTAGGTTATGTTCTTTTCTTCTTATTAACAAAAAGAAGATATAATCTAAGATCTAAATTTTTAATTTATAATAAATTTATTAATAATTTCTTTAACTTTAAGATTGTTTTTAGACTTTGGTATTGCCTTGATTATAATGAAGCTTTCTGAAGCTTCCTGTACTCTCACACATATCTCTTTATATATACTCTGTACTCTCTTAACTACTTCTAAAAAATTTTAAATACTGCACTATTATACATTTCTTATACATTAAATGAAACATATTAAATAAGGGATTAAATAATATATGTGTACATAGATATTTACCAAATGTCCAGCTAGAGAAATTGTAAAACACAAATTAAAAATAAAAAAAAATATATTAAATGCAGGTTTTAAATTTGCTAATAATTTGCTATATTATCTCGCCGAATAATCTATAAAAGGCCGTTCAGCCTTTCTGTTGTCCAAAAGTTTATGGAATATTCTTGGGGTCAGTATCATGAAAATCTCCTACTAATTGATTCATTAAGCGACGTACGTATTGCAACTGCGTTATTTCGTTTTTATTCTGTTTCTCCTGGTTTGCGTTATATAATAGGTAAGAATTTATGGTTAATATTTCCAAGCCCCAAGAAAATAATTTTCACCACCATTTTTGGGACTTCCGCATAAAACAATGTGTAGCCATATATTGGTCTGGTCTTCTATCGAACATATCCTTTCTGGATCTTTTAGGAATCGTGTATAAGACATTATAAAAAATACATAAAATATATGAAAAGCTTGCTGATTCATCTGGTAATGCCATTGAAAAACTGAAATTCGTTCTGACTCGACCATCATCCTACATGGCGAGTTTACGTTAAACGGAAGATAAAACTTCATCGCTAAAGATCTCTAATTTTATTTCATCAAAAACGTAATACTGTTTAGTCTACTATACTTATGTGTAAATACGTATAAGATTATCGCTCAGAAAAATAGATGTACGATAGCCACTTCATAAAAAGCGTCCGCAGCTGTGAACAGATTCGGGCGACTATGTGCTGACACGTGTCCGCAACGGGAAAAAGATTTGGGCGGCTACTTGCCGACACTCGTCCGCAAAGGGCTAGACATCACCATCACTGAACTTCACTTGCTAACAACTCTTTGCTTAAAACAGTACTTGCTAACAATTTTTCGATCAAAACATTACTTGCTAACAACTCTTCGCTCAAAACATTTCTACATTTCTCGCAAGCATCACTCTCAAGATGGCTACAAACGACAACAGGTACAAATTCTAATCAAATGCATCAAGTCGACTGGGATGAATCGGAAGAAATGGATGATAAGACGTCTCTGATTTCGTCTTCCGTGGATCATCTGACCATCTCGACTCGGCACTAAAGAGACGAAGAAGATTCCACGTGCCAAGCCAGTACAACCACCAAAGATTAGGACCAAGGTGTTCAAAGACACTTAGCCGTAGACTCCAGTTGGGAATTTATTGGCAACGAAGGGGACGACTGCGATCCGGACTACGACTCTAATGCAGATTACGAGGGAGACAACGTGCCTTCAATGCAATGGTCCTTGGGTTGAGTCATCAAGGTCTATCCCGGCACCGGCGGCATCATCCGAACAGCCACTGCTTAAACTACATCGAGCGTCTTGGTTCGAAGCGTTAAACGGCTAGTGCCACTACCGAGCCAACCTGATCCAGATGGGTCTAGACAGCCAGCTTTCGAGAAGGAGTTCGATAGAAGATCAAACTAGTTTCAGCACCTGTTAGTTTCGTTAACACACACACACACACACACACGCGCGCGCGCGCGCACACACACACACACTTAACTGCAGCCACTTAGAATTTTTGATCTGTTCCCTCTTAACAGGGGGAGGATGTTACGTCTTGTGACCTAAACACATTCTAATCCATTCTTCGGCCAAGATGGTCACCAGCTGTTTAAACATATTTGCTCGGACCCACAATAATCCTAAGAAACCATTAATTGCTGTTATAAGATTACGCATCTTTTCCTTTACTGTCAAGGTCCTTAATTGCTACTATATATCCTTCAAGTTGAGACATTCCTTTGGTTGCTCATTACGGTAAAATACGGGATAAGCGGATTCGAAGGTTACTTCTACCAACGAGCGACTGTTGATGGGGGACGGGCAACACCCATCACTAGTTTTCCCTATATACCTCACCCTCACAGAAGATCATTTGCTACTAACTCCTTGATCAGAAGACCCTTAATTTGCTTGCAATGATTCATTCTAAATACTTTTACATCTCTCCTCGCACTACTCGCAGACATTCAAGTCATGAAGGTTGTTAAGATTTAACAAGCAGTAGGAAGAAAAAGGTCATGCTTGACCTTAATTAACAATTATTTTATACTATATTTTATACTATTAATTATTATAATATTAATAATTGTTTTAGTATTACAAAGCTTAAATCAGCGCCCTGGACAACCTATGGCCATGCAAGGTATGCAAAGTAAAATACCAGGAATGGGTATGATGCCTACTCAAACCAGCGGTCCAATGAATCATATGGGTCCAATTCAAAGCATGCAAACCAACTCAATGTTAACGCAAATGAATTCAATGGGTCAAGGAAATATACCTCAGCAAATGACTCAAATGGTTCCCAACCAAATGGCACAAATTACAACAGGTCAAATGCAACAAAACATGCAAGTATGTATTTATTATTGCAAGAAAACATGCATTTCTTCTTTTTGAACAAAGGGGGACATAAATAATAAGTGGTATATTTCAGACCCAAATGCAAAATCAACTATCCAATCAAATAGGAAATCAAATTAGTGGCTCTATAAGTGGAATTCAAACAAGTATGCCACAGCAAATGAATCAGATTACTCCAGGGCAAATAGGTCCTGGTCAAATGCAGCAACAATTAAGTCATATGCAAAGGAAGGTATGCAAACAAAGAAATAATATGAGCCATTATTTCAAGATTTTCATGAATGCTGTTGTTTTTAGCAAGGAGAAATGATAAATGCTGGTTTCCCTGGCCCTCGAAATGTTACACCAAATCAATTTCTGGGTCAGAGTCCATCACCATCTGCTCCAAGTCCTGCTGGTTTAGGTGCACCATCAAGGTTAGATACAATAGAAACTAAAATTTTTTAAAATTATATTAAAAATTAAAATTGCATTTTATTATTTTTTCAGCAATCAAATGGTTGCATCACCAGCATTAGTTCCTTCACCTAGTCCACAACATCCTATGATGGCAGGACCACAACGATCCGTTGGTATGTCAAAATTACTTTTAATATAAAAATCATTAATTTTAATCTTAGCATGAATAGAAATAAAGACAATAAAATTATATTAAATTAGGCATGGCACCATCTCCTAGCAGTTCTTTGAATACTCCAGGAGGGGTAGGAGCTACCCCAAGTCCACAACAAGAAGATCAAGCATATAGAGATAAAGTTAGACAATTAAGTAAATATGTGGAACCTTTACGAAGAATGATTGCTAAAATGGGAAATGAAGGAAGTATGTAACTTTAGTATTAACATTCATTTCCACCAGTACCTTTATATGCATGCATGTAGTTATTTGTATAATCTTTTAAATTGCAGATGTTGATAAACTAAGCAAAATGAAGAAACTTTTAGAAATTTTATCAAATCCTAGCAAACGAATGCCTTTAGATACTTTACTAAAATGTGAGGTAGTTCTTGAAAAATTAGATTTTAAACGAAATGATGCTAGTGTTGGACCTCCAGTTACGACTTTAAAGGAACATCATTTCTTCAGTCCACTTTTAGAAGCAGTAAGCACTCATCTCCAAAGTCCAGTTGTAAATCATACACTACAACGTACTTTTGGTCCGTGTCTAGAAGCTTTATTTGGTCCAGAGATAAAGTAAGAAATAAATACACTAATTTGTGAGTGATTGTGTTATAAGGCATAATTTAACAGAACTTTACTTCTATAACTAGAAATTTACCACAACCATTAAAAAAACAAAAGATAGAAGAGTCTCCTAATGAAATACCAGACGTACTACAAGGAGAAATAGCTCGATTAGATCAACGGTTTAAGGTAATCCATTCATTTTAGAATCTTATTACATTTTTATATGTAAGTAATCATATATGTGTATAATATATAGGTCAGTCTTGATCCTGCACAACAAACTGGATCAAAATGTATTCAATTAATATGCTGGCTGGATGATCGTCATCTTCCATGTGTTCCTCCTGTATCAGTAACTGTTCCCGCCGATTATCCTTTAACGCCACCACGTTGCGTAATGGCACCCCATGAATATGCCACAACATTTCTTTGTGCGGTTCAGAAAGCTTTAAATGCTCGTATAACGAAACTTCCTCGACGTTTTTCTGTGTCTCAATTATTAGATACTTGGGAAATGAGTGTAAGACAAGCTAGCGCGCCTTCACAAATTCCCGTTACTGCCAGTACTGTACTAATGGGTTTGTAATATGTTTTTACGTATACGAAATATTTTATAAATACTTTATTGCTATGACGTAATTGTTGATTACATATGACTTTATTATTATGACATGTCTCGTGTCTCCTCATTTAATTTTTTCCTTCCAAGTACATACATATACTTATACATTATTCTTGTACACTTTGGTTTAAATCAATGCTAATGTTGTTACTAATTGTATATAATTTATTTTGTACATAATTTGTTAATTATAAAATAAGAATAATATTTTATACAAATAATAATTGGTATATTTTAGTAGTAAATTTGTAATTTCTTATACGACATTTTTATCGAATCCATTATATTTTTATTCGAAAGATTTAATATCAATTCTATCGTCCGTAAAATATTTATTAGCTTTTAAATAACATAATAATATAATATAGATAAGATAATATAGATAATAATATAATATAGATAAATTAAAAGTCACAATAGTAGGAAACCAAACATGGGATTAATTTCAAATTTTTTAAAAAGAGATATACAGGGTCATTGGTAACTGGTGGTACAAGCGGAAAGGGGGTTATTCTATGCGAAAAAGGGAGTCGAAAATATAGAATAAAAATTTTTCGTTTGAGGCTTTGTTTTTGAGAAAATCGACTTTGAATATTCGTTCGGTACACGTGCACTTATCACGTCTCGTTATAACGGATCTCACTGTAGATTTAAAAAAAAATTAAAAAAAAAATTTTATTCTATATTTTCGACTCCTTTTTTCGCGTAGAATCACCCCCTTCCCGCTTGTACCACCAGACAAACAGTCTTTGTCTTAACTACGGGAAGATAGGGGAACTTTATTTTTTCTCACGAACGACGCTCCCCGCTAGCAACATTCCCTCAGAGGGCGGCTAGCATCCTTCTCTAACCACCAACATGGAAATTGACCAATTAACAGCAACGTCAATTTCCCTCACTTTCCGAACGAAAGCTTCTCTCCACGAATCTGGTGATCTCATGCCCTTAGACACACCCCATTACAGTATTCCTCTGCAGCATCACAGTGCCGGAGAAACACTCTCGTACGCTCTCAGAAACTAGTTACGTAGCGTTTTGATCAGTGAATTTCTCACGCTCTAACATAGAGTCCAACTTAGACTTTGACGAAACAATAAATTCGTTATCCCGTTCACCGCGGATTCGTTATCGAACCCGAGGCTATTGTCATTAGGGCCGCGAGTGCCCAGCCGCCACCGTTACTTGTCAATATATACCATACAACGTAACACTATATAACATAATACGTTCCAACGTTATACCATATAGCGTAATACTATATAACGTACTTCTATATACCATAATACCATATAAAGAAGTACGTTATATCGTAGTAGTATATAACGCAATACGTAATAACATTATACAATATAGCGTTATACTATATAAAGTAATACTACATGACGTAATACTATACAACGTAATACTATATAACGTAATACGTTATAACGTTATACTATATAGCCTAATACTATATAACGTAATAGCTTATAACGTTATATTATATAGCGTAATACTATATAACGTAATACTATATAATGTAATACGTTATAACGATATACTATATAGCGTAATACTACATAACGTAATACTATATAATGTAATACGTTATGACGATATACTATATAGCGTAATACTATATAATGCAATACCTTATAACGTTATACTATATAGCGTAGTAATATATAATATAATATATATATATATATATAATATATAATATATAATATATAATATATAATATATAATATATAATATATATATATGTCGGAGTGACGTTGGGGTCAGGATTGTGGGTGTTTGGTGAGTCTTCATTGAAATTAGCCATCGTTGCGATATAGTAAAGACACAGTTTATTAGCACAGGCACGGATGATACAAGTTTAACAATCGACTGTGGTGATTAGGCACCCGCGATACTAGTAACAATGGTCTCGGGTTCGATAACGAATCCGCGGTCAACGGGATGATGAATGAACGTGCTCGCGAAGTCTAAGTCTGAACAATAGTAATTCGTAAAGACGTTACTCCTTTAGTCGATGAGATCGCGTGCAAGAATGCCTTTTCCGTCCCGATGATGCCACAGAGGAAAACTATATCGGGGTGTGTCTAAGGGCACGAGATCATCGGATTCGTCGAGGATAGTCTTCGTTCAGAGAGTAAGGGAAATTGGCGTTGCTGCTAATTGGTCAATTTCCATATCGGTGGTTAGAAAAGATGCTAGCCGCCCTCGAGGGAAAGTTGCTAGTGGGAGACGCCGTTCGTTGAAAGAAATAGATCTCCCCTATCTTCCCGTAGTTGGGACAAAGACTGTTTATCTGTTCGAAGGACTTTAGGTAACTAGATATTAGTGATTATAACGGCCCTCGGGCTAGCTGGTCACGTACTGTGGCGAGACATCGACATCTGGCAATCATCTTTCTCGAAGAATAGGAACTGCGTGTGGCCACGGGACAGAGACCGTTGGAATGTTTACTGTCGTTGTAACGTTATACCATATAACGTTATACTATATAACGTAATACGTTATAACGTTATACCATATAACGTAATACCATATAAAGTAATACGTTATAACGTTATACCATATACCGATATACTATATAACGTAATACATTATAACGTTATACCATATAAAGTATAACGTTATATCGTTATACCATATGACGTAATACGTTGTACAGTTATACTTGTCGGAGACGAAAAGGATACCAGAACCCTCGCCGGAACCTCGGAAAAAGCTATGAACATGTAACGAAAGTAATTAAATAAAGTACTGTTACTCGATCTAGTCGTATTTAATTTGCGATAATAAAACCTAGACCCAAGGCGACCATCCGCCGCCGAACGTAGCCGCGGCCAACGGGACGGGCGTGCGATTTAGAAAAAAAAGGCATGGAGCGATAGTATGACCCTCATTAAAAGGATACCCATAGAGATACCCGGCAGTAAAACACGCTAACGGTTCCTTCGGACAAGGAATATTAGATATTGAGGCACGTACACAGCACAAGTCCAGTTAGCCTAGGACCGGCTATAAAACCTGGGTTTTTTTTGGTAATTAAGATGCTTCTAACGGACAAGTAGTCTTTGTCTCAAGTTGACCAATAGACAGCGACGTCAACTTCCCTCACTTCGAGAACGAGGGCTATCCTGGACGAGTCCGATGATTTCGTGTCCTGGGAGACACCCGCATCAGAGTTGCCCTCGGTGGCATGATTGAGACGAGATTCATTTATTCTGGAGAGCTCGCCTACGAAGGTAGTCGCGCCTTCTGATCCGAGTAAGTGCATCCCGTTGGTCGCGGATTCGTTAGGGACATAGGGATACCAATTCGATTATCGCGAGTGTAGTCACCGTCTTTGATTGTCGCGTCTGGAGTGCTTGCTCACGGAATACGAGTTCAAGTACGCGGGATAAGGTCATGATGGCCGACTCCGAAGGAGGCTCACCAAACGCCCCCGGCCCTAGCATGGGTCATTCTCCGACATACTATATTACGCAATACGTTGTAACGATTTAATATATAACGTACTACGTTATAACATTATACTATATAACGTAATACATTATAACGTTATACCATATAACGTTACACTATATAACTTAACACGTTATAACGTTATACCATATAACGTTATACCATATAAAGTAATACGTTATAACGTTATACCATATAACGTATTACGTTATAACGTTATATCATATAACGTATTACGTTTTAACGTTATACCATATAACGTAATACCATATAAAGTAATACGTTATAACGCTATACCATATAACGATATACTATATAACGTAATACGTTATAACGTTATACCATATAACGTAATACGTTATAACGTTATACCATATAACGTTATACCATATAACGTTATACCATATAAAGTAATACGTCATAACGTTATACCATATAACGTAATACGTTATAACGTTATACCATATCACGTAATACGTTATAACGTTATACCATATAACGTATTACATTATAACGTTATACCATATAACGTATTACGTTGTAACCTTATACCATATAACGTAATACGTTGTAACGTTATACCATATAACGTTATACTATATAACGTAATACGTTATAACGTTATACCATATAACGTATTACGTTATAACGTTATACCATATAACGTAATTCGTTGTAACGTTATAACATATAACGTTCTACTATATAACGTAATACGATATAACGTTATACCATATAACGATATACTATATAACGTAATACATTATAACGTTATACCATATAAAGTATAAAGTTATATCGTTATACTATATGACGTAATACGTTGTACAGTTATACTATATTACGCAATACGTTGTAACGTTTTAATATATAACGTACTACGTTATAATGTTATACCATATAAAGTAATACGTCATAACGTTATACCATATAACGTAATACGTTATAACGTTATACCATATCACGTAATACGTTATAACGTTATACCATATAACGTATTACGTTCTAACGTTATACCATATAACGTATTACGTTGTAACGTAATACCATATAACGTAATACGTTGTAACGTTATACCATATAACGTTATACCATATAACGTAATACGTTATAACGTTATACCATATAACGTATTACGTTATAACGTTATACCATATAACGTATTACGTTATAACGTTATACCATATAACGTAATACGTTATAACGTTATACTATATAACATAATACATTATAACGTTATACCATATAACGTAATACGTTGTAACGTTATACCATATAGCGTTATACTATAAAACGTAATACGTTATAACGTTATACCATATAACGTATTACGATATAACGTTATACCATATAACGTTACACTATATAACGTATTACGTAGTAACGTTATACCATATAACGTTATACTATATAACGTAATACGTTATAACGTTATACCATATAACGTATTACGTTATAATGTTATACCATATAACGTAATACCATATAAAGTAATACGTTATAACGTTATACCATATAACGTATTACGTTGTAACGTTATACCATATAACGTAATACGTTGTAACGTTATACCATATAACGTTATACTATATAACGTAATACGTTATAACGTTATACCATATAACGTAATACCATATAAAGTAATACGTCATAACGTTATACCATATAACGTAATACGTTATAACGTTATACCACATCACGTAATACGTTATAACGTTATACCATATAACGTATTACGTTATAACGTTATACCATATAACGTATTACGTTGTAACGTTATACCATATAACGTAATACGTTATAACGTTATACCATATAACGTATTACGTTATAATGTTATACCATATAACGTAATACCATATAAAGTAATACGTTATAACGTTATAACATATAACGTAATACGCTGTAACGTTATACCATATACCGTTATACTATATAAAGTAATAAGTTATAACGTTATACCAAATAACGTATTACGTTATAACGTTATATCATATAACGTATTACGTTTTAACGTTATACCATATAACGTAATACCATATAAAGTAATACGTTATAACGCTATACCATATAACGATATACTATATAACGTAATACGTTATAACGTTATACCATATAACGTAATACGTTATAACGTTATACCATATAACGTACTTCGTTACAACGATAACCATATAACGTTATACTATATAACATAATACATTATAACGTTATACCATATAACGTAATACGTTGAACGTGATACCATATAGCGTTATACTATATAACGTAATACGTTATAACGTTATACCATATAACGTATTACGATATAACGTTATACCATATAACGTTACACTATATAACGTATTACGTAGTAACGTTATACCATATAACGTTATACTATATAACGTAATACGTTATAACGTTATACCATATAACGTATTACGTTATAATGTTATACCATATAACGTAATACCATATAAAGTAATACGATATAACGTTATACCATATAACGTATTACGTTGTAACGTTATACCATATAACGTAATACGTTGTAACGTTATACCATATAACGTTATACTATATAACGTAATACGTTATAACGTTATACCATATAACGTAATACCATATAAAGTAATACGTCATAACGTTATACCATATAACGTAATACGTTATAACGTTATACCACATCACGTAATACGTTATAACGTTATACCATATAACGTATTACGTTATAACGTTATACCATATAACGTATTACGTTGTAACGTTATACCATATAACGTAATACGTTATAACGTTATACCATATAACGTATTACGTTATAATGTTATACCATATAACGTAATACCATATAAAGTAATACGTTATAACGTTATAACATATAACGTAATACGCTGTAACGTTATACCATATACCGTTATACTATATAAAGTAATAAGTTATAACGTTATACCAAATAACGTATTACGTTATAACGTTATACCATATAACGTTGTACCATATAACGTTATACTATATAACGTAATACATTATAATGATATATCATATAACGTGTTACGTTATAACGTTATACTATATGACGTAATACGTTGTACAGTTATACTATATTACGCAATACGTTGTAACGTTTTACCATATATCGTAATACGTTATAACGTAATACCATATAAAGTAATACGTTATAACGTTATAACATATAACGTAATACGCTGTAACGTTATTCCATATACCGTTATACTATATAAAGTAATAAGTTATAACGTTATACCAAATAACGTATTACGTTATAACGTTATACCATATAACGTTGTACCATATAACGTTATACTATATAACGTAATACATTATAATGATATATCATATAACGTGTTACGTTATAACGTTATACTATATGACGTAATACGTTGTACAGTTATACTATATTACGCAATACGTTGTAACGTTTTACCATATAACGTATTACGTTATAACGTTATACCATATAACGTATTACGTTGTAACGTTATACCATATAACGTAATACGTTGTAACGTTATACCATATAACGTTATACTATATAACGTAATACGTTATAACGTTATACCATAGAACGTAATACGTTATAACGTTATACCATATAACGTATTACGTTATAACGTTATACCATATAACGTAATACGTTATAACGTTATACTATATAACATAATACATTATAACGTTATACCATATAACGTTACACTATATAACGTAATACGTAGTAACGTTATACCTTATAACGTTATACTGTATAACGTAATACGTTATAACGTTATACCATATAACGTAATACCATATAAAGTAATACGTTATAACGTTATACCATATAACGTAATACGTTGTAACGTTAAACCATATAACGTTATACTATATAACGTAATACATTATAACGGTATACCATATAACGTTACACTATATTACTTAATACGTTACAACGTTATACCACATAACGTTATACCATATAAAGTAATACGTCATAACGTTATACCATATAACGTAATACGTTATAACGTTATACCATATCACGTAATACGTTATAACGTTATACCATATAACGTATTACGTTATAACGTTATACCATACAACGTATTACGTTGTAACGTTATACCATATAACGTAATACGTTGTAACGTTATACCATATAACGTTATACTATATAACGTAATACGTTATAACGTTATACCATAGAACGTAATACGTTATAAAGTTATACCATATAACGTATTACGTTATAACGTTATACCATATAACGTAATACGTTGTAATGCTATACCATATAACGTAATACCATATAAAGTAATACGTTATAACGTTATACCATATAACGTAATACGTTGTAACGTTATACCATATAACGTTATACTATATAACGTAATACGTTATAACGTTATACCATATAACGTATTACGTTATAACGTTATACCATATAACGTTACACTATATAACGTAATACGTAGTAACGTTATACCATATAACGTTATACTGTATAACGTAATACGTTATAACGTTATCCCATATAACGTATTACGTTATAACGTTATACCATATAACGTATTACGTTATAACGATAACCATATAACGTTATACAATATAACGTAATACGTTATAACGTTATACCATATAACGTTACACTATATAACTTAATACGTTATAACGTTATACCATATAAAGTAATACGTCATAACGCTATACCATATAACGTAATACGTTTTAACGTTATACCATATCACGTAATACGTTATAACGTTATACCATATAACGTATTACGTTATAACGTTATAACCATATAACGTATTACGTTGTAACCTTATACCATATAACGTAATACGTTGTAACGTTATAACATATAACGTTATACTATATAACGTAATACGTTATAACGTTATACCACATAACGTATTACGTTATAACGTTATAACATATAACGTAATACGCTGTAACGTTATACCATATACCGTTATACTATATAAAGTAATAAGTTATAACGTTATACCATATAACGTAATACGTTATAATGCTATACCATATAACGTAATGCCATATAAAGTAATACGTTATAACGTTATACCATATAACGTAATACGTTGTAACGTTATACCATATAACGTTATAGTATATAACGTAATACGTTATAACGTTATACCATATAACGTATTACGTTATAACGTTATACCATATAACGTTACACTATATAACGTAATACGTAGTAACGTTATACCATATAACGTTATACTGTATAACGTAATACGTTATAACGTTATACCATATAACGTATTACGTTATACCGTTATACCATATAACGTATTACGTTATAACGTTATACCATATAACGAAAATACCATATAAAGTAATACGATATAACGCTATACCATATAACGATATACTATATAACGTAATACGTTATAACGTTATACCATATAACGTAATACGTTATAACGTTATACCATATAACGTATTACGTTATAACGCTATACCATATAACGTAATACCATATAAAGTAATACGTTATAACGTTATACCATATAACGATATACTGTATAACGTAAAACGTTATAACGTTATACCATATAATGTATTACGTTATAACGTTATACCATATAACGTAATACGTTGTAATGCTATACCATATAACGTAATACCATATAAAGTAATACGTTATAACGTTATACCATATAACGTAATACGTTGTAACGTTATACCATATAACGTTATATTATATAACGTAATACGTTATAACGTTATACCATAGAACGTAATACGTTATAAAGTTATACCATATAACGTATTACGTTATAACGTTATACCATATAACGTAATACGTTGTAATGCTATACCATATAACGTAATACCATATAAAGTAATACGTTATAACGTTATACCATATAACGTAATACGTTGTAACGTTATACCATATAACGTTATACTATATAACGTAATACGTTATAACGTTATACCATATAACGTATTACGTTATAACGTTATACCATATAACGTTACACTATATAACGTAATACGTAGTAACGTTATACCATATAACGTTATACTGTATAACGTAATACGTTATAACGTTATCCCATATAACGTATTACGTTATAACGTTATACCATATAACGTATTACGTTATTACGTTATACCATATAACGTAATACCATATAAAGTAATACGTTATAACGTTATACCATATAACGATATACTATATAACGTAATACGTTATAACGTTATACCATATAACGTAATACGTTATAACGTTATACCATATAACGTATTACGTTTTAACGTTATACCATATAACGTATTTCGTTACAACGATAACCATATAACGTTATACAATATAACGTAATACGTTATAACGTTATACCATATAACGTTACACTATATAACTTAATACGTTATAACGTTATACCATATAAAGTAATACGTCATAACGCTATACCATATAACGTAATACGTTTTAACGTTATACCATATCACGTAATACGTTATAACGTTATACCATATAACGTATTACGTTATAACGTTATAACCATATAACGTATTACGTTGTAACCTTATACCATATAACGTAATACGTTGTAACGTTATACCATATAACGTTATACTATATAACGTAATACGTTATAACGTTATACCATATAACGTATTACGTTATAACGTTATAACATATAACGTAATACGCTGTAACGTTATACCATATACCGTTATACTATATAAAGTAATAAGTTATAACGTTATACCATATAACGTATTACGTTATAATGCTATACCATATAACGTAATGCCATATAAAGTAATACGTTATAACGTTATACCATATAACGTAATACGTTGTAACGTTATACCATAAAACGTTATAGTATATAACGTAATACGTTATAACGTTATACCATATAACGTATTACGTTATAACGTTATACCATATAACGTTACACTATATAACGTAATACGTAGTAACGTTATACCATATAACGTTATACTGTATAACGTAATACGTTATAACGTTATACCATATAACGTATTACGTTATACCGTTATACCATATAACGTATTACGTTATAACGTTATACCATATAACGAAAATACCATATAAAGTAATACGATATAACGCTATACCATATAACGATATACTATATAACGTAATACGTTATAACGTTATACCATATAACGTAATACGTTATAACGTTATACCATATAACGTATTACGTTTTAACGTTATACCATATAACGTATTTCGTTACAACGATAACCATATAACGTTATACAATATAACGTAATACGTTATAACGTTATACCATATAACGTTACACTATATAACTTAATACGTTATAACGTTATACCATATAAAGTAATACGTCATAACGCTATACCATATAACGTAATACGTTTTAACGTTATACCATATCACGTAATACGTTATAACGTTATACCATATAACGTATTACGTTATAACGTTATAACCATATAACGTATTACGTTGTAACCTTATACCATATAACGTAATACGTTGTAACGTTATACCATATAACGTTATACTATATAACGTAATACGTTATAACGTTATACCATATAACGTATTACGTTATAACGTTATAACATATAACGTAATACGCTGTAACGTTATACCATATACCGTTATACTATATAAAGTAATAAGTTATAACGTTATACCATATAACGTATTACGTTATAATGCTATACCATATAACGTAATGCCATATAAAGTAATACGTTATAACGTTATACCATATAACGTAATACGTTGTAACGTTATACCATATAACGTTATAGTATATAACGTAATACGTTATAACGTTATACCATATAACGTATTACGTTATAACGTTATACCATATAACGTTACACTATATAACGTAATACGTAGTAACGTTATACCATATAACGTTATACTGTATAACGTAATACGTTATAACGTTATACCATATAACGTATTACGTTATACCGTTATACCATATAACGTATTACGTTATAACGTTATACCATATAACGAAAATACCATATAAAGTAATACGATATAACGCTATACCATATAACGATATACTATATAACGTAATACGTTATAACGTTATACCATATAACGTAATACGTTATAACGTTATACCATATAACGTATTACGTTATAACGCTATACCATATAACGTAATACCATATAAAGTAATACGTTATAACGTTATACCATATAACGATATACTGTATAACGTAAAACGTTATAACGTTATACCATATAATGTATTACGTTATAACGTTATACCATATAACGTTGTACCATATAACGTTATACTATATAACGTAATACATTATAATGATATATCATATAACGTATTATGTTATAACGTTATACCATATAACGTAATACCATATAAAGTAATACGATATAACGTTATACCATATAACGATATACTATATAACGTAATACATTATAACGTTATACCATATAAAGTATAAAGTTATATCGTTATACTATATGACGTAATACGTTGTACAGTTATACTATATTACGCAATACGTTGTAACGTTTTAATATATAACGTACTACGTTATAATGTTATACCATATAACGTTACACTATACAAATTAATACGTTATAACGTTATACCATATAAAGTAATACGTCATAACGTTATACCATATAACGTAATACGTTATAACGTTATACCATATCACGTAATACGTTATAACGTTATACCATATAACGTATTACGTTATAACGTTATACCATATAAAGTAATACGTCATAACGCTATACCATATAACGTAATACGTTGTAACGTTATAACATATAGCGTTATACTATATAACGTAATACGTTATAACGTTATACCACATAACGTATTACGTTATAACGTTATAACATATAACGTAATACGCTGTAACGTTATACCATATACCGTTATACTATATAAAGTAATAAGTTATAACGTTATACCATATAACGTAATACGTTATAATGCTATACCATATAACGTAATGCCATATAAAGTAATACGTTATTACGTTATACCATATAACGTAATACGTTGTAACGTTATACCATATAACGTTATAGTATATAACGTAATACGTTATAACGTTATACCATATAACGTATTACGTTATAACGTTATACCATATAACGTTACACTATATAACGTAATACGTAGTAACGTTATACCATATAACGTTATACTGTATAACGTAATACGTTATAACGTTATACCATATAACGTATTACGTTATACCGTTATACCATATAACGTATTACGATATAACGTTATACCATATAACGAAAATACCATATAAAGTAATACGATATAACGCTATACCATATAACGATATACTATATAACGTAATACGTTATAACGTTATACCATATAACGTAATACGTTATAACGTTATACCATATAACGTATTACGTTATAACGCTATACCATATAACGTAATACCATATAAAGTAATACGTTATAACGTTATACCATATAACGATATACTGTATAACGTAAAACGTTATAACGTTATACCATATAATGTATTACGTTATAACGTTATACCATATAACGTAATACGTTGTAATGCTATACCATATAACGTAATACCATATAAAGTAATACGTTATAACGTTATACCATATAACGTAATACGTTGTAACGTTATACCATATAACGTTATATTATATAACGTAATACGTTATAACGTTATACCATAGAACGTAATACGTTATAAAGTTATACCATATAACGTATTACGTTATAACGTTATACCATATAACGTAATACGTTGTAATGCTATACCATATAACGTAATACCATATAAAGTAATACGTTATAACGTTATACCATATAACGTAATACGTTGTAACGTTATACCATATAACGTTATACTATATAACGTAATACGTTATAACGTTATACCATATAACGTATTACGTTATAACGTTATACCATATAACGTTACACTATATAACGTAATACGTAGTAACGTTATACCATATAACGTTATACTGTATAACGTAATACGTTATAACGTTATCCCATATAACGTATTACGTTATAACGTTATACCATATAACGTATTACGTTATTACGTTATACCATATAACGTAATACCATATAAAGTAATACGTTATAACGTTATACCATATAACGATATACTATATAACGTAATACGTTATAACGTTATACCATATAACGTAATACGTTATAACGTTATACCATATAACGTATTACGTTTTAACGTTATACCATATAACGTATTTCGTTCCAACGATAACCATATAACGTTATACAATATAACGTAATACGTTATAACGTTATACCATATAACGTTACACTATATAACTTAATACGTTATAACGTTATACCATATAAAGTAATACGTCATAACGCTATACCATATAACGTAATACGTTTTAACGTTATACCATATCACGTAATACGTTATAACGTTATACCATATAACGTATTACGTTATAACGTTATAACCATATAACGTATTACGTTGTAACCTTATACCATATAACGTAATACGTTGTAACGTTATACCATATAACGTTATACTATATAACGTAATACGTTACAACGTTATACCATATAACGTATTACGTTATAACGTTATAACATATAACGTAATACGCTGTAACGTTATACCATATACCGTTATACTATATAAAGTAATAAGTTATAACGTTATACCATATAACGTATTACGTTATAATGCTATACCATATAACGTAATGCCATATAAAGTAATACGTTATAACGTTATACCATATAACGTAATACGTTGTAACGTTATACCATATAACGTTATAGTATATAACGTAATACGTTATAACGTTATACCATATAACGTATTACGTTATAACGTTATACCATATAACGTTACACTATATAACGTAATACGTAGTAACGTTATACCATATAACGTTATACTGTATAACGTAATACGTTATAACGTTATACCATATAACGTATTACGTTATACCGTTATACCATATAACGTATTACGTTATAACGTTATACCATATAACGAAAATACCATATAAAGTATTACGATATAACGCTATACCATATAACGATATACTATATAACGTAATACGTTATAACGTTATACCATATAACGTAATACGTTATAACGTTATACCATATAACGTATTACGTTATAACGCTATACCATATAACGTAATACCATATAAAGTAATACGTTATAACGTTATACCATATAACGATATACTGTATAACGTAAAACGTTATAACGTTATACCATATAATGTATTACGTTATAACGTTATACCATATAACGTTGTACCATATAACGTTATACTATATAACGTAATACATTATAATGATATATCATATAACGTATTATGTTATAACGTTATACCATATAACGTAATACCATATAAAGTAATACGATATAACGTTATACCATATAACGATATACTATATAACGTAATACATTATAACGTTATACCATATAAAGTATAAAGTTATATCGTTATACTATATGACGTAATACGTTGTACAGTTATACTATATTACGCAATACGTTGTAACGTTTTAATATATAACGTACTACGTTATAATGTTATACCATATAACGTTACACTATACAAATTAATACGTTATAACGTTATACCATATAAAGTAATACGTCATAACGTTATACCATATAACGTAATACGTTATAACGTTATACCATATCACGTAATACGTTATAACGTTATACCATATAACGTATTACGTTCTAACGTTATACCATATAACGTATTACGTTGTAACGTAATACCATATAACGTAATACGTTGTAACGTTATACCATATAACGTTATACTATATAACGTAATACGTTATAACGTTATACCATATAACGTATTACGTTATAACGTTATACCATATAACGTATTACGTTATAACGTTATACCATATAACGTAATACGTTATAACGTTATACTATATAACATAATACATTATAACGTTATACCATATAACGTAATACGTTGAACGTTATACCATATAGCGTTATAGTATATAACGTAATACGTTATAACGTTATACCATATAACGTATTACGATATAACGTTATACCATATAACGTTACACTATATAACGTATTACGTAGTAACGTTATACCATATAACGTTATACTATATAACGTAATACGTTATAACGTTATACCATATAACGTATTACGTTATAATGTTATACCATATAACGTAATACCATATAAAGTAATACGTTATAACGTTATACCATATAACGTATTACGTTGTAACGTTATACCATATAACGTAATACGTTGTAACGTTATACCATATAACGTTATACTATATAACGTAATACGTTATAACGTTATACTATATAACGTAATACCATATAAAGTAATACGTCATAACGTTATACCATATAACGTATTACGTTGTAACGTTATACCATATAACGTAATACGTTATAACGTTATACCATATAACGTATTACGTTATAATGTTATACCATATAACGTAATACCATATAAAGTAATACGTTATAACGTTATAACATATAACGTAATACGCTGTAACGTTATACCATATACCGTTATACTATATAAAGTAATAAGTTATAACGTTATACCAAATAACGTATTACGTTATAACGTTATACCATATAACGTTGTACCATATAACGTTATACTATATAACGTAATACATTATAATGATATATCATATAACGTGTTACGTTATAACGTTATACTATATGACGTAATACGTTGTACAGTTATACTATATTACGCAATACGTTGTAACGTTTTACCATATATCGTAATACGTTATAACGTAATACCATATAAAGTAATACGTTATAACGTTATAACATATAACGTAATACGCTGTAACGTTATACCATATACCGTTATACTATATAAAGTAATAAGTTATAACGTTATACCAAATAACGTATTACGTTATAACGTTATACCATATAACGTAATACGTTATAACGTTATATCATATCACGTATTACGTAATAACGTTATACCATATAACGTATTACGTTGTAACGTTATACCATATAACGTAATACGTTGTAACGTTATACCATATAACGTTATACTATATAACGTAATACGTTATAACGTTATACCATATAACGTAATACCATATAATGTAATACGTCATAACGTTATACCATATAACGTAATACGTTGTAACGTTATACCATATAACGTTATACTATATAACGTAATACGTTATAACGTTATACCATATAACGTAATACCATATAATGTAATACGTCATAACGTTATACCATATAACGTAATACGTTATAACGTTATACCACATCACGTAATACGTTATAACGTTATACCATATAAAGTAATACGTCATAACGTTATACCATATAACGTAATACGTTATAACGTTATACCATATAACCTATTACGTTATAATGCTATACCATATAACGTAATACCATATAAAGTAATACGTTATAACGTTATACCATATAACGTAATACGTTGTAACGTTATACCATATAACGTTATACTATATAACGTAATACGTTATAACGGTATACCATATAACGTTACACTATATAACTTAATACGTTATAACGTTATACCATATAACGCTATACCATATAAAGTAATACGTCATAACGTTATCCCATATAACGTATTACGTTATAACGTTATACCATATAACGTATTACGTTATAACGCTATACCATATAACGTAATACCATATAAAGTAATACGTTATAACGTTATAACATATAACGATGTACTGTATAACGTAAAACGTTATAACGTTATACCATATAATGTATTACGTTATAACGTTATACCATATAACGTTGTACCATATAACGTTATACTATATAACGTAATACATTATAATGATATATCATATAACGTATTATGTTATAACGTTATACCATATAACGTAATACCATATAAAGTAATACGATATAACGTTATACCATATAACGATATACTATATAACGTAATACATTATAACGTTATACCATATAAAGTATAAAGTTATATCGTTATACTATATGACGTAATACGTTGTACAGTTATACTATATTACGCAATACGTTGTAACGTTTTAATATATAACGTACTACGTTATAATGTTATACCATATAACGTTACACTATACAACTTAATACGTTATAACGTTATACCATATAAAGTAATACGTCATAACGTTATACCATATAACGTAATACGTTATAACGTTATACCATATCACGTAATACGTTATAACGTTATACCATATAACGTATTACGTTCTAACGTTATACCATATAACGTATTACGTTGTAACGTAATACCATATAACGTAATACGTTGTAACGTTATACCATATAACGTTATACTATATAACGTAATACGTTATAACGTTATACCATATAACGTATTACGTTATAACGTTATACCATATAACGTATTACGTTATAACGTTATACCATATAACGTAATACGTTATAACGTTATACTATATAACATAATACATTATAACGTTATACCATATAACGTAATACGTTGAACGTTATACCATATAGCGTTATACTATATAACGTAATACGTTATAACGTTATACCATATAACTTATTACGATATAACGTTGTACCATATAACGTTACACTATATAACGTATTACGTAGTAACGTTATACCATATAACGTTATACTATATAACGTAATACGTTATAACGTTATACCATATAACGTATTACGTTTTAATGTTATACCATATAACGTAATACCGTATAAAGTAATACGATATAACGTTATACCATATAACGTATTACGTTGTAACGTTATACCATATAACGTAATACGTTGTAACGTTATACCATATAACGTTATACTATATAACGTAATACGTTATAACGTTATACCATATAACGTAATACCATATAAAGTAATACGTCATAACGTTATACCATATAACGTAATACGTTATAACGTTATACCACATCACGTAATACGTTATAACGTTATACCATATAACGTATTACGTTATAACGTTATACCATATAACGTATTACGTTGTAACGTTATACCATATAACGTAATACGTTATAACGTTATACCATATAACGTATTACGTTATAATGTTATACCATATAACATAATACCATATAAAGTAATACGTTATAACGTTATAACATATAACGTAATACGCTGTAACGTTATACCATATACCGTTATACTATATAAAGTAATAAGTTATAACGTTATACCAAATAACGTATTACGTTATAACGTTATACCATATAACGTTGTACCATATAACGTTATACTATATAACGTAATACATTATAATGATATATCATATAACGTGTTACGTTATAACGTTATACTATATGACGTAATACGTTGTACAGTTATACTATATTACGCAATACGTTGTAACGTTTTACCATATAACGTAATACGTTATAACGTTATACCATATAACGTATTACGTTATAGCGTTATACCATATAACGTAATACCATATAAAGTAATACGTTATAACGCTACACCATATAACGTTATACTATATAACGTAATACGTTATAACGTTATACCATATAACGTATTACGTTATTACGTTATACCATAGAACGTAATACGTTATAACGTTATACCATATAACGTATTACGTTTTAACGTTATACCATATAACGTATTTCGTTACAACGATAACCATATAACGTTATACAATATAACGTAATACGTTACAACGTTATACCATATAACGTTACACTATATAACTTAATACGTTATAACGTTATACCATATAAAGTAATACGTCATAACGCTATACCATATAACGTATTACGTTTTAACGTTATACTATATGACGTAATACGTTGTACAGTTATACTATATTACGCAATACGTTGTAACGTTTTACCATATATCGTAATACGTTATAACGTAATACCATATAAAGTAATACGTTATAACGTTATAACATATAACGTAATACGCTGTAACGTTATACCATATACCGTTATACTATATACAGTAATAAGTTATAACGTTGTACCAAATAACGTATTACGTTATAACGTTATACCATATAACGTTGTACCATATAACGTTATACTATATAACGTAATACATTATAATGATATATCATATAACGTGTTACGTTATAACGTTATACTATATGACGTAATACGTTGTACAGTTATACTATATTACGCAATACGTTGTAACGTTTTACCATATAACGTAATACGTTATAACGTTATACCATATAACGTATTACGTTATAGCGTTATACCATATAACGTAATACCATATAAAGTAATACGTTATAACGCTACACCATATAACGTTATACTATATAACGTAATACGTTATAACGTTATACCATATAACGTATTACGTTATTACGTTATACCATATAACGTATTACGTTATAACGTTATACCATATAACGTAATACGTTATAACGTTATACCATATCACGTATTACGTTATAACGTTATACCATATAACGTATTACGTTGTAACGTTATACCATATAACGTAATACGTTGTAACGTTATACCATATAACGTTATACTATATAACGTAATACGTTATAACGTTATACCATATCACGTATTACGTTATAACGTTATACCATATAACGTATTACGTTGTAACGTTATACCATATAACGTATTACGTTTTAACGTAATACCATATAACGTATTTCGTTACAACGATAACCATATAACGTTATACAATATAACGTAATCCGTTACAACGTTATACCATATAACGTTACACTATATAACTTAATACGTTATAACGTTATACCATATAAAGTAATACGTCATAACGCTATACCATATAACGTAATACGTTTTAACGTTATACTATATGACGTAATACGTTGTACAGTTATACTATATTACGCAATACGTTGTAACGTTTTACCATATATCGTAATACGTTATAACGTAATACCATATAAAGTAATACGTTATAACGTTATAACATATAACGTAATACGCTGTAACGTTATACCATATACCGTTATACTATATAAAGTAATAAGTTATAACGTTGTACCAAATAACGTATTACGTTATAACGTTATACCATATAACGTTGTACCATATAACGTTATACTATATAACGTAATACATTATAATGATATATCATATAACGTGTTACGTTATAACGTTATACTATATGACGTAATACGTTGTACAGTTATACTATATTACGCAATACGTTGTAACGTTTTACCATATAACGTAATACGTTATAACGTTATACCATATAACGTATTACGTTATAGCGTTATACCATATAACGTAATACCATATAAAGTAATACGTTATAACGCTACACCATATAACGTTATACTATATAACGTAATACGTTATAACGTTATACCATATAACGTATTACGTTATTACGTTATACCATATAACGTATTACGTTATAACGTTATACCATATAACGTAATACGTTATAACGTTATACCATATCACGTATTACGTTATAACGTTATACCATACAACGTATTACGTTGTAACGTTATACCATATAACGTAATACGTTGTAACGTTATACCATATAACGTTATACTATATAACGTAATACGTTATAACGTTATACCATATAACGTAATACCATATAATGTAATACGTCATAACGTTATACCATATAACGTAATACGTTATAACGTTATACCACATCACGTAATACGTTATAACGTTATACCATATAAAGTAATACGTCATAACGTTATACCATATAACGTAATACGTTATAACGTTATACCATATAACGTATTACGTTATAATGCTATACCATATAACGTAATACCATATAAAGTAATACGTTATAACGTTATACCATATAACGTAATACGTTGTAACGTTATACCATATAACGTTATACTATATAACGTAATACGTTATAACGGTATACCATATAACGTTACACTATATAACTTAATACTTTATAACGTTATACCATATAACGCTATACCATATAAAGTAATACGTCATAACGTTATACCATATAACGTAATACGTTATAACGTTATACTATATAACATAATACATTATAACGTTATACCATATAACGTATTAAGTTATAATGCTATACCATATAACGTAATACCATATAAAGTAATACGTTATAACGTTATACCATATGACGTAATACGTTGTAACGTTATACCATATAACGTTATACTATATAACGTAATACGTTATAATGGTATACCATATAACGTTACACTATATAACTTAATACGTTATAACGTTATACCATATAACGTTATACCATATAAAGTAATACGTCATAACGTTATACCATATAACGTAATACGTTATAACGTTATACCATATCACGTAATACGTTATAACGTTATACCATATAACGTAATACGTTATAACGTTATACCATATAACGTATTACGTTATAACGTTATACCATATAACGTAATACGTTGTAACGTTATACCATATAACGTTATACTATATAACGTAATACGTTATAACGTTATACCATATAACGTATTACGTTATAACGTTATATCATATAACGTTACACTATATAACGTAATACGTAGTAACGTTATACCATATAACGTTATACTGTATAACGTAATACGTTATAACGTTATCCCATATAACGTATTACGTTATAACGTTATACCATATAACGTATTACGTTATAACGTTATACCATATAACGTAATACCATATAAAGTAATACGTTATAACGTTATACCATATAACGATATACTATATAACGTAGTACGTTATAACGTTATACCATATAACGTAATACGTTATAACGTTATACCATATAACGTATTACGTTGTAACGTTATACCATATAACGTAATTCGTTGTAACGTTATACCATATAACGTTATACTATATAACGTAATACGTTATAACGTTATACCATAGAACGTAATACGTTATAACGTTATACCATATAACGTATTACGTTATAACGTTATACCATATAACGTAATACGTTACAACGTTATACTATATAACATAATACATTATAACGTTATACCATATAACGTATTACGTTATAATGCTATACCATATAACGTAATACCATATAACGTATTACGTTGTAACGTTATACCATATAACGTAATACGTAGTAACGTTATACCATATAACGTTATACTGTATAACGTAATACGTTATAACGTTATCCCATATAACGTATTACGTTATAACGTTATACCATATAACGTATTACGTTGTAACGTTATACCATATAACGTAATTCGTTGTAACGTTATACCATATAACGTTATACTATATAACGTAATACGTTATAACGTTATACCATAGAACGTAATACGTTATAACGTTATACCATATAACGTATTACGTTATAACGTTATACCATATAACGTAATACGTTACAACGTTATACTATATAACATAATACATTATAACGTTATACCATATAACGTATTACGTTATAATGCTATACCATATAACGTAATACCATATAAGGTAATACGTTATAACGTTATACCATATAACGTAATACGTAGTAACGTTTTACCATATAACGTTATACTATATAACGTAATACGTTATAACGTTATACCATATAACGTATTACGTTATAACGTTATACCATATAACGTTACACTATATAACGTAATATGTAGTAACGTTATACCATATAACGTTATACTGTATAACGTAATACGTTATAACGTTATACCATATAACGTATTACGTTATAACGTTATACCATATAACGTATTACGTTATAACGTTATACCATATAACGTATTACGTTATAACGTTATACCATATAACGTAATACCATATAAAGTAATACGTTATAACGTTATACCATATAACGATATACTATATAACGTAATACGTTATAACGTTATACCATATAACGTAATACGTTATAACGTTATACCATATAACGTAATACGTTATAACGTTATACTATATAACATAATACATTATAACGTTATACCATATAACGTATTACGTTATAATGCTATACCATATAACGTAATACCATATAAAGTAATACGTTATAACGTTATACCATATAACGTAATACGTTGTAACGTTATACCATATAACGTTATACTATATAACGTAATACGTTATAACGTTATACCATATAACGTTACACTATATAACGTAATACGTAGTAACGTTATACCATATAACGTTATACTGTATAACGAATTACGTTATAACGTTATACCATGTAACGTAATACGTTATAACGTTATACTATATAACATAATACATTATAACGTTATACCATATAACGTATTACGTTATAATGCTATACCATATAACGTAATACCATATAAAGTAATACGTTATAACGTTATACCATATAACGTAATACGTTGTAACGTTATACCATATAACGTTATACTATATAACGTAATACGTTATATCGGTATACCATATAACGTTACACTATATAACTTAATACGTTATAACGTTATACCATATAACGTTATACCGTATAAAGTTATACGTCATAACGTTATACCATATAACGTATTACGTTATAACGTTATACCATATAACGTATTACGTTGTAACGTTATACCATATAACGTAATACGTTGTAACGTTATACCATATAACGTTATACTATATAACGTAATACGTTATAACGTTATACCATAGAACGTAATACGTTATAAAGTTATACCATATAACGTATTACGTTATAACGTTATACCATATAACGTAATACGTTATAACGTTATACTATATAACATAATACATTATAACGTTATACCATATAACGTATTACTTTCTAATGCTATACCATATAACGTAATACCATATAAAGTAATACGTTATAACGTTATACCATATAACGTAATACGCTGTAACGTAATACCATATAAAGTAATACGTTATAACGTTATACCATATAACGATATACTATATAACGTAATACGTTATAACGTTATACCATATAACGTAATACGTTATAACGTTATACCATATAACGTATTACGTTTTAACGTTATACCATATAACGTATTTCGTTACAACGATAACCATATAACGTTATACAATATAACGTAATACGTTATAACGTTATACCATATAACGTTACACTATATAACTTAATACGTTATAACGTTATACCATATAAAGTAATACGTCATAACGCTATACCATATAACGTAATACGTTTTAACGTTATACCATATCACGTAATACGTTATAACGTTATACCATATAACGTATTACGTTATAACGTTATAACCATATAACGTATTACGTTGTAACCTTATACCATATAACGTAATACGTTGTAACGTTATACCATATAACGTTATACTATATAACGTAATACGTTATAACGTTATACCATATAACGTATTACGTTATAACGTTATACCATGTAACGTAATACGTTATAACGTTATACCATATAACGTATTACGTTGTAACGTTATACCATAAAACGTAATTCGTTGTAACGTTATACCATATAACGTTATACTATATAACGTAATACGTTATAACGTTATACCATAGAACGTAATACGTTATAACGTTATACCATATAACGTATTACGTTATAACGTTATACTATATAACGTATTACGTTATAACGTTATACTATATAACATAATACATTATAACGTTATACTATATAACGTATTACGTTATAATGCTATACCATATAACGTAATACCATATAAAGTAATACGTTATAACGTTATACCATATAACGTAATACGTTGTAACGTTATACCATATAACGTTATACTATATAACGTAATACGTTATAACGTTATACCATATAACGTATTACGTTATAACGTTATACCATATAACGTTACACTATATAACGTAATACGTAGTAACGTTATACCATATAACGTTATACTGTATAACGTAATACGTTATAACGTTATACCATATAACGTAATACCATATAATGTAATACGTCATAACGTTATACCATATAACGTAATACGTTATAACGTTATACCACATCACGTAATACGTTATAACGTTATACCATATAACGTTACACTATATAACGTAATACGTAGTAACGTTATACCATATAACGTTATACTGTATAACGTATTACGTTATAACGTTATGCCATGTAACGTAATACGTTATAACGTTATACTATATAACATAATACATTATAACGCTATACCATATAACGTATTACGTTATAATGCTATACCATATAACGTAATACCATATAAAGTAATACGTTATAACGTTATACCATATAACGTAATACGTTGTAACGTTATACCATATAACGTTATACTATATAACGTAATACGTTATATCGGTATACCATATAACGTTACACTATATAACTTAATACGTTATAACGTTATACCATATAACGTTATACCATATAAAGTAATACGTCATAACGTTATACCATATAACGTAATACGTTATAACGTTATACCATATCACGTAATACGTTATAACGTTATACCATATAACGTATTACGTTATAACGTTATACCATATAACGTAATACGTTATAACGTTATACTATATAACATAATACATTATAACGTTATACCATATAACGTATTACGTTATAATGCTATACCATATAACGTAATACCATATAAAGTAATACGTTATAACGTTATACCATATAACGTAATACGCTGTAACGTTATACCATATAACGTTATACTATATAACGTAATACGTTATAACGTTATACCATATTACGTATTACGTTATAACGTTATACCAAATAACGTTACACTATATAACGTAATACGTAGTAACGTTATACCATGTAACGTTATACTGTATAACGTAATACGTTATAACGTTATACCATACAACGTATTACGTTGTAACGTTATACCATATAACGTAAGTCGTTGTAAAGTTATACCATATAACGTTATACTATATAACGTAATACGTTATAACGTTATACCATATAACTTATTACGATATAACGTTATACCATATAACGTTACACTATATAACGTAATACGTAGTAACGTTATACCATATAACGTTATACTATATAACGTAATACGTTATAACGTTATACCATATAACGTATTACGTTATAATGTTATACCATATAACGTAATACCATATAAAGTAATACGTTATAACGTTATAACATATAACGTAATACGTTGTAACGTTATACCATATAACGTTATACTATATAAAGTAATAAGTTATAACGTTATACCAAATAACGTATTACGTTATAACGTTATACCATATAACGTTGTACCATATAACGTTATACTATATAACGTAACACATTATAATGATATATCATATAACGTGTTACGTTATGACGTTATAATATATGACGTAATACGTTGTACAGTTATACTATATTACGCAATACGTTGTAACGTTTTACCATATAACGTAATACGTTATAACGTTATACCATATAACGTATTACGTTATAACGTTATACCATATAACGTAATACCATGTAAAGTAATACGTTATAACGCTACACCATATAACGATATACTATATAACGTTATACGTTATAACGTTATACCATATAACATAATACGTTATAACGTTATACCATATAACGTATTACGTTATAACGTTATACCATATAACGTTGCACCATATAACGTTATACTATATAACGTAATACATTATAATGATATATCATATAACGTATTACGCTATAACGTTATACCATATAATGTAATACCATATAAGGTAATACGTTATAACGTTATACCATATACCGATATACTATATAACGTAATACATTATAACGTTATACCGTATAACGTTAAACTATATAACTTAATACGTTATAACGTTATACCATATAACGTATTACGTTATAAGGTTATACCATATAACGTATTACGTTTTAACGTTATACTATATAACGTATTACGTTATAACGTTATACCATATAACGTATTACGTTATAACGTTATACCATGTAACGTAATACGTTATAACGTTATACCATATAACGTATTACGTTGTAACGTTATACCATAAAACGTAATTCGTTGTAACGTTATACCATATAACGTTATACTATATAACGTAATACGTTATAACGTTATACCATAGAACGTAATACGTTATAACGTTATACCATATAACGTATTACGTTATAACGTTATACTATATAACGTATTACGTTATAACGTTATACTATATAACATAATACATTATAACGTTATACCATATAACGTATTACGTTATAATGCTATACCATATAACGTAATACCATATAAAGTAATACGTTATAACGTTATACCATATAACGTAATACGTTGTAACGTTATACCATATAACGTTATACTATATAACGTAATACGTTATAACGTTATACCATATAACGTATTACGTTATAACGTTATACCATATAACGTTACACTATATAACGTAATACGTAGTAACGTTATACCATATCACGTAATACGTTATAACGTTATACCATATAACGTATTACGTTATAACGTTATAACCATATAACGTATTACGTTGTAACCTTATACCATATAACGTAATACGTTGTAACGTTATACCATATAACGTTATACTATATAACGTAATACGTTATAACGTTATACCATATAACGTATTACGTTATAACGTTATACCATGTAACGTAATACGTTATAACGTTATACCATATCACGTAATACGTTATAACGTTATACCATATAACGTATTACGTTATAACGTTATACCATATAACGTAATACGTTATAACGTTATAATATATAACATAATACATTATAACGTTATACCATATAACGTATTACGTTATAATGCTATACCATATAACGTAATACCATATAAAGTAATACGTTATAACGTTATACCATATAACGTAATACGCTGTAACGTTATACCATATAACGTTATACTATATAACGTAATACGTTATAACGTTATACCATATTACGTATTACGTTATAACGTTATACCAAATAACGTTACACTATATAACCTAATACGTAGTAACGTTATACCATGTAACGTTATACTGTATAACGTAATACGTTATAACGTTATACCATACAACGTATTACGTTGTAACGTTATACCATATAACGTAAGTCGTTGTAAAGTTATACCATATAACGTTATACTATATAACGTAATACGTTATAACGTTATACCATATAACTTATTACGATATAACGTTATACCATATAACGTTACACTATATAACGTAATACGTAGTAACGTTATACCATATAACGTTATACTATATAACGTAATACGTTATAACGTTATACCATATAACGTATTACGTTATAATGTTATACCATATAACGTAATACCATATAAAGTAATACGTTATAACGTTATAACATATAACGTAATACGTTGTAACGTTATACCATATAACGTTATACTATATAAAGTAATAAGTTATAACGTTATACCAAATAACGTATTACGTTATAACGTTATACCATATAACGTTGTACCATATAACGTTATACTATATAACGTAACACATTATAATGATATATCATATAACGTGTTACGTTATGACGTTATAATATATGACGTAATACGTTGTACAGTTATACTATATTACGCAATACGTTGTAACGTTTTACCATATAACGTAATACGTTATAACGTTATACCATATAACGTATTACGTTATAACGTTATACCATATAACGTAATACCATGTAAAGTAATACGTTATAACGCTACACCATATAACGATATACTATATAACGTTATACGTTATAACGTTATACCATATAACATAATACGTTATAACGTTATACCATATAACGTATTACGTTATAACGTTATACCATATAACGTTGCACCATATAACGTTATACTATATAACGTAATACATTATAATGATATATCATATAACGTATTACGCTATAACGTTATACCATATAATGTAATACCATATAAGGTAATACGTTATAACGTTATACCATATACCGATATACTATATAACGTAATACATTATAACGTTATACCATATAACGTTAAACTATATAACTTAATACGTTATAACGTTATACCATATAACGTATTACGTTATAAGGTTATACCATATAACGTATTACGTTTTAACGTTATACTATATAACGTATTACGTTATAACGTTATACTATATAACGTATTACGTTATAACGTTATACTATATAACATAATACATTATAACGTTATACCATATAACGTATTACGTTATAATGCTATACCATATAACGTAATACCATATACAGTAATACGTTATAACGTTATACCATATAACGTAATACGTTGTAACGTTATACCATATAACGTTATACTATATAACGTAATACGTTATAACGTTATACCATATAACGTATTACGTTATAACGTTATACCATATAACGTTACACTATATAACGTAATACGTAGTAACGTTATACCATATAACGTTATACTGTATAACGTAATACGTTATAACGTTATACCATATAACGTAATACCATATAATGTAATACGTCATAACGTTATACCATATAACGTAATACGTTATAACGTTATACCACATCACGTAATACGTTATAACGTTATACCATATAACGTTACACTATATAACGTAATACGTAGTAACGTTATACCATATAACGTTATACTGTATAACGTATTACGTTATAACGTTATACCATGTAACGTAATACGTTATAACGTTATACTATATAACATAATACATTATAACGCTATACCATATAACGTATTACGTTATAATGCTATACCATATAACGTAATACCATATAAAGTAATACGTTATAACGTTATACCATATAACGTAATACGTTGTAACGTTATACCATATAACGTTATACTATATAACGTAATACGTTATATCGGTATACCATATAACGTTACACTATATAACTTAATACGTTATAACGTTATACCATATAACGTTATACCGTATAAAGTAATACGTCATAACGTTATACCATATAACGTAATACGTTATAACGTTATACCATATCACGTAATACGTTATAACGTTATACCATATAACGTATTACGTTATAACGTTATACCATATAACGTAATACGTTATAACGTTATACTATATAACATAATACATTATAACGTTATACCATATAACGTATTACGTTATAATGCTATACCATATAACGTAATACCATATAAAGTAATACGTTATAACGTTATACCATATAACGTAATACGCTGTAACGTTATACCATATAACGTTATACTATATAACGTAATACGTTATAACGTTATACCATATTACGTATTACGTTATAACGTTATACCAAATAACGTTACACTATATAACGTAATACGTAGTAACGTTATACCATGTAACGTTATACTGTATAACGTAATACGTTATAACGTTATACCATACAACGTATTACGTTGTAACGTTATACCATATAACGTAAGTCGTTGTAAAGTTATACCATATAACGTTATACTATATAACGTAATACGTTATAACGTTATACCATATAACTTATTACGATATAACGTTATACCATATAACGTTACACTATATAACGTAATACGTAGTAACGTTATACCATATAACGTTATACTATATAACGTAATACGTTATAACGTTATACCATATAACGTATTACGTTATAATGTTATACCATATAACGTAATACCATATAAAGTAATACGTTATAACGTTATAACATATAACGTAATACGTTGTAACGTTATACCATATATCGTTATACTATATAAAGTAATAAGTTATAACGTTATACCAAATAACGTATTATGTTATAACGTTATACCATATAACGTTGTACCATATAACGTTATACTATATAACGTAACACATTATAATGATATATCATATAACGTGTTACGTTATGACGTTATAATATATGACGTAATACGTTGTACAGTTATACTATATTACGCAATACGTTGTAACGTTTTACCATATAACGTAATACGTTATAACGTTATACCATATAACGTATTACGTTATAACGTTATACCATATAACGTAATACCATGTAAAGTAATACGTTATAACGCTACACCATATAACGATATACTATATAACGTTATACGTTATAACGTTATACCATATAACATAATACGTTATAACGTTATACCATATAACGTATTACGTTATAACGTTATACCATATAACGTTGCACCATATAACGTTATACTATATAACGTAATACATTATAATGATATATCATATAACGTATTACGCTATAACGTTATACCATATAATGTAATACCATATAAGGTAATACGTTATAACGTTATACCATATACCGATATAGTATATAACGTAATACATTATAACGTTATACCATATAACGTTAAACTATATAACTTAATACGTTATAACGTTATACCATATAACGTATTACGTTATAAGGTTATACCATATAACGTATTACGTTTTAACGTTATACTATATAACGTATTACGTTATAACGTTATACCATATAACGTAATACCATATAAAGTAATACGTTATAACGTTATACCATATAACGATATACTATATAACGTAATACGTTATAACGTTATACCATATAACGTAATATGTTATAACGTTATACCATATAACGTAATACGTTGTAACGTTATACCATATAACGTTATACTATATAACGTAATACGTTATAACGTTATACCATATAACGTATTACGTTATAACGTTATACCATATAACGTTACACTATATAACGTAATACGTAGTAACGTTATACCATATAACGTTATACTGTATAACGTAATACGTTATAACGTTATACCATATAAAGTAATACGTCATAACGTTATACCATATAACGTAATACGTTATAACGTTATACCATATAACGTATTACGTTATAACGTTATACCATATAACGTAATACGTTATAACGTTATACTATATAACATAATACATTATAACGTTATACCATATAACGTATTACGCTATAATGCTATACCATATAACGTAATACCATATAAAGTAATACGTTATAACGTTATACCATATAACGTAATACGTTGTAACGTTATACCATATAACGTTATACTATATAACGTAATACGTTATAACGTTATACCATATAACGTATTACGTTATAACGTTGTACCATATAACGTTACTCTATATAACGTAATACGTAGTAACGTATACCATATAACGTTATACTGTATAACGTAATACGTTATAACGATATACCATATAACGTATTACGTTATAAGGTTATACCATATAACGTATTACGTTTTAACGTTATACTATATAACGTATTACGTTATAACGTTATACCATATAACGTAATACCATATAAAGTAATACGTTATAACGTTATACCATATAACGATATACTATATAACGTAATACGTTATAACGTTATACCATATAACGTAATATGTTATAACGTTATACCATATAACGTAATACGTTGTAACGTTATACCATATAACGTTATACTATATAACGTAATACGTTATAACGTTATACCATATAACGTATTACGTTATAACGTTATACCATATAACGTTACACTATATAACGTAATACGTAGTAACGTTATACCATATAACGTTATACTGTATAACGTAATACGTTATAACGTTATACCATATAACGTATTACGTTATAACGTTATACCATATAACGTAATACGTTATAACGTTATACTATATAACGTAATACGTTATAACGTTATACCATATAACGTATTACGTTATAACGTTATACCATATAACGTTACACTATATAACGTAATACGTAGTAACGTTATACCATATAACGTTATACCATACAACGTAATACGTTATAAAGTTATACCATATAACGAATTACGTTGTAACGTTATACCATATAACGTAATACGTTGTAACGTTATAAAATATAACGTTATACTATATAACGTAATACGTTATAACGTTATACCATGTAACGTAATACGTTACAACGTTATACCATATAACGTATTACGTTATAACGTTATACCATATAACGTATTACGTTATAACGTTAGACCATATAACGTATTACGTTATAACGTTATACCATATAACGTATTACGTTATAACGTTATACCATATAACTTAATACCATATAAAGTAATACGTAATAACGTTATACCATATAACGATATACTATATAACGTAATACGTTATAACGTTATACCATATAACGTAATACGTTATAACGTTATACCATATAACGTATTACGTTTTAACGTTATACCATATAACGTAATACCATATAAAGTAATACGTTATAACGCTATACCATATAACGATATACTATATAACGTAATACGTTATAACGTTATACCATATAACGTAATACGTTATATCGTTATACCATATAACGTAATACGTTATAACGTTATACCATATAACGTAATACGATATAACGTTATACCATATAACGTTATACTATATAACGTATTACGTTATAACGTTATACCATATAACGTTATACTATATAACGTAATACGTTATAACGTTATACCATATAACGTAATACGTTATAACGTTGTACCATGTAACGTATCACGTTATAACGTTATACTATATAACGTTATACCATATAACGGAATACGTTATAACGTTGTACCATATAACGTAATACGTTATAACGTTATACCATATAACGTAATACGTTATAACGTTATACCTTATAGCGTTGTGCTACATAACGTAATACATTATAACTTTATACCTTATAACGTTGTACTACATAACGTAATACGTTATAACGTTGTACTACATAACGTTATAGCATATAATGTAATACGTTGTAACGTTATACCATATAACGTTACACAATATAACGTAATACGTTATAACGTTATACCATATCACGTAATACGTTATAACGTTATACCATATAACGTAATACGATATAACGTTATACCATATAACGTTATACTATATAACGTATTACGTTATAACGTTATACCATAGAACGTAATACGTTATAACGTTATACCATATAACGGAATACGTTATAACGTTATACCTTATAACGTTGTACTACATAACGTAATACGTTATAACGTTGTACCATATAACGTTACACTATATAACGTAATACGTTGTAACGTTATACCATATAACGTTATACTATATAACGTAATACGTTATAACGTTATACCATATAACGTATTACGTTATAACGTTATACCATATAACGTTACACTATATAACGTAATACGTAGTAACGTTATACCATATAACGTTATACTGTATAACGTAATACGTTATAACGTTATACCATATAACGTATTACGTTATAACGTTATACCATATAACGTAATACGTTATAACGTTATACTATATAACGTAATACGTTATAACGTTATACCATATAACGTATTACGTTATAACGTTATACCATATAACGTTACACTATATAACGTAATACGTTATAACGTTATACCATATCACGTAATACGTTATAACGTTATACCATATAACGTAATACGATATAACGTTATACCATATAACGTTATACTATATAACGTATTACGTTATAACGTTATATCATAGAACGTAATACGTTATAACGTTATACCATATAACGTAATACGTTATAACGTTATACCATATCACGTAATACGTTATAACGTTATACCATATAACGTAATACGATATAACGTTATACCATATAACGTTATACTATATAACGTATTACGTTATAACGTTATACCATAGAACGTAATACGTTATAACGTTATACCATATAACGGAATACGTTATAACGTTATACCTTATAACGTTGTACTACATAACGTAATACGTTATAACGTTGTACCATATAACGTTACACTATATAACGTGTTACGTTATAGCGTTATACCATATAACGTTATACTATATAACGTAATACGTTATAACGTTATACCATATAACGTAATACGTTATAACGTTGTACCATGTAACGTATCACGTTATAACGTTATACCATATAACGTTATACCATATAACGGAATACGTTATAACGTTGTACCATATAACGTAATACGTTATAACGTTGTACCATATAACGTATTACGTTATAACGTTATAACATATAACGTTATACCATATAACGTAATACGTTATAACGTTGTACCATATAACGTAATACTTTATAACGTTATACCATATAACGTATTACGTTATAACGTTATACCATATAACGTTACACTATATAACGTAATACGTTATAACGTTATACCATATCACGTAATACGATATAACGTTATACCATATAACGTAATACGATATAACGTTATACCATATAACGTTATACTATATAACGTAATACGTTATAACGTTATACCATAGAACGTAATGCGTTATAACGTTATACCATATAACGTAATACGTTATAACGTTATACCATATCACGTAATACGTTATAACGTTATACCATATAACGTAATACGATATAACGTTATACCATATAACGTTACACTATATAACGTAATACGTAGTAACGTTATACCATATAACGTTATACTGTATAACGTATTACGTTATAACGTTATACCATATAACGTATTACGTTATAACATTATACTATATAACGTAATACATTATAACGTTATACCATATAACGTTACACTATATAACTTAACACGTTATAACGTTATACCATATAAAGTATAACGTTATATCGTTATACCATATGACGTAATAGGTTGTACAGTTATACTATATTACGCAATACGTTGTAACGATTTAATATATAACGTACTACGTTATAACATTATACTATATAACGTAATACATTATAACGTTATACCATATAACGTTACACTATATAACTTAACACGTTATAACGTTATACCATATAACGTTATACTATATACAGTAATACGTCATAACGTTATACCATACAACGTAATACGTTATAAAGTTATACCATATAACGAATTACGTTGTAACGTTATACCATATAACGTAATACGTTGTAACGTTATAAAATATAACGTTATACTATATAACGTAATACGTTATAACGTTATACCATGTAACGTAATACGTTACAACGTTATACCATATAACGTATTACGTTATAACGTTATACCATATAACGTATTACGTTATAACGTTAGACCATATAACGTATTACGTTATAACGTTATACCATATAACGTATTACGTTATAACGTTATACCATATAACTTAATACCATATAAAGTAATACGTAATAACGTTATACCATATAACGATATACTATATAACGTAATACGTTATAACGTTATACCATATAACGTAATACGTTATAACGTTATACCATATAACGTATTACGTTTTAATGTTATACCATATAACGTAATACCATATAAAGTAATACGTTATAACGCTATACCATATAACGATATACTATATAACGTAATACGTTATAACGTTATACCATATAACGTAATACGTTATATCGTTATACCATATAACGTAATACGTTATAACGTTATACCATATAACGTAATACGATATAACGTTATACCATATAACGTTATACTATATAACGTATTACGTTATAACGTTATACCATATAACGTTATACTATATAACGTAATACGTTATAACGTTATACCATATAACGTAATACGTTATAACGTTGTACCATGTAACGTATCACGTTATAACGTTATACTATATAACGTTATACCATATAACGGAATACGTTATAACGTTGTACCATATAACGTAATACGTTATAACTTTATACCTTATAACGTTGTACTACATAACGTAATACGTTATAACGTTGTACTACATAACGTTATAGCATATAATGTAATACGTTGTAACGTTATACCATATAACGTTACACAATATAACGTAATACGTTATAACGTTATACCATATCACGTAATACGTTATAACGTTATACCATATAACGTAATACGATATAACGTTATACCATATAACGTTATACTATATAACGTATTACGTTATAACGTTATACCATAGAACGTAATACGTTATAACGTTATACCATATAACGGAATACGTTATAACGTTATACCTTATAACGTTGTACTACATAACGTAATACGTTATAACGTTGTACCATATAACGTTACACTATATAACGTAATACGTTGTAACGTTATACCAGATAACGTTATACTATATAACGTAATACGTTATAACGTTATACCATATAACGTATTACGTTATAACGTTATACCATATAACGTTACACTGTATAACGTAATACGTAGTAACGTTATACCATATAACGTTATACTGTATAACGTAATACGTTATAACGTTATACCATATAACGTATTACGTTATAACGTTATACCATATAACGTAATACGTTATACCGTTATACTATATAACGTAATACGTTATAACGTTATACCATATAACGTATTACGTTATAACGTTATACCATATAACGTTACACTATATAACGTAATACGTTATAACGTTATACCATATCACGTAATACGTTATAACGTTATACCATATAACGTAATACGATATAACGTTATACCATATAACGTTATACTATATAACGTATTACGTTATAACGTTATACCATATAACGTTATACTATATAACGTAATACGTTATAACGTTATACCATATAACGTAATACGTTATAACGTTGTACCATGTAACGTATCACGTTATAACGTTATACCATATAACGTTATACCATATAACGGAATACGTTATAACGTTGTACCATATAACGTAATATGTTATAACGTTATACCATATAACGTAATACGTTATAACGTTATACCATATAACGTTATACAATATAACGTAATACGTTATAACGTTATACCATATAACGTAATACGTTATAACGTTGTACCATGTAACGGATCACGTTATAACGTTATACCATATAACGTTATACCATATAACGGAATACGTTATAACGTTGTACCATATAACGTAATACGTTATAACGTTATACCATATAACGTAATACCTTATAACGTTATACCATATAACGTAATACGTTATAACGTTATACTATATAACGTAATACCTTATAACGTTATACTATATAACGTAATACCTTATAACGTTATACTATATAACGTAATACGATATAACGTTGTACCATATAACTTTATACTATATAACGTATTACGTTATAACGTTATGACATATAACGTAATACGTTATAACGTTATAGCATATAACGTAATACGTTATAACGTTATACTATATAACGTACTACCTTATAACGTTATACCATATAACGTAATACGTTATAACGTTATACTATATAACGTTATACTATATAACGTAATACGTTATAACGTTATACCATATAACGTAATACGTTATAACGTTGTACCATATAACGTAATACGTTATAACGTTATACCATATAACGGAATACGTTATAACGTTATACCATATAACGTAATACGTTATAACGTTGTACCATATAACGTAATACGTTATAACGTTATACCTTTTAACGTTGTACTACATAACGTTATACCTTATAACGTTATACTATATAACGTAATACCTTGAAACGTTATACTATATAACGTAATACGATATAACGTTGTACCATATAACGTTATACTATATAACGTATTACGTTATAACGTTATGCCATATAACGGAATACGTTATAACGTTATACCTTATAACGTTGTACTACATAACGTAATACGTTATAACGTTGTACCATATAACGTTACACTATATAACGTGTTACGTTATAACTTTATACCATATAGCGTTATACTATATAACGTAATACGTTATAACGTTATACCATATAACGTAATACGTTATAACGTTGTACCATGTAACGTATCACGTTATAACGTTATACCATATAACGTTATACCATATAACGGAATACGTTATAACGTTGTACCATATAACGTAATACGTTATAACGTTGTACCATATAACGTATTACGTTATAACGTTATAACATATAACGTTATACCATATAACGTAATACGTTATAACGTTGTACCATATAAGGTAATACTTTATAACGTTATACCATATAACGTTATACTATATAACGTAATACGTTATAACGTTATACCATATAACGTAATACGTTATAACGTTGTACCATGTAACGTATCACGTTATAACGTTATACCATATAACGTTATACCATATAACGGAATACGTTATAACGTTGTACCATATAACGTAATACGTTATAACGTTGTACCATATAACGTATTACGTTATAACTTTATAACATATAACGTTATACCATATAACGTAATACGTTATAACGTTGTACCATATATCGTAATACTTTATAACGTTATACCATATAACGTATTACGTTATTGCGCTATACCATGTAGCGTTATACCATATAACGTATTACGTTATAACGTTATAACATATAACGTAATACGTTCTAACGTTATACCATATAACGGAATACGTTATAACGTTATACCTTATAACGTTGTACTACATAACGTAATACGTTATAACGTTGTACCATATAACGTTACACTATATAACGTGTTACGTTATAACGTTATACCATATAACGTTATACTATATAACGTAATACGTTATAACGTTATACCATATAACGTAATACGTTATAACGTTGTACCATGTAACGTATCACGTTATAACGTTATACCATATAACGTTATACCATATAACGGAATACGTTATAACGTTGTACCATATAACGTAATACGTTATAACGTTATACCATATAACGTAATACGTTATAACGTTATACCTTATAACGTTGTGCTACATAACGTAATACGTTATAACTTTATACCTTATAACGTTGTACTACATAACGTAATACGTTATAACGTTGTACTACATAACGTTATAGCATATAACGTAATACGTTATAACGTTATACTATATAACGTAATACCTTATAACGTTATACCATATATCGTAATACGTTATAACGTTATACTATATAACGTAATACCTTATAACGTTATACTATATAACGTAATACCTTATAACGTTATACTATATAACGTAATACGATATAACGTTGTACCATATAACTTTATACTATATAACGTATTACGTTATAACGTTATGCCATATAACGTAATACGTTATAACGTTATAGCATATAACGTAATACGTTATAACGTTATACTATATAACGTACTACCTTATAACGTTAATCCATATAACGTAATACGTTATAACGTTATACTATATAACGTTATACTATATAACGTAATACGTTATAACGTTATACCATATAACGTAATACGTTATAACGTTGTACCATATAACGTAATACGTTATAACGTTATACCTTTTAACGTTGTACTACATAACGTAATACGTTATAACGTTATACCATATAACGTAATACGTTCTAACGTTATACAATATAACGTAATACGATATAACGTTATACCATATAACGTTATACTATATAACGTATTACGTTATAACGTTATACCATATAACGTAATACGTTATAACGTTATACCATATAACGGAATACGTTATAACGTTATACCATATAACGTAATACGTTATAACGTTGTACCATATAACGTAATACGTTATAACGTTATACCTTTTAACGTTGTACTACATAACGTAATACCTTATAACGTTATACTATATAACGTAATACCTTGTAACGTTATACTATATAACGTAATACGATATAACGTTGTACCATATAACGTTATACTATATAACGTATTACGTTATAACGTTATGCCATATAACGGAATACGTTATAACGTTATACCTTATAACGTTGTACTACATAACGTAATACGTTATAACGTTGTACCATATAACGTTACACTATATAACGTGTTACGTTATAACTTTATACCATATAACGTTATACTATATAACGTAATACGTTATAACGTTATACCATATAACGTAATACGTTATAACGTTGTACCATATAACGTAATACGTTATAACGTTATACCTTTTAACGTTGTACTACATAACGTAATGCGTTATAACGTTATACCATATAACGTAATACGTTATAACGTTATACAATATAACGTAATACGATATAACGTTATACCATATAACGTTATACTATATCACGTATTACGTTATAACGTTATACCTTATAACGTAATACGTTAAACGTTATACCATATAACGGAATACGTTATAACGTTATACCTTATAACGTTGTACTACATAACGTAATACGTTATAACGTTGTACCATATAACGTTACACTATATAACGTGTTACCTTATAACTTTATACCATATAACGTTATACTATATAACGTAATACGTTATAACGTTATACCATATAACGTAATACGTTATAACGTTGTACCATGTAACGTATCACGTTATAACGTTATACCATATAACGTTATACCATATAACGTTATACCATATAACGGAATACGTTATAACGTTGTACCATATAACGTAATACGTTATAACGTTGTACCATATAACGTATTACGTTATAACGTTATAACATATAACGTTATACCATATAACGTAATACGTTATAACGTTGTACCATATAAGGTAATACTTTATAACGTTATACCATATAACGGAATACGTTATAACGTTATACCTTATAACGTTGTACTACATAACGTAATACGTTATAGCGTTGTACCATATAACGTTACACTATATAACGTGTTACGTTATAACGTTATACCATATAACGTTATACTATATAACGTAATACGTTATAACGTTATACCATATAACGTAATACGTTATAACGTTGTACCATGTAACGTATCACGTTATAACGTTATACCATATAACATTATACCATATAACGGAATACGTTATAACGTTGTACCATATAACGTAATACGTTATAACGTTGTACCATATAACGTATCACGTTATAACGTTATACCATATAACGTTATACCATATAACGGAATACGTTATAACGTTGTACCATATAACGTAATACGTTATAACGTTGTACCATATAACGTATTACGTTATAACGTTATAACATATAACGTTATACCATACAACTTAATACGTTATAACGTTATACCATATAAAGTAATACGTCATAACGTTATACCATATAACGTAATACGTTATAACGTTATACCATATCACGTAATACGTTATAACGTTATACCATATAACGTATTACGTTCTAACGTTATACCATATAACGTATTACGTTGTAACGTAATACCATATAACGTAATACGTTGTAACGTTATACCATATAACGTTATACTATATAACGTAACACGTTATAACGTTATACCATATAACGTATTACGTTATAACGTTATACCATATAACGTATTACGTTATAACGTTATACCATATAACGTAATACGTTATAACGTTATACTATATAACATAATACATTATAACGTTATACCATATAACGTAATACGTTGAACGTTATACCATATAGCGTTATACTATATAACGTAATACGTTATAACGTTATACCATATAACGTATTACGATATAACGTTGTACCATATAACGTTACACTATATAACGTATTACGTAGTAACGTTATACCATATAACGTTATACTATATAACGTAATACGTTATAACGTTATACCATATAACGTATTACGTTATAATGTTATACCATATAACGTAATACCGTATAAAGTAATACGTTATAACGTTATACCATATAACGTAATACGTTGTAACGTTATACCATATAACGTTATACTATATAACGTAATACGTTATAACGTTATACCATATAACGTAATACCATATAAAGTAATACGTCATAACGTTATACCATATAACGTAATACGTTATAACGTTATACCATATCACGTAATACGTTATAACGTTATACCATATAACGTATTACGTTATAACGTTATACCATATAACGTATTACGTTGTAACGTTATACCTTATAACGTTATACTATATAACGTAATACGTTATAACGTTATACCATATAACCTATTACGTTATAACGTTATACCATATCACGTAATACGTTGAACGTCATACCATATAGCGTTATACTATATAACGTAATACGTTATAACGTTATACCATATAACGTAATACGTTATAACGTTATACCTTATAACGTTGTGCTACATAACGTAATACGTTATAACTTTATACCTTATAACGTTGTACTACATAACGTAATACGTTATAACGTTGTACTACATAACGTTATAGCATATAACGTAATACGTTATAACGTTATACTATATAACGTAATACCTTATAACGTTATACCATATAACGTAATACGTTATAACGTTATACTATATAACGTAATACCTTATAACGTTATACTATATAACGTAATACCTTATAACGTTATACTATATAACGTAATACGATATAACGTTGTACCATATAACTTTATACTATATAACGTATTACGTTATAACGTTATGCCATATAACGTAATACGTTATAACGTTATAGCATATAACGTAATACGTTATAACGTTATACTATATAACGTACTACCTTATAACGTTATACCATATAACGTAATACGTTATAACGTTATACTATATAACGTTATACCATATAACGTAATACGTTATAACGTTGTACCATATAACGTAATACGTTATAACGTTATACCTTTTAACGTTGTACTACATAACGTAATACGTTATAACGTTATACCATATAACGTAATACGTTATAACGTTATACAATATAACGTAATACGATATAACGTTATACCATATAACGTTATACTATATAACGTATTACGTTATAACGTTATACCATATAACGTAATACGTTATAACGTTATACCATATAACGGAATACGTTATAACGTTATACCATATAACGTAATACGTTATAACGTTGTACCATATAACGTAATACGTTATAACGTTATACCTTATAACGTTGTACTACATAACGTAATACGTTATAACGTTGTACCATATAACGTTACACTATATAACGTGTTACGTTATAACTTTATACCATATAACGTTATACTATATAACGTAATACGTTATAACGTTATACCATATAACGTAATACGTTATAACGTTGTACCATATAACGTAATACGTTATAACGTTATACCATATAACGTAATACGTTATAACGTAATACCTTATAACGTTGTGCTACATAACGTAATACGTTATAACTTTATACCTTATAACGTTGTACTACATAACGTAATACGTTATAACGTTGTACTACATAACGTTATAGCATATAACGTAATACGTTATAACTTTATACCTTATAACGTTGTACTACATAACGTAATACGTTATAACGTTGTACTACATAACGTTATAGCATATAACGTAATACGTTATAACGTTATACTATATAACGTAATACCTTATAACGTTATACCATATATCGTAATACGTTATAACGTTATACTATATAACGTAATACCTTATAACGTTATACTATATAACGTAATACCTTATAACGTTATACTATATAACGTAATACGATATAACGTTGTACCATATAACTTTATACTATATAACGTATTACGTTATAACGTTATGCCATATAACGTAATACGTTATAACGTTATAGCATATAACGTAATACGTTATAACGTTATACTATATAACGTACTACCTTATAACGTTAATCCATATAACGTAATACGTTATAACGTTATACTATATAAAGTAATACGTCATAACGTTATACCATATAACGTAATACGTTATAACGTTATACCATATCACGTAATACGTTATAACGTTATACCATATAACGTATTACGTTCTAACGTTATACCATATAACGTATTACGTTGTAACGTAATACCATATAACGTAATACGTTGTAACGTTATACCATATAACGTTATACTATATAACGTAATACGTTATAACGTTATACCATATAACGTATTACGTTATAACGTTATACCATATAACGTATTACGTTATAACGTTATACCATATAACGTAATACGTTATAACGTTATACTATATAACATAATACATTATAACGTTATACCATATAACGTAATACGTTGAACGTTATACCATATAGCGTTATACTATATAACGTAATACGTTATAACGTTATACCATATAACGTATTACGATATAACGTTGTACCATATAACGTTACACTATATAACGTATTACGTAGTAACGTTATACCATATAACGTTATACTATATAACGTAATACGTTATAACGTTATACCATATAACGTATTACGTTATAATGTTATACCATATAACGTAATACCGTATAAAGTAATACGTTATAACGTTATACCATATAACGTAATACGTTGTAACGTTATACCATATAACGTTATACTATATAACGTAATACGTTATAACGTTATACCATATAACGTAATACCATATAAAGTAATACGTCATAACGTTATACCATATAACGTAATACGTTATAACGTTATACCATATCACGTAATACGTTATAACGTTATACCATATAACGTATTACGTTATAACGTTATACCATATAACGTATTACGTTGTAACGTTATACCTTATAACGTTATACTATATAACGTAATACGTTATAACGTTATACCATATAACCTATTACGTTATAACGTTATACCATATCACGTAATACGTTGAACGTCATACCATATAGCGTTATACTATATAACGTAATACGTTATAACGTTATACCATATAACGTAATACGTTATAACGTTATACCTTATAACGTTGTGCTACATAACGTAATACGTTATAACTTTATACCTTATAACGTTGTACTACATAACGTAATACGTTATAACGTTGTACTACATAACGTTATAGCATATAACGTAATACGTTATAACGTTATACTATATAACGTAATACCTTATAACGTTATACCATATAACGTAATACGTTATAACGTTATACTATATAACGTAATACCTTATAACGTTATACTATATAACGTAATACCTTATAACGTTATACTATATAACGTAATACGATATAACGTTGTACCATATAACTTTATACTATATAACGTATTACGTTATAACGTTATGCCATATAACGTAATACGTTATAACGTTATAGCATATAACGTAATACGTTATAACGTTATACTATATAACGTACTACCTTATAACGTTATACCATATAACGTAATACGTTATAACGTTATACTATATAACGTTATACCATATAACGTAATACGTTATAACGTTGTACCATATAACGTAATACGTTATAACGTTATACCTTTTAACGTTGTACTACATAACGTAATACGTTATAACGTTATACCATATAACGTAATACGTTATAACGTTATACAATATAACGTAATACGATATAACGTTATACCATATAACGTTATACTATATAACGTATTACGTTATAACGTTATACCATATAACGTAATACGTTATAACGTTATACCATATAACGGAATACGTTATAACGTTATACCATATAACGTAATACGTTATAACGTTGTACCATATAACGTAATACGTTATAACGTTATACCTTATAACGTTGTACTACATAACGTAATACGTTATAACGTTGTACCATATAACGTTACACTATATAACGTGTTACGTTATAACTTTATACCATATAACGTTATACTATATAACGTAATACGTTATAACGTTATACCATATAACGTAATACGTTATAACGTTGTACCATATAACGTAATACGTTATAACGTTATACCATATAACGTAATACGTTATAACGTTATACCTTATAACGTTGTGCTACATAACGTAATACGTTATAACTTTATACCTTATAACGTTGTACTACATAACGTAATACGTTATAACGTTGTACTACATAACGTTATAGCATATAACGTAATACGTTATAACTTTATACCTTATAACGTTGTACTACATAACGTAATACGTTATAACGTTGTACTACATAACGTTATAGCATATAACGTAATACGTTATAACGTTATACTATATAACGTAATACCTTATAACGTTATACCATATATCGTAATACGTTATAACGTTATACTATATAACGTAATACCTTATAACGTTATACTATATAACGTAATACCTTATAACGTTATACTATATAACGTAATACGATATAACGTTGTACCATATAACTTTATACTATATAACGTATTACGTTATAACGTTATGCCATATAACGTAATACGTTATAACGTTATAGCATATAACGTAATACGTTATAACGTTATACTATATAACGTACTACCTTATAACGTTAATCCATATAACGTAATACGTTATAACGTTATACTATATAACGTTATACTATATAACGTAATACGTTATAACGTTATACCATATAACGTAATACGTTATAACGTTGTACCATATAACGTAATACGTTATAACGTTATACCTTTTAACGTTGTACTACATAACGTAATACGTTATAACGTTATACCATATAACGTAATACGTTCTAACGTTATACAATATAACGTAATACGATATAACGTTATACCATATAACGTTATACTATATAACGTATTACGTTATAACGTTATACCATATAACGTAATACGTTATAACGTTATAGCATATAACGTAATACGTTATAACGTTATACTATATAACGTTATACTATATAACGTACTACCTTATAACGTTAATCCATATAACGTAATACGTTATAACGTTATACTATATAACGTTATACTATATAACGTAATACGATATAACGTTATACCATATAACGTTATACTATATAACGTATTACGTTATAACGTTATACCATATAACGTTATACTATATAACGTAATACGTTATAACGTTATACCATATAACGTAATACGTTATAACGTTGTACCATGTAACGTATCACGTTATAACGTTATACCATATAACGTTATACCATATAACTGAATACGTTATAACGTTGTACCATATAACGTAATACGTTATAACGTTATACCATATAACGTAATACGTTATAACGTTATACCTTATAACGTTGTACTACATAACGTAATACGTTATAACGTTGTACCATATAACGTTACACTATATAACGTGTTACGTTATAACGTTATACCATATAACGTTATACTATATAACGTAATACGTTATAACGTTATACCATATAACGTAATACGTTATAACGTTGTACCATGTAACGTATCACGTTATAACGTTATACCATATAACGTTATACCATATAACGGAATACGTTATAACGTTGTACCATATAACGTAATACGTTATAACGTTATACCATATAACGTAATACGTTATAACGTTATACCTTATAACGTTGTGCTACATAACGTAATACGTTATAACTTTATACCTTATAACGTTGTACTACATAACGTAATACGTTATAACGTTGTACTACATAACGTTATAGCATATAACGTAATACGTTATAACGTTATACTATATAACGTAATACCTTATAACGTTATACCATATATCGTAATACGTTATAACGTTATACTATATAACGTAATACCTTATAACGTTATACTATATAACGTAATACCTTATAACGTTATACTATATAACGTAATACGATATAACGTTGTACCATATAACTTTATACTATATAACGTATTACGTTATAACGTTATGCCATATAACGTAATACGTTATAACGTTATAGCATATAACGTAATACGTTATAACGTTATACTATATAACGTACTACCTTATAACGTTAATCCATATAACGTAATACGTTATAACGTTATACTATATAACGTTATACTATATAACGTAATACGTTATAACGTTATACCATATAACGTAATACGTTATAACGTTGTACCATATAACGTAATACGTTATAACGTTATACCTTTTAACGTTGTACTACATAACGTAATACGTTATAACTTTATACCTTATAACGTTGTACTACATAACGTAATACGTTATAACGTTGTACTACATAACGTTATAGCATATAACGTAATACGTTATAACGTTATACTATATAACGTAATACCTTATAACGTTATACCATATATCGTAATACGTTATAACGTTATACTATATAACGTAATACCTTATAACGTTATACTATATAACGTAATACCTTATAACGTTATACCATATAACGTAATACGTTCTAACGTTATACAATATAACGTAATACGATATAACGTTATACCATATAACGTTATACTATATAACGTATTACGTTATAACGTTATACCATATAACGTAATACGTTATAACGTTATACCATATAACGGAATACGTTATAACGTTATACCATATAACGTAATACGTTATAACGTTGTACCATATAACGTAATACGTTATAACGTTATACCTTTTAACGTTGTACTACATAACGTAATACCTTATAACGTTATACTATATAACGTAATACCTTGTAACGTTATACTATATAACGTAATACGATATAACGTTGTACCATATAACGTTATACTATATAACGTATTACGTTATAACGTTATGCCATATAACGGAATACGTTATAACGTTATACCTTATAACGTTGTACTACATAACGTAATACGTTATAACGTTGTACCATATAACGTTACACTATATAACGTGTTACGTTATAACTTTATACCATATAACGTTATACTATATAACGTAATACGTTATAACGTTATACCATATAACGTAATACGTTATAACGTTGTACCATATAACGTAATACGTTATAACGTCATACCTTTTAACGTTGTACTACATAACGTAATGCGTTATAACGTTATACCATATAACGTAATACGTTATAACGTTATACAATATAACGTAATACGATATAACGTTATACCATATAACGTTATACTATATCACGTATTACGTTATAACGTTATACCTTATAACGTAATACGTTAAACGTTATACCATATAACGGAATACGTTATAACGTTATACCTTATAACGTTGTACTACATAACGTAATACGTTATAACGTTGTACCATATAACGTTACACTATATAACGTGTTACGTTATAACTTTATACCATATAACGTTATACTATATAACGTAATACGTTATAACGTTATACCATATAACGTAATACGTTATAACGTTGTACCATGTAACGTATCACGTTATAACGTTATACCATATAACGTTATACCATATAACGGAATACGTTATAACGTTGTACCATATAACGTAATACGTTATAACGTTGTACCATATAACGTATTACGTTATAACGTTATAACATATAACGTTATACCATATAACGTAATACGTTATAACGTTGTACCATATAAGGTAATACTTTATAACGTTATACCATATAACGGAATACGTTATAACGTTATACCTTATAACGTTGTACTACATAACGTAATACGTTATAGCGTTGTACCATATAACGTTACACTATATAACGTGTTACGTTATAACGTTATACCATATAACGTTATACTATATAACGTAATACGTTATAACGTTATACCATATAACGTAATACGTTATAACGTTGTACCATGTAACGTATCACGTTATAACGTTATACCATATAACATTATACCATATAACGGAATACGTTATAACGTTGTACCATATAACGTAATACGTTATAACGTTGTACCATATAACGTATCACGTTATAACGTTATACCATATAACGTTATACCATATAACGGAGTACGTTATAACGTTGTACCATATAACGTAATAAGTTATAACGTTGTACCATATAACGTATTACGTTATAACGTTATAACATATAACGTTATACCATACAACTTAATACGTTATAACGTTATACCATATAAAGTAATACGTCATAACGTTATACCATATAACGTAATACGTTATAACGTTATACCATATCACGTAATACGTTATAACGTTATACCATATAACGTATTACGTTCTAACGTTATACCATATAACGTATTACGTTGTAACGTAATACCATATAACGTAATACGTTGTAACGTTATACCATATAACGTTATACTATATAACGTAATACGTTATAACGTTATACCATATAACGTATTACGTTATAACGTTATACCATATAACGTATTACGTTATAACGTTATACCATATAACGTAATACGTTATAACGTTATACTATATAACATAATACATTATAACGTTATACCATATAACGTAATACGTTGAACGTTATACCATATAGCGTTATACTATATAACGTAATACGTTATAACGTTATACCATATAACGTATTACGATATAACGTTGTACCATATAACGTTACACTATATAACGTATTACGTAGTAACGTTATACCATATAACGTTATACTATATAACGTAATACGTTATAACGTTATACCATATAACGTATTACGTTATAATGTTATACCATATAACGTAATACCGTATAAAGTATTACGTTATAACGTTATACCATATAACGTAATACGTTGTAACGTTATACCATATAACGTTATACTATATAACGTAATACGTTATAACGTTATACCATATAACGTAATACCATATAAAGTAATACGTCATAACGTTATACCATATAACGTAATACGTTATAACGTTATACCATATCACGTAATACGTTATAACGTTATACCATATAACGTATTACGTTATAACGTTATACCATATAACGTATTACGTTGTAACGTTATACCTTATAACGTTATACTATATAACGTAATACGTTATAACGTTATACCATATAACCTATTACGTTATAACGTTATACCATATCACGTAATACGTTGAACGTCATACCATATAGCGTTATACTATATAACGTAATACGTTATAACGTTATACCATATAACGTAATACGTTATAACGTTATACCTTATAACGTTGTGCTACATAACGTAATACGTTATAACTTTATACCTTATAACGTTGTACTACATAACGTAATACGTTATAACGTTGTACTACATAACGTTATAGCATATAACGTAATACGTTATAACGTTATACTATATAACGTAATACCTTATAACGTTATACCATATAACGTAATACGTTATAACGTTATACTATATAACGTAATACCTTATAACGTTATACTATATAACGTAATACCTTATAACGTTATACTATATAACGTAATACGATATAACGTTGTACCATATAACTTTATACTATATAACGTATTACGTTATAACGTTATGCCATATAACGTAATACGTTATAACGTTATAGCATATAACGTAATACCTTATAACGTTATACTATATAACGTACTACCTTATAACGTTATACCATATAACGTAATACGTTATAACGTTATACTATATAACGTTATACCATATAACGTAATACGTTATAACGTTGTACCATATAACGTAATACGTTATAACGTTATACCTTTTAACGTTGTACTACATAACGTAATACGTTATAACGTTATACCATATAACGTAATACGTTATAACGTTATACAATATAACGTAATACGATATAACGTTATACCATATAACGTTATACTATATAACGTATTACGTTATAACGTGATACCATATAACGTAATACGTTATAACGTTATACCATATAACGGAATACGTTATAACGTTATACCATATAACGTAATACGTTATAACGTTGTACCATATAACGTAATACGTTATAACGTTATACCTTATAACGTTGTACTACATAACGTAATACGTTATAACGTTGTACCATATAACGTTACACTATATAACGTGTTACGTTATAACTTTATACCATATAACGTTATACTATATAACGTAATACGTTATAACGTTATACCATATAACGTAATACGTTATAACGTTGTACCATATAACGTAATACGTTATAACGTTATACCTTTTAACGTTGTACTACATAACGTAATACGTTATAACGTTATACCATATAACGTAATACGTTATAACGTTATACAATATAACGTAATACGATATAACGTTATACCATATAACGTTATACTATATAACGTATTACGTTATAACGTTATACCATATAACGTAATACGTTATAACGTTATACCATATAACGGAATATGTTATAACGTTATACCTTATAACGTTGTACTACATAACGTAATACGTTATAACGTTGTACCATATAACGTTACACTATATAACGTGTTACGTTATAACTTTATACCATATAGCGTTATACTATATAACGTAATACGTTATAACGTTATACCATATAACGTAATACGTTATAACGTTGTACCATGTAACGTATCACGTTATAACGTTATACCATATAACGTTATACCATATAACGGAATACGTTATAACGTTGTACCATATAACGTAATACGTTATAACGTTGTACCATATAACGTATTACGTTATAACGTTATAACATATAACGTTATACCATATAACGTAATACGTTATAACGTTGTACCCTATAAGGTAATACTTTATAACGTTATACCATATAACGTTATACTATATAACGTAATACGTTATAACGTTATACCATATAACGTAATACGTTATAACGTTGTACCATGTAACGTATCACGTTATAACGTTATACCATATAACGTTATACCATATAACGGAATACGTTATAACGTTGTACCATATAACGTAATACGTTATAACGTTGTACCATATAACGTATTACGTTATAACGTTATAACATATAACGTTATACCATATAACGTAATACGTTATAACGTTGTACCATATAACGTAATACTTTATAACGTTATACCATATAACGTATTACGTTATTGCGCTATACCATGTAGCGTTATACCATATAACGTATTACGTTATAACGTTATAACATATAACGTAATACGTTATAACGTTATACCATATAACGGAATACGTTATAACGTTATACCTTATAACGTTGTACTACATAACGTAATACGTTATAACGTTGTACCATATAACGTTACACTATATAACGTGTTACGTTATAACGTTATACCATATAACGTTATACTATATAACGTAATACGTTATAACGTTATACCATATAACGTAATACGTTATAACGTTGTACCATGTAACGTATCACGTTATAACGTTATACCATATAACGTTATACCATATAACGGAATACGTTATAACGTTGTACCATATAACGTAATACGTTATAACGTTATACCATATAACGTAATACGTTATAACGTTATACCTTATAACGTTGTGCTACATAACGTAATACGTTATAACGTTATACCATATAACGTAATACCATATAAAGTAATACGTTATAACGTTATACCATATAACGTAATACGTTGTAACGTTAAACCATATAACGTTATACTATATAACGTAATACGTTATAACGGTATACCATATAATGTTACACTATATTACTTAATACGTTATAACGTTATACCACATAACGTTATACCATATAAAGTAATACGTCATAACGTTATACCATATAACGTAATACGTTATAACGTTATACCATATCACGTAATACGTTATAACGTTATACCATATAACGTATTACGTTATAACGTTATACCATACAACGTATTACGTTGTAACGTTATACCATATAACGTAATACGTTGTAACGTTATACCATATAACGTTATACTATATAACGTAATACGTTATAACGTTATACCATAGAACGTAATACGTTATAAAGTTATACCATATAACGTATTACGTTATAACGTTATACCATATAACGTAATACGTTGTAATGCTATACCATATAACGTAATACCATATAAAGTAATACGTTATAACGTTATACCATATAACGTAATACGTTGTAACGTTATACCATATAACGTTATACTATATAACGTAATACGTTATAACGTTATACCATATAACGTATTACGTTATAACGTTATACCATATAACGTTACACTATATAACGTAATACGTAGTAACGTTATACCATATAACGTTATACTGTATAACGTAATACGTTATAACGTTATCCCATATAACGTATTACGTTATAACGTTATACCATATAACGTATTACGTTATAACGATAACCATATAACGTTATACAATATAACGTAATACGTTATAACGTTATACCATATAACGTTACACTATATAACTTAATACGTTATAACGTTATACCATATAAAGTAATACGTCATAACGCTATACCATATAACGTAATACGTTTTAACGTTATACCATATCACGTAATACGTTATAACGTTATACCATATAACGTATTACGTTATAACGTTTTAACCATATAACGTATTACGTTGTAACCTTATACCATATAACGTTATACTATATAACGTAATACGTTATAACGTTATACCATATAACCTATTACGTTATAACGTTATACCATATCACGTAATACGTTGAACGTCATACCATATAGCGTTATACTATATAACGTAATACGTTATAACGTTATACCATATAACGTAATACGTTATAACGTTATACCTTATAACGTTGTGCTACATAACGTAATACGTTATAACTTTATACCTTATAACGTTGTACTACATAACGTAATACGTTATAACGTTGTACTACATAACGTTATAGCATATAACGTAATACGTTATAACGTTATACTATATAACGTAATACGTTATAACGTTGTACCATATAACGTAATACGTTATAACGTTGTACCATATAACGTAATACGTTATAACGTTATACCTTTTAACGTTGTACTACATAACGTAATACGTTATAACGTTATACCATATAACGTAATACGTTATAACGTTATACAATATAACGTAATACGATATAACGTTATACCATATAACGTTATACTATATAACGTATTACGTTATAACGTGATACCATATAACGTAATACGTTATAACGTTATACCATATAACGGAATACGTTATAACGTTATACCATATAACGTAATACGTTATAACGTTGTACCATATAACGTAATACGTTATAACGTTATACCTTATAACGTTGTACTACATAACGTAATACGTTATAACGTTGTACCATATAACGTTACACTATATAACGTGTTACGTTATAACTTTATACCATATAACGTTATACTATATAACGTAATACGTTATAACGTTATACCATATAACGTAATACGTTATAACGTTGTACCATATAACGTAATACGTTATAACGTTATACCTTTTAACGTTGTACTACATAACGTAATACGTTATAACGTTATACCATATAACGTAATACGTTATAACGTTATACAATATAACGTAATACGATATAACGTTATACCATATAACGTTATACTATATAACGTATTACGTTATAACGTTATACCATATAACGTAATACGTTATAACGTTATACCATATAACGGAATATGTTATAACGTTATACCTTATAACGTTGTACTACATAACGTAATACGTTATAACGTTGTACCATATAACGTTACACTATATAACGTGTTACGTTATAACTTTATACCATATAGCGTTATACTATATAACGTAATACGTTATAACGTTATACCATATAACGTAATACGTTATAACGTTGTACCATGTAACGTATCACGTTATAACGTTATACCATATAACGTTATACCATATAACGGAATACGTTATAACGTTGTACCATATAACGTAATACGTTATAACGTTGTACCATATAACGTATTACGTTATAACGTTATAACATATAACGTTATACCATATAACGTAATACGTTATAACGTTGTACCCTATAAGGTAATACTTTATAACGTTATACCATATAACGTTATACTATATAACGTAATACGTTATAACGTTATACCATATAACGTAATACGTTATAACGTTGTACCATGTAACGTATCACGTTATAACGTTATACCATATAACGTTATACCATATAACGGAATACGTTATAACGTTGTACCATATAACGTAATACGTTATAACGTTGTACCATATAACGTATTACGTTATAACGTTATAACATATAACGTTATACCATATAACGTAATACGTTATAACGTTGTACCATATAACGTAATACTTTATAACGTTATACCATATAACGTATTACGTTATTGCGCTATACCATGTAGCGTTATACCATATAACGTATTACGTTATAACGTTATAACATATAACGTAATACGTTATAACGTTATACCATATAACGGAATACGTTATAACGTTATACCTTATAACGTTGTACTACATAACGTAATACGTTATAACGTTGTACCATATAACGTTACACTATATAACGTGTTACGTTATAACGTTATACCATATAACGTTATACTATATAACGTAATACGTTATAACGTTATACCATATAACGTAATACGTTATAACGTTGTACCATGTAACGTATCACGTTATAACGTTATACCATATAACGTTATACCATATAACGGAATACGTTATAACGTTGTACCATATAACGTAATACGTTATAACGTTATACCATATAACGTAATACGTTATAACGTTATACCTTATAACGTTGTGCTACATAACGTAATACGTTATAACGTTATACCATATAACGTAATACCATATAAAGTAATACGTTATAACGTTATACCATATAACGTAATACGTTGTAACGTTAAACCATATAACGTTATACTATATAACGTAATACGTTATAACGGTATACCATATAATGTTACACTATATTACTTAATACGTTATAACGTTATACCACATAACGTTATACCATATAAAGTAATACGTCATAACGTTATACCATATAACGTAATACGTTATAACGTTATACCATATCACGTAATACGTTATAACGTTATACCATATAACGTATTACGTTATAACGTTATACCATACAACGTATTACGTTGTAACGTTATACCATATAACGTAATACGTTGTAACGTTATACCATATAACGTTATACTATATAACGTAATACGTTATAACGTTATACCATAGAACGTAATACGTTATAAAGTTATACCATATAACGTATTACGTTATAACGTTATACCATATAACGTAATACGTTGTAATGCTATACCATATAACGTAATACCATATAAAGTAATACGTTATAACGTTATACCATATAACGTAATACGTTGTAACGTTATACCATATAACGTTATACTATATAACGTAATACGTTATAACGTTATACCATATAACGTATTACGTTATAACGTTATACCATATAACGTTACACTATATAACGTAATACGTAGTAACGTTATACCATATAACGTTATACTGTATAACGTAATACGTTATAACGTTATCCCGTATAACGTATTACGTTATAACGTTATACCATATAACGTATTACGTTATAACGATAACCATATAACGTTATACAATATAACGTAATACGTTATAACGTTATACCATATAACGTTACACTATATAACTTAATACGTTATAACGTTATACCATATAAAGTAATACGTCATAACGCTATACCATATAACGTAATACGTTTTAACGTTATACCATATCACGTAATACGTTATAACGTTATACCATATAACGTATTACGTTATAACGTTTTAACCATATAACGTATTACGTTGTAACCTTATACCATATAACGTTATACTATATAACGTAATACGTTATAACGTTATACCATATAACCTATTACGTTATAACGTTATACCATATCACGTAATACGTTGAACGTCATACCATATAGCGTTATACTATATAACGTAATACGTTATAACGTTATACCATATAACGTAATACGTTATAACGTTATACCTTATAACGTTGTGCTACATAACGTAATACGTTATAACTTTATACCTTATAACGTTGTACTACATAACGTAATACGTTATAACGTTGTACTACATAACGTTATAGCATATAACGTAATACGTTATAACGTTATACTATATAACGTAATACCTTATAACGTTATACCATATAACGTAATACGTTATAACGTTATACTATATAACGTAATACCTTATAACGTTATACTATATAACGTAATACCTTATAACGTTATACTATATAACGTAATACGATATAACGTTGTACCATATAACTTTATACTATATAACGTATTACGTTATAACGTTATGCCATATAACGTAATACGTTATAACGTTATAGCATATAACGTAATACCTTATAACGTTATACTATATAACGTACTACCTTATAACGTTATACCATATAACGTAATACGTTATAACGTTATACTATATAACGTTATACCATATAACGTAATACGTTATAACGTTGTACCATATAACGTAATACGTTATAACGTTATACCTTTTAACGTTGTACTACATAACGTAATACGTTATAACGTTATACCATATAACGTAATACGTTATAACGTTATACAATATAACGTAATACGATATAACGTTATACCATATAACGTTATACTATATAACGTATTACGTTATAACGTTATACCATATAACGTAATACGTTATAACGTTATACCATATAACGGAATACGTTATAACGTTATACCATATAACGTAATACGTTATAACGTTGTACCATATAACGTAATACGTTATAACGTTATACCTTATAACGTTGTACTACATAACGTAATACGTTATAACGTTGTACCATATAACGTTACACTATATAACGTGTTACGTTATAACTTTATACCATATAACGTTATACTATATAACGTAATACGTTATAACGTTATACCATATAACGTAATACGTTATAACGTTGTACCATATAACGTAATACGTTATAACGTTATACCTTTTAACGTTGTACTACATAACGTAATACGTTATAACGTTATACCATATAACGTAATACGTTATAACGTTATACAATATAACGTAATACGATATAACGTTATACCATATAACGTTATACTATATAACGTATTACGTTATAACGTTATACCATATAACGTAATACGTTATAACGTTATACCATATAACGGAATATGTTATAACGTTATACCTTATAACGTTGTACTACATAACGTAATACGTTATAACGTTGTACCATATAACGTTACACTATATAACGTGTTACGTTATAACTTTATACCATATAGCGTTATACTATATATCGTAATACGTTATAACGTTATACCATATAACGTAATACGTTATAACGTTGTACCATGTAACGTATCACGTTATAACGTTATACCATATAACGTTATACCATATAACGGAATACGTTATAACGTTGTACCATATAACGTAATACGTTATAACGTTGTACCATATAACGTATTACGTTATAACGTTATAACATATAACGTTATACCATATAACGTAATACGTTATAACGTTGTACCCTATAAGGTAATACTTTATAACGTTATACCATATAACGTTATACTATATAACGTAATACGTTATAACGTTATACCATATAACGTAATACGTTATAACGTTGTACCATGTAACGTATCACGTTATAACGTTATACCATATAACGTTATACCATATAACGGAATACGTTATAACGTTGTACCATATAACGTAATACGTTATAACGTTGTACCATATAACGTATTACGTTATAACGTTATAACATATAACGTTATACCATATAACGTAATACGTTATAACGTTGTACCATATAACGTAATACTTTATAACGTTATACCATATAACGTATTACGTTATTGCGCTATACCATGTAGCGTTATACCATATAACGTATTACGTTATAACGTTATAACATATAACGTAATACGTTATAACGTTATACCATATAACGGAATACGTTATAACGTTATACCTTATAACGTTGTACTACATAACGTAATACGTTATAACGTTGTACCATATAACGTTACACTATATAACGTGTTACGTTATAACGTTATACCATATAACGTTATACTATATAACGTAATACGTTATAACGTTATACCATATAACGTAATACGTTATAACGTTGTACCATGTAACGTATCACGTTATAACGTTATACCATATAACGTTATACCATATAACGGAATACGTTATAACGTTGTACCATATAACGTAATACGTTATAACGTTATACCATATTACGTAATACGTTATAACGTTATACCTTATAACGTTGTGCTACATAACGTAATACGTTATAACGTTATACCATATAACGTAATACCATATAAAGTAATACGTTATAACGTTATACCATATAACGTAATACGTTGTAACGTTAAACCATATAACGTTATACTATATAACGTAATACGTTATAACGGTATACCATATAATGTTACACTATATTACTTAATACGTTATAACGTTATACCACATAACGTTATACCATATAAAGTAATACGTCATAACGTTATACCATATAACGTAATACGTTATAACGTTATACCATATCACGTAATACGTTATAACGTTATACCATATAACGTATTACGTTATAACGTTATACCATACAACGTATTACGTTGTAACGTTATACCATATAACGTAATACGTTGTAACGTTATACCATATAACGTTATACTATATAACGTAATACGTTATAACGTTATACCATAGAACGTAATACGTTATAAAGTTATACCATATAACGTATTACGTTATAACGTTATACCATATAACGTAATACGTTGTAATGCTATACCATATAACGTAATACCATATAAAGTAATACGTTATAACGTTATACCATATAACGTAATACGTTGTAACGTTATACCATATAACGTTATACTATATAACGTAATACGTTATAACGTTATACCATATAACGTATTACGTTATAACGTTATACCATATAACGTTACACTATATAACGTAATACGTAGTAACGTTATACCATATAACGTTATACTGTATAACGTAATACGTTATAACGTTATCCCATATAACGTATTACGTTATAACGTTATACCATATAACGTATTACGTTATAACGATAACCATATAACGTTATACAATATAACGTAATACGTTATAACGTTATACCATATAACGTTACACTATATAACTTAATACGTTATAACGTTATACCATATAAAGTAATACGTCATAACGCTATACCATATAACGTAATACGTTTTAACGTTATACCATATCACGTAATACGTTATAACGTTATACCATATAACGTATTACGTTATAACGTTATAACCATATAACGTATTACGTTGTAACCTTATACCATATAACGTAATACGTTGTAACGTTATACCATATAACGTTACACTATATAACGTAATACGTAGTAACGTTATACCATATAACGTTATACTGTATAACGTAATACGTTATAACGTTATCCCATATAACGTATTACGTTATAACGTTATACCATATAACGTATTACGTTATAACGTTATACCATATAACGTATTACGTTTTAACGTTATACCATATAACGTATTTCGTTACAACGATAACCATATAACGTTATACAATATAACGTAATACGTTATAACGTTATACCATATAACGTTACACTATATAACTTAATACGTTATAACGTTATACCATATAAAGTAATACGTCATAACGCTATACCATATAACGTAATACGTTTTAACGTTATACCATATCACGTAATACGTTATAACGTTATACCATATAACGTATTACGTTATAACGTTATAACCATATAACGTATTACGTTGTAACCTTATACCATATAACGTAATACGTTGTAACGTTATACCAAATAACGTTACACTATATAACGTAATACGTAGTAACGTTATACCATATAACGTTATACTGTATAACGTATTACGTTATAACGTTATACCATGTAACGTAATACGTTATAACGTTATACCATATCACGTAATACGTTATAACGTTATACCATATAACGTATTACGTTATAACGTTATACCATATAACGTAATACGTTATAACGTTATACTATATAACATAATACATTATAACGTTATACCATATAACGTATTACGTTATAATGCTATACCATATAACGTAATACCATATAAAGTAATACGTTATAACGTTATACCATATAACGTAATACGCTGTAACGTTATACCATATAACGTTATACTATATAACGTAATACGTTATAACGTTATACCATATTACGTATTACGTTATAACGTTATACCAAATAACGTTACACTATATAACGTAATACGTAGTAACGTTATACCATATAACGTTATACTGTATAACGTAATACGTTATAACGTTATACCATACAACGTATTACGTTGTAACGTTATACCATATAACGTAAGTCGTTGTAAAGTTATACCATATAACGATATACTATATAACGTAATACGTTATAACGTTATACCATATAACTTATTACGATATAACGTTATACCATATAACGTTACACTATATAACGTAATACGTAGTAACGTTATACCATATAACGTTATACTGTATAACGTAATACGTTATAACGTTATACCATATAACGTATTACGTTATAACGTTATACCATATAACGTAATACGTTATAACGTTATACTATATAACGTATTACGTTATAACGTTATACCATGGAACGTAATACGTTATAACGTTATACCATATAACGGAATACGTTATAACGTTATACCTTATAACGTTGTACTACATAACGTAATACGTTATAACGTTGTACCATATAACGTTACACTATATAACGTAATACGTTGTAACGTTATACCATATAACGTTATACTATATAACGTAATACGTTATAACGTTATACCATATAACGTATTACGTTATAACGTTATACCATATAACGTTACACTATATAACGTAATACGTAGTAACGTTATACCATATAACGTTATACTGTATAACGTAATACGTTATAACGTTATACCATATAACGTATTACGTTATAACGTTATACCATATAACGTAATACGTTATAACGTTGTACCATATAACGTAATACGTTATAACGTTATACCTTTTAACGTTGTACTACATAACGTAATACGTTATAACGTTATACCATATAACGTAATACGTTATAACGTTATACAATATAACGTAATACGATATAACGTTATACCATATAACGTTATACTATATAACGTATTACGTTATAACGTTATACCATATAACGTAATACGTTATAACGTTATACCATATAACGGAATATGTTATAACGTTATACCTTATAACGTTGTACTACATAACGTAATACGTTATAACGTTGTACCATATAACGTTACACTATATAACGTGTTACGTTATAACTTTATACCATATAGCGTTATACTATATAACGTAATACGTTATAACGTTATACCATATAACGTAATACGTTATAACGTTGTACCATGTAACGTATCACGTTATAACGTTATACCATATAACGTTATACCATATAACGGAATACGTTATAACGTTGTACCATATAACGTAATACGTTATAACGTTGTACCATATAACGTATTACGTTATAACGTTATAACATATAACGTTATACCATATAACGTAATACGTTATAACGTTGTACCCTATAAGGTAATACTTTATAACGTTATACCATATAACGTTATACTATATAACGTAATACGTTATAACGTTATACCATATAACGTAATACGTTATAACGTTGTACCATGTAACGTATCACGTTATAACGTTATACCATATAACGTTATACCATATAACGGAATACGTTATAACGTTGTACCATATAACGTAATACGTTATAACGTTGTACCATATAACGTATTACGTTATAACGTTATAACATATAACGTTATACCATATAACGTAATACGTTATAACGTTGTACCATATAACGTAATACTTTATAACGTTATACCATATAACGTATTACGTTATTGCGCTATACCATGTAGCGTTATACCATATAACGTATTACGTTATAACGTTATAACATATAACGTAATACGTTATAACGTTATACCATATAACGGAATACGTTATAACGTTATACCTTATAACGTTGTACTACATAACGTAATACGTTATAACGTTGTACCATATAACGTTACACTATATAACGTGTTACGTTATAACGTTATACCATATAACGTTATACTATATAACGTAATACGTTATAACGTTATACCATATAACGTAATACGTTATAACGTTGTACCATGTAACGTATCACGTTATAACGTTATACCATATAACGTTATACCATATAACGGAATACGTTATAACGTTGTACCATATAACGTAATACGTTATAACGTTATACCATATAACGTAATACGTTATAACGTTATACCTTATAACGTTGTGCTACATAACGTAATACGTTATAACGTTATACCATATAACGTAATACCATATAAAGTAATACGTTATAACGTTATACCATATAACGTAATACGTTGTAACGTTAAACCATATAACGTTATACTATATAACGTAATACGTTATAACGGTATACCATATAATGTTACACTATATTACTTAATACGTTATAACGTTATACCACATAACGTTATACCATATAAAGTAATACGTCATAACGTTATACCATATAACGTAATACGTTATAACGTTATACCATATCACGTAATACGTTATAACGTTATACCATATAACGTATTACGTTATAACGTTATACCATACAACGTATTACGTTGTAACGTTATACCATATAACGTAATACGTTGTAACGTTATACCATATAACGTTATACTATATAACGTAATACGTTATAACGTTATACCATAGAACGTAATACGTTATAAAGTTATACCATATAACGTATTACGTTATAACGTTATACCATATAACGTAATACGTTGTAATGCTATACCATATAACGTAATACCATATAAAGTAATACGTTATAACGTTATACCATATAACGTAATACGTTGTAACGTTATACCATATAACGTTATACTATATAACGTAATACGTTATAACGTTATACCATATAACGTATTACGTTATAACGTTATACCATATAACGTTACACTATATAACGTAATACGTAGTAACGTTATACCATATAACGTTATACTGTATAACGTAATACGTTATAACGTTATCCCATATAACGTATTACGTTATAACGTTATACCATATAACGTATTACGTTATAACGATAACCATATAACGTTATACAATATAACGTAATACGTTATAACGTTATACCATATAACGTTACACTATATAACTTAATACGTTATAACGTTATACCATATAAAGTAATACGTCATAACGCTATACCATATAACGTAATACGTTTTAACGTTATACCATATCACGTAATACGTTATAACGTTATACCATATAACGTATTACGTTATAACGTTATAACCATATAACGTATTACGTTGTAACCTTATACCATATAACGTAATACGTTGTAACGTTATACCATATAACGTTACACTATATAACGTAATACGTAGTAACGTTATACCATATAACGTTATACTGTATAACGTAATACGTTATAACGTTATCCCATATAACGTATTACGTTATAACGTTATACCATATAACGTATTACGTTATAACGTTATACCATATAACGTATTACGTTTTAACGTTATACCATATAACGTATTTCGTTACAACGATAACCATATAACGTTATACAATATAACGTAATACGTTATAACGTTATACCATATAACGTTACACTATATAACTTAATACGTTATAACGTTATACCATATAAAGTAATACGTCATAACGCTATACCATATAACGTAATACGTTTTAACGTTATACCATATCACGTAATACGTTATAACGTTATACCATATAACGTATTACGTTATAACGTTATAACCATATAACGTATTACGTTGTAACCTTATACCATATAACGTAATACGTTGTAACGTTATACCATATAACGTTACACTATATAACGTAATACGTAGTAACGTTATACCATATAACGTTATACTGTATAACGTATTACGTTATAACGTTATACCATGTAACGTAATACGTTATAACGTTATACCATATCACGTAATACGTTATAACGTTATACCATATAACGTATTACGTTATAACGTTATACCATATAACGTAATACGTTATAACGTTATACTATATAACATAATACATTATAACGTTATACCATATAACGTATTACGTTATAATGCTATACCATATAACGTAATACCATATAAAGTAATACGTTATAACGTTATACCATATAACGTAATACGCTGTAACGTTATACCATATAACGTTATACTATATAACGTAATACGTTATAACGTTATACCATATTACGTATTACGTTATAACGTTATACCAAATAACGTTACACTATATAACGTAATACGTAGTAACGTTATACCATATAACGTTATACTGTATAACGTAATACGTTATAACGTTATACCATACAACGTATTACGTTGTAACGTTATACCATATAACGTAAGTCGTTGTAAAGTTATACCATATAACGATATACTATATAACGTAATACGTTATAACGTTATACCATATAACTTATTACGATATAACGTTATACCATATAACGTTACACTATATAACGTAATACGTAGTAACGTTATACCATATAACGTTATACTGTATAACGTAATACGTTATAACGTTATACCATATAACGTATTACGTTATAACGTTATACCATATAACGTAATACGTTATAACGTTATACTATATAACGTATTACGTTATAACGTTATACCATGGAACGTAATACGTTATAACGTTATACCATATAACGGAATACGTTATAACGTTATACCTTATAACGTTGTACTACATAACGTAATACGTTATAACGTTGTACCATATAACGTTACACTATATAACGTAATACGTTGTAACGTTATACCATATAACGTTATACTATATAACGTAATACGTTATAACGTTATACCATATAACGTATTACGTTATAACGTTATACCATATAACGTTACACTATATAACGTAATACGTAGTAACGTTATACCATATAACGTTATACTGTATAACGTAATACGTTATAACGTTATACCATATAACGTATTACGTTATAACGTTATACCATATAACGTAATACGTTATAACGTTATACTATATAACGTAATACGTTATAACGTTATACCATATAACGTATTACGTTATAACGTTATACCATATAACGTTACACTATATAACGTAATACGTTATAACGTTATACCATATCACGTAATACGTTATAACGTTATACCATATAACGTAATACGATATAACGTTATACCATATAACGTTATACTATATAACGTATTACGTTATAACGTTATACCATAGAACGTAATACGTTATAACGTTATACCATATAACGTAATACGTTATAACGTTATACCATATCACGTAATACGTTATAACGTTATACCATATAACGTAATACGATATAACGTTATACCATATAACGTTATACTATATAACGTATTACGTTATAACGTTATACCATAGAACGTAATACGTTATAACGTTATACCATATAACGGAATACGTTATAACGTTATACCTTATAACGTTGTACTACATAACGTAATACGTTATAACGTTGTACCATATAACGTTACACTATATAACGTGTTACGTTATAGCGTTATACCATATAACGTTATACTATATAACGTAATACGTTATAACGTTGTACCATATAACGTAATACTTTATAACGTTATACCATATAACGTATTACGTTATAACGTTATACCATAGAACGTAATACGTTATAACGTTATACCCTATAACGTAATACGTAATAACGTTATACCATATCACGTAATACGTTATAACGTTATACCATATAACGTAATACGATATAACGTTATACCATATAACGTTACACTATATAACGTAATACGTAGTAACGTTATACCATATAACGTTATACTGTATAACGTATTACGTTATAACGTTATACCATATAACGTATTACGTTATAACATTATACTATATAACGTAATACATTATAACGTTATACCACATAACGTTACACTATATAACTTAACACGTTATAACGTTATACCATATAAAGTATAACGTTATATCGTTATACCATATGACGTAATACGTTGTACAGTTATACTATATTACGCAATACGTTGTAACGATTTAATATATAACGTACTACGTTATAACATTATACTATATAACGTAATACATTATAACGTTATACCATATAACGTTACACTATATAACTTAACACGTTATAACGTTATACCATATAACGTTATACTATATACAGTAATACGTCATAACGTTATACCATACAACGTAATACGTTATAAAGTTATACCATATAACGAATTACGTTGTAACGTTATACCATATAACGTAATACGTTGTAACGTTATAAAATATAACGTTATACTATATAACGTAATACGTTATAACGTTATACCATGTAACGTAATACGTTACAACGTTATACCATATAACGTATTACGTTATAACGTTATACCATATAACGTATTACGTTATAACGTTAGACCATATAACGTATTACGTTATAACGTTATACCATATAACGTATTACGTTATAACGTTATACCATATAACTTAATACCATATAAAGTAATACGTAATAACGTTATACCATATAACGATATACTATATAACGTAATACGTTATAACGTTATACCATATAACGTAATACGTTATAACGTTATACCATATAACGTATTACGTTTTAACGTTATACCATATAACGTAATACCATATAAAGTAATACGTTATAACGCTATACCATATAACGATATACTATATAACGTAATACGTTATAACGTTATACCATATAACGTAATACGTTATATCGTTATACCATATAACGTAATACGTTATAACGTTATACCATATAACGTAATACGATATAACGTTATACCATATAACGTTATACTATATAACGTATTACGTTATAACGTTATACCATATAACGTTATACTATATAACGTAATACGTTATAACGTTATACCATATAACGTAATACGTTATAACGTTGTACCATGTAACGTATCACGTTATAACGTTATACTATATAACGTTATACCATATAACGGAATACGTTATAACGTTGTACCATATAACGTAATACGTTATAACTTTATACCTTATAACGTTGTACTACATAACGTAATACGTTATAACGTTGTACTACATAACGTTATAGCATATAATGTAATACGTTGTAACGTTATACCATATAACGTTACACAATATAACGTAATACGTTATAACGTTATACCATATCACGTAATACGTTATAACGTTATACCATATAACGTAATACGATATAACGTTATACCATATAACGTTATACTATATAACGTATTACGTTATAACGTTATACCATAGAACGTAATACGTTATAACGTTATACCATATAACGTAATACGTTATAACGTTATACCTTATAACGTTGTACTACATAACGTAATACGTTATAACGTTGTACCATATAACGTTACACTATATAACGTAATACGTTGTAACGTTATACCAGATAACGTTATACTATATAACGTAATACGTTATAACGTTATACCATATAACGTATTACGTTATAACGTTATACCATATAACGTTACACTATATAACGTAATACGTAGTAACGTTATACCATATAACGTTATACTGTATAACGTAATACGTTATAACGTTATACCATATAACGTATTACGTTATAACGTTATACCATATAACGTAATACGTTATAACGTTATACTATATAACGTAATACGTTATAACGTTATACCATATAACGTATTACGTTATAACGTTATACCATATAACGTTACACTATATAACGTAATACGTTATAACGTTATACCATATCACGTAATACGTTATAACGTTATACCATATAACGTAATACGATATAACGTTATACCATATAACGTTATACTATATAACGTATTACGTTATAACGTTATACCATATAACGTTATACTATATAACGTAATACGTTATAACGTTATACCATATAACGTAATACGTTATAACGTTGTACCATGTAACGTATCACGTTATAACGTTATACCATATAACGTTATACCATATAACGGAATACGTTATAACGTTGTACCATATAACGTAATACGTTATAACGTTATACCATATAACGTAATACGTTATAACGTTATACCATATAACGTTATACTATATAACGTAATACGTTATAACGTTATACCATATAACGTAATACGTTATAACGTTGTACCATGTAACGTATCACGTTATAACGTTATACCATATAACGTTATACCATATAACGGAATACGTTATAACGTTGTACCATATAACGTAATACGTTATAACGTTATACCATATAACGTAATACCTTATAACGTTATACCATATAACGTAATACGTTATAACGTTATACTATATAACGTAATACCTTATAACGTTATACTATATAACGTAATACCTTATAACGTTATACTATATAACGTAATACGATATAACGTTGTACCATATAACTTTATACTATATAACGTATTACGTTATAACGTTATGCCATATAACGTAATACGTTATAACGTTATAGCATATAACGTAATACGTTATAACGTTATACTATATAACGTACTACCTTATAACGTTATACCATATTACGTAATACGTTATAACGTTATACTATATAACGTTATACTATATAACGTAATACGTTATAACGTTATACCATATAACGTAATACGTTATAACGTTGTACCATATAACGTAATACGTTATAACGTTATACCTTTTAACGTTGTACTACATAACGTAATACGTTATAACGTTATACCATATAACGGAATACGTTATAACGTTATACCTTATAACGTTGTACTACATAACGTAATACGTTATAACGTTGTACCATATAACGTTACACTATATAACGTGTTACGTTATAACTTTATACCATATAGCGTTATACTATATAACGTAATACGTTATAACGTTATACCATATAACGTAATACGTTATAACGTTGTACCATGTAACGTATCACGTTATAACGTTATACCATATAACGTTATACCATATAACGGAATACGTTATAACGTTGTACCATATAACGTAATACGTTATAACGTTGTACCATATAACGTATTACGTTATAACGTTATAACATATAACGTTATACCATATAACGTAATACGTTATAACGTTGTACCATATAAGGTAATACTTTATAGCGTTATACCATATAACGTTATACTATATAACGTAATACGTTATAACGTTATACCATATAACGTAATACGTTATAACGTTATACCTTATAACGTTGTGCTACATAACGTAATACGTTATAACTTTATACCTTATAACGTTGTACTACATAACGTAATACGTTATAACGTTGTACTACATAACGTTATAGCATATAACGTAATACGTTATAACGTTATACTATATAACGTAATACCTTATAACGTTATACCATATATCGTAATACGTTATAACGTTATACTATATAACGTAATACCTTATAACGTTATACTATATAACGTAATACCTTATAACGTTATACTATATAACGTAATACGATATAACGTTGTACCATATAACTTTATACTATATAACGTATTACGTTATAACGTTATGCCATATAACGTAATACGTTATAACGTTATAGCATATAACGTAATACGTTATAACGTTATACTATATAACGTACTACCTTATAACGTTATACCTTTTAACGTTGTACTACATAACATAATGCGTTATAACGTTATACCATATAACGTAATACGTTATAACGTTATACAATATAACGTAATACGATATAACGTTATACCATATAACGTTATACTATATCACGTATTACGTTATAACGTTATACCATATAACGTAATACGTTATAACGTTATACCATATAACGGAATACGTTATAACGTTATACCTTATAACGTTGTACTACATAACGTAATACGTTATAACGTTGTACCATATAACGTTACACTATATAACGTGTTACGTTATAACTTTATACCATATAACGTTATACTATATAACGTAATACGTTATAACGTTATACCATATAACGTAATACGTTATAACGTTGTACCATGTAACGTATCACGTTATAACGTTATACCATATAACGTTATACCATATAACGGAATACGTTATAACGTTGTACCATATAACGTAATACGTTATAACGTTGTACCATATAACGTATTACGTTATAACGTTATAACATATAACGTTATACCATATAACGTAATACGTTATAACGTTGTACCATATAAGGTAATACTTTATAACGTTATACCATATAACGGAATACGTTATAACGTTATACCTTATAACGTTGTACTACATAACGTAATACGTTATAACGTTGTACCATATAACGTTACACTATATAACGTGTTACGTTATAACGTTATACCATATAACGTTATACTATATAACGTAATACGTTATAACGTTATACCATATAACGTAATACGTTATAACGTTATACTATATAACGTACTACCTTATAACGTTATACCATATAACGTAATACGTTATAACGTTATACTATATAACGTTATACTATATAACGTAATACGTTATAACGTTATACCATATAACGTAATACGTTATAACGTTGTACCATATAACGTAATACGTTATAACGTTATACCTTTTAACGTTGTACTACATAACGTAATACGTTATAACGTTATACCATATAACGGAATACGTTATAACGTTATACCTTATAACGTTGTACTACATAACGTAATACGTTATAACGTTGTACCATATAACGTTACACTATATAACGTGTTACGTTATAACTTTATACCATATAGCGTTATACTATATAACGTAATACGTTATAACGTTATACCATATAACGTAATACGTTATAACGTTGTACCATGTAACGTATCACGTTATAACGTTATACCATATAACGTTATACCATATAACGGAATACGTTATAACGTTGTACCATATAACGTAATACGTTATAACGTTGTACCATATAACGTATTACGTTATAACGTTATAACATATAACGTTATACCATATAACGTAATACGTTATAACGTTGTACCATATAAGGTAATACTTTATAGCGTTATACCATATAACGTTATACTATATAACGTAATACGTTATAACGTTATACCATATAACGTAATACGTTATAACGTTATACCTTATAACGTTGTGCTACATAACGTAATACGTTATAACTTTATACCTTATATCGTTGTACTACATAACGTAATACGTTATAACGTTGTACTACATAACGTTATAGCATATAACGTAATACGTTATAACGTTATACCATATAACGTAATACGTTATAACGTTATACAATATAACGTAATACGATATAACGTTATACCATATAACGTTATACTATATAACGTATTACGTTATAACGTTATACCATATAACGTAATACGTTATAACGTTATACCATATAACGGAATATGTTATAACGTTATACCTTATAACGTTGTACTACATAACGTAATACGTTATAACGTTGTACCATATAACGTTACACTATATAACGTGTTACGTTATAACTTTATACCATATAGCGTTATACTATATAACGTAATACGTTATAACGTTATACCATATAACGTAATACGTTATAACGTTGTACCATGTAACGTATCACGTTATAACGTTATACCATATAACGTTATACCATATAACGGAATACGTTATAACGTTGTACCATATAACGTAATACGTTATAACGTTGTACCATATAACGTATTACGTTATAACGTTATAACATATAACGTTATACCATATAACGTAATACGTTATAACGTTGTACCCTATAAGGTAATACTTTATAACGTTATACCATATAACGTTATACTATATAACGTAATACGTTATAACGTTATACCATATAACGTAATACGTTATAACGTTGTACCATGTAACGTATCACGTTATAACGTTATACCATATAACGTTATACCATATAACGGAATACGTTATAACGTTGTACCATATAACGTAATACGTTATAACGTTGTACCATATAACGTATTACGTTATAACGTTATAACATATAACGTTATACCATATAACGTAATACGTTATAACGTTGTACCATATAACGTAATACTTTATAACGTTATACCATATAACGTATTACGTTATTGCGCTATACCATGTAGCGTTATACCATATAACGTATTACGTTATAACGTTATAACATATAACGTAATACGTTATAACGTTATACCATATAACGGAATACGTTATAACGTTATACCTTATAACGTTGTACTACATAACGTAATACGTTATAACGTTGTACCATATAACGTTACACTATATAACGTGTTACGTTATAACGTTATACCATATAACGTTATACTATATAACGTAATACGTTTTAACGTTATACCATATAACGTAATACGTTATAACGTTGTACCATGTAACGTATCACGTTATAACGTTATACCATATAACGTTATACCATATAACGGAATACGTTATAACGTTGTACCATATAACGTAATACGTTATAACGTTATACCATATAACGTAATACGTTATAACGTTATACCTTATAACGTTGTGCTACATAACGTAATACGTTATAACGTTATACCATATAACGTAATACCATATAAAGTAATACGTTATAACGTTATACCATATAACGTAATACGTTGTAACGTTAAACCATATAACGTTATACTATATAACGTAATACGTTATAACGGTATACCATATAATGTTACACTATATTACTTAATACGTTATAACGTTATACCACATAACGTTATACCATATAAAGTAATACGTCATAACGTTATACCATATAACGTAATACGTTATAACGTTATACCATATCACGTAATACGTTATAACGTTATACCATATAACGTATTACGTTATAACGTTATACCATACAACGTATTACGTTGTAACGTTATACCATATAACGTAATACGTTGTAACGTTATACCATATAACGTTATACTATATAACGTAATACGTTATAACGTTATACCATAGAACGTAATACGTTATAAAGTTATACCATATAACGTATTACGTTATAACGTTATACCATATAACGTAATACGTTGTAATGCTATACCATATAACGTAATACCATATAAAGTAATACGTTATAACGTTATACCATATAACGTAATACGTTGTAACGTTATACCATATAACGTTATACTATATAACGTAATACGTTATAACGTTATACCATATAACGTATTACGTTATAACGTTATACCATATAACGTTACACTATATAACGTAATACGTAGTAACGTTATACCATATAACGTTATACTGTATAACGTAATACGTTATAACGTTATCCCATATAACGTATTACGTTATAACGTTATACCATATAACGTATTACGTTATAACGATAACCATATAACGTTATACAATATAACGTAATACGTTATAACGTTATACCATATAACGTTACACTATATAACTTAATACGTTATAACGTTATACCATATAAAGTAATACGTCATAACGCTATACCATATAACGTAATACGTTTTAACGTTATACCATATCACGTAATACGTTATAACGTTATACCATATAACGTATTACGTTATAACGTTATAACCATATAACGTATTACGTTGTAACCTTATACCATATAACGTAATACGTTGTAACGTTATACCATATAACGTTACACTATATAACGTAATACGTAGTAACGTTATACCATATAACGTTATACTGTATAACGTAATACGTTATAACGTTATCCCATATAACGTATTACGTTATAACGTTATACCATATAACGTATTACGTTATAACGTTATACCATATAACGTATTACGTTTTAACGTTATACCATATAACGTATTTCGTTACAACGATAACCATATAACGTTATACAATATAACGTAATACGTTATAACGTTATACCATATAACGTTACACTATATAACTTAATACGTTATAACGTTATACCATATAAAGTAATACGTCATAACGCTATACCATATAACGTAATACGTTTTAACGTTATACCATATCACGTAATACGTTATAACGTTATACCATATAACGTATTACGTTATAACGTTATAACCATATAACGTATTACGTTGTAACCTTATACCATATAACGTAATACGTTGTAACGTTATACCATATAACGTTACACTATATAACGTAATACGTAGTAACGTTATACCATATAACGTTATACTGTATAACGTATTACGTTATAACGTTATACCATGTAACGTAATACGTTATAACGTTATACCATATCACGTAATACGTTATAACGTTATACCATATAACGTATTACGTTATAACGTTATACCATATAACGTAATACGTTATAACGTTATACTATATAACATAATACATTATAACGTTATACCATATAACGTATTACGTTATAATGCTATACCATATAACGTAATACCATATAAAGTAATACGTTATAACGTTATACCATATAACGTAATACGCTGTAACGTTATACCATATAACGTTATACTATATAACGTAATACGTTATAACGTTATACCATATTACGTATTACGTTATAACGTTATACCAAATAACGTTACACTATATAACGTAATACGTAGTAACGTTATACCATATAACGTTATACTGTATAACGTAATACGTTATAACGTTATACCATACAACGTATTACGTTGTAACGTTATACCATATAACGTAAGTCGTTGTAAAGTTATACCATATAACGATATACTATATAACGTAATACGTTATAACGTTATACCATATAACTTATTACGATATAACGTTATACCATATAACGTTACACTATATAACGTAATACGTAGTAACGTTATACCATATAACGTTATACTGTATAACGTAATACGTTATAACGTTATACCATATAACGTATTACGTTATAACGTTATACCATATAACGTAATACGTTATAACGTTATACTATATAACGTATTACGTTATAACGTTATACCATGGAACGTAATACGTTATAACGTTATACCATATAACGGAATACGTTATAACGTTATACCTTATAACGTTGTACTACATAACGTAATACGTTATAACGTTGTACCATATAACGTTACACTATATAACGTAATACGTTGTAACGTTATACCATATAACGTTATACTATATAACGTAATACGTTATAACGTTATACCATATAACGTATTACGTTATAACGTTATACCATATAACGTTACACTATATAACGTAATACGTAGTAACGTTATACCATATAACGTTATACTGTATAACGTAATACGTTATAACGTTATACCATATAACGTATTACGTTATAACGTTATACCATATAACGTAATACGTTATAACGTTATACTATATAACGTAATACGTTATAACGTTATACCATATAACGTATTACGTTATAACGTTATACCATATAACGTTACACTATATAACGTAATACGTTATAACGTTATACCATATCACGTAATACGTTATAACGTTATACCATATAACGTAATACGATATAACGTTATACCATATAACGTTATACTATATAACGTATTACGTTATAACGTTATACCATAGAACGTAATACGTTATAACGTTATACCATATAACGTAATACGTTATAACGTTATACCATATCACGTAATACGTTATAACGTTATACCATATAACGTAATACGATATAACGTTATACCATATAACGTTATACTATATAACGTATTACGTTATAACGTTATACCATAGAACGTAATACGTTATAACGTTATACCATATAACGGAATACGTTATAACGTTATACCTTATAACGTTGTACTACATAACGTAATACGTTATAACGTTGTACCATATAACGTTACACTATATAACGTGTTACGTTATAGCGTTATACCATATAACGTTATACTATATAACGTAATACGTTATAACGTTGTACCATATAACGTAATACTTTATAACGTTATACCATATAACGTATTACGTTATAACGTTATACCATAGAACGTAATACGTTATAACGTTATACCCTATAACGTAATACGTAATAACGTTATACCATATCACGTAATACGTTATAACGTTATACCATATAACGTAATACGATATAACGTTATACCATATAACGTTACACTATATAACGTAATACGTAGTAACGTTATACCATATAACGTTATACTGTATAACGTATTACGTTATAACGTTATACCATATAACGTATTACGTTATAACATTATACTATATAACGTAATACATTATAACGTTATACCACATAACGTTACACTATATAACTTAACACGTTATAACGTTATACCATATAAAGTATAACGTTATATCGTTATACCATATGACGTAATACGTTGTACAGTTATACTATATTACGCAATACGTTGTAACGATTTAATATATAACGTACTACGTTATAACATTATACTATATAACGTAATACATTATAACGTTATACCATATAACGTTACACTATATAACTTAACACGTTATAACGTTATACCATATAACGTTATACTATATACAGTAATACGTCATAACGTTATACCATACAACGTAATACGTTATAAAGTTATACCATATAACGAATTACGTTGTAACGTTATACCATATAACGTAATACGTTGTAACGTTATAAAATATAACGTTATACTATATAACGTAATACGTTATAACGTTATACCATGTAACGTAATACGTTACAACGTTATACCATATAACGTATTACGTTATAACGTTATACCATATAACGTATTACGTTATAACGTTAGACCATATAACGTATTACGTTATAACGTTATACCATATAACGTATTACGTTATAACGTTATACCATATAACTTAATACCATATAAAGTAATACGTAATAACGTTATACCATATAACGATATACTATATAACGTAATACGTTATAACGTTATACCATATAACGTAATACGTTATAACGTTATACCATATAACGTATTACGTTTTAACGTTATACCATATAACGTAATACCATATAAAGTAATACGTTATAACGCTATACCATATAACGATATACTATATAACGTAATACGTTATAACGTTATACCATATAACGTAATACGTTATATCGTTATACCATATAACGTAATACGTTATAACGTTATACCATATAACGTAATACGATATAACGTTATACCATATAACGTTATACTATATAACGTATTACGTTATAACGTTATACCATATAACGTTATACTATATAACGTAATACGTTATAACGTTATACCATATAACGTAATACGTTATAACGTTGTACCATGTAACGTATCACGTTATAACGTTATACTATATAACGTTATACCATATAACGGAATACGTTATAACGTTGTACCATATAACGTAATACGTTATAACTTTATACCTTATAACGTTGTACTACATAACGTAATACGTTATAACGTTGTACTACATAACGTTATAGCATATAATGTAATACGTTGTAACGTTATACCATATAACGTTACACAATATAACGTAATACGTTATAACGTTATACCATATCACGTAATACGTTATAACGTTATACCATATAACGTAATACGATATAACGTTATACCATATAACGTTATACTATATAACGTATTACGTTATAACGTTATACCATAGAACGTAATACGTTATAACGTTATACCATATAACGTAATACGTTATAACGTTATACCTTATAACGTTGTACTACATAACGTAATACGTTATAACGTTGTACCATATAACGTTACACTATATAACGTAATACGTTGTAACGTTATACCAGATAACGTTATACTATATAACGTAATACGTTATAACGTTATACCATATAACGTATTACGTTATAACGTTATACCATATAACGTTACACTATATAACGTAATACGTAGTAACGTTATACCATATAACGTTATACTGTATAACGTAATACGTTATAACGTTATACCATATAACGTATTACGTTATAACGTTATACCATATAACGTAATACGTTATAACGTTATACTATATAACGTAATACGTTATAACGTTATACCATATAACGTATTACGTTATAACGTTATACCATATAACGTTACACTATATAACGTAATACGTTATAACGTTATACCATATCACGTAATACGTTATAACGTTATACCATATAACGTAATACGATATAACGTTATACCATATAACGTTATACTATATAACGTATTACGTTATAACGTTATACCATATAACGTTATACTATATAACGTAATACGTTATAACGTTATACCATATAACGTAATACGTTATAACGTTGTACCATGTAACGTATCACGTTATAACGTTATACCATATAACGTTATACCATATAACGGAATACGTTATAACGTTGTACCATATAACGTAATACGTTATAACGTTATACCATATAACGTAATACGTTATAACGTTATACCATATAACGTTATACTATATAACGTAATACGTTATAACGTTATACCATATAACGTAATACGTTATAACGTTGTACCATGTAACGTATCACGTTATAACGTTATACCATATAACGTTATACCATATAACGGAATACGTTATAACGTTGTACCATATAACGTAATACGTTATAACGTTATACCATATAACGTAATACCTTATAACGTTATACCATATAACGTAATACGTTATAACGTTATACTATATAACGTAATACCTTATAACGTTATACTATATAACGTAATACCTTATAACGTTATACTATATAACGTAATACGATATAACGTTATACCTTTTAACGTTGTACTACATAACGTAATACGTTATAACGTTATACCATATAACGGAATACGTTATAACGTTATACCTTATAACGTTGTACTACATAACGTAATACGTTATAACGTTGTACCATATAACGTTACACTATATAACGTGTTACGTTATAACTTTATACCATATAGCGTTATACTATATAACGTAATACGTTATAACGTTATACCATATAACGTAATACGTTATAACGTTGTACCATGTAACGTATCACGTTATAACGTTATACCATATAACGTACTACCTTATAACGTTATACCATATAACGTAATACGTTATAACGTTATACTATATAACGTTATACTATATAACGTAATACGTTATAACGTTATACCATATAACGTAATACGTTATAACGTTGTACCATATAACGTAATACGTTATAACGTTATACCTTTTAACGTTGTACTACATAACGTAATACGTTATAACGTTATACCATATAACGGAATACGTTATAACGTTATACCTTATAACGTTGTACTACATAACGTAATACGTTATAACGTTGTACCATATAACGTTACACTATATAACGTGTTACGTTATAACTTTATACCATATAGCGTTATACTATATAACGTAATACGTTATAACGTTATACCATATAACGTAATACGTTATAACGTTGTACCATGTAACGTATCACGTTATAACGTTATACCATATAAAGTTATACCATATAACGGAATACGTTATAACGTTGTACCATATAACGTAATACGTTATAACGTTGTACCATATAACGTATTACGTTATAACGTTATAACATATAACGTTATACCATATAACGTAATACGTTATAACGTTGTACCATATAAGGTAATACCTTATAGCGTTATACCATATAACGTTATACTATATAACGTAATACGTTATAACGTTATACCATATAACGTAATACGTTATAACGTTATACCTTATAACGTTGTGCTACATAACGTAATACGTTATAACTTTATACCTTATAACGTTGTACTACATAACGTAATACGTTATAACGTTGTACTACATAACGTTATAGCATATAACGTAATACGTTATAACGTTATACTATATAACGTAATACCTTATAACGTTATACCATATATCGTAATACGTTATAACGTTATACTATATAACGTAATACCTTATAACGTTATACTATATAACGTAATACCTTATAACGTTATACTATATAACGTAATACGATATAACGTTGTACCATATAACTTTATACTATATAACGTATTACGTTATAACGTTATGCCATATAACGTAATACGTTATAACGTTATAGCATATAACGTAATACGTTATAACGTTATACTATATAACGTACTACCTTATAACGTTATACTTTTTAACGTTGTACTACATAACATAATGCGTTATAACGTTATACCATATAACGTAATACGTTATAACGTTATACAATATAACGTAATACGATATAACGTTATACCATATAACGTTATACTATATCACGTATTACGTTATAACGTTATACCATATAACGTAATACGTTATAACGTTATACCATATAACGGAATACGTTATAACGTTATACCTTATAACGTTGTACTACATAACGTAATACGTTATAACGTTGTACCATATAACGTTACACTATATAACGTGTTACGTTATAACTTTATACCATATAACGTTATACTATATAACGTAATACGTTATAACGTTATACCATATAACGTAATACGTTATAACGTTGTACCATGTAACGTATCACGTTATAACGTTATACCATATAACGTTATACCATATAACGGAATACGTTATAACGTTGTACCATATAACGTAATACGTTATAACGTTGTACCATATAACGTATTACGTTATAACGTTATAACATATAACGTTATACCATATAACGTAATACGTTATAACGTTGTACCATATAAGGTAATACTTTATAACGTTATACCATATAACGGAATACGTTATAACGTTATACCTTATAACGTTGTACTACATAACGTAATACGTTATAACGTTGTACCATATAACGTTACACTATATAACGTGTTACGTTATAACGTTATACCATATAACGTTATACTATATAACGTAATACGTTATAACGTTATACCATATAACGTAATACGTTATAACGTTATACTATATAACGTACTACCTTATAACGTTATACCATATAACGTAATACGTTATAACGTTATACTATATAACGTTATACTATATAACGTAATACGTTATAACGTTATACCATATAACGTAATACGTTATAACGTTGTACCATATAACGTAATACGTTATAACGTTATACCTTTTAACGTTGTACTACATAACGTAATACGTTATAACGTTATACCATATAACGGAATACGTTATAACGTTATACCTTATAACGTTGTACTACATAACGTAATACGTTATAACGTTGTACCATATAACGTTACACTATATAACGTGTTACGTTATAACTTTATACCATATAGCGTTATACTATATAACGTAATACGTTATAACGTTATACCATATAACGTAATACGTTATAACGTTGTACCATGTAACGTATCACGTTATAACGTTATACCATATAACGTTATACCATATAACGGAATACGTTATAACGTTGTACCATATAACGTAATACGTTATAACGTTGTACCATATAACGTATTACGTTATAACGTTATAACATATAACGTTATACCATATAACGTAATACGTTATAACGTTGTACCATATAAGGTAATACTTTATAGCGTTATACCATATAACGTTATACTATATAACGTAATACGTTATAACGTTATACCATATAACGTAATACGTTATAACGTTATACCTTATAACGTTGTGCTACATAACGTAATACGTTATAACTTTATACCTTATAACGTTGTACTACATAACGTAATACGTTATAACGTTGTACTACATAACGTTATAGCATATAACGTAATACGTTATAACGTTATACTATATAACGTAATACCTTATAACGTTATACCATATATCGTAATACGTTATAACGTTATACTATATAACGTAATACCTTATAACGTTATACTATATAACGTAATACCTTATAACGTTATACTATATAACGTAATACGATATAACGTTGTACCATATAACTTTATACTATATAACGTATTACGTTATAACGTTATGCCATATAACGTAATACGTTATAACGTTATAGCATATAACGTAATACGTTATAACGTTATACTATATAACGTACTACCTTATAACGTTATACCTTTTAACGTTGTACTACATAACATAATGCGTTATAACGTTATACCATATAACGTAATACGTTATAACGTTATACAATATAACGTAATACGATATAACGTTATACCATATAACGTTATACTATATCACGTATTACGTTATAACGTTATACCATATAACGTAATACGTTATAACGTTATACCATATAACGGAATACGTTATAACGTTATACCTTATAACGTTGTACTACATAACGTAATACGTTATAACGTTGTACCATATAACGTTACACTATATAACGTGTTACGTTATAACTTTATACCATATAACGTTATACTATATAACGTAATACGTTATAACGTTATACCATATAACGTAATACGTTATAACGTTGTACCATGTAACGTATCACGTTATAACGTTATACCATATAACGTTATACCATATAACGGAATACGTTATAACGTTGTACCATATAACGTAATACGTTATAACGTTGTACCATATAACGTATTACGTTATAACGTTATAACATATAACGTTATACCATATAACGTAATACGTTATAACGTTGTACCATATAAGGTAATACTTTATAACGTTATACCATATAACGGAATACGTTATAACGTTATACCTTATAACGTTGTACTACATAACGTAATACGTTATAACGTTGTACCATATAACGTTACACTATATAACGTGTTACGTTATAACGTTATACCATATAACGTTATACTATATAACGTAATACGTTATAACGTTATACCATATAACGTAATACGTTATAACGTTGTACCATGTAACGAATCACGTTATAACGTTATACCATATAACATTATACCATATAACGGAATACGTTATAACGTTGTACCATATAACGTAATACGTTATAACGTTGTACCATATAACGTATCACGTTATAACGTTATACCATATAACGTTATACCATATAACGGAATACGATATAACGTTGTACCATATAACGTAATACGTTATAACGTTGTACCATATAACGTATTACGTTATAACGTTATAACATATAACGTTATACCATACAACTTAATACGTTATAACGTTATACCATATAAAGTAATACGTCATAACGGTATACCATATAACGTAATACGTTATAACGTTATACCATATCACGTAATACGTTATAACGTTATACCATATAACGTATTACGTTCTAACGTTATACCATATAACGTATTACGTTGTAACGTAATACCATATAACGTAATACGTTGTAACGTTATACCATATAACGTTATACTATATAACATAATACATTATAACGTTATACCATATAACGTAATACGTTGAACGTTATACCATATAGCGTTATACTATATAACGTAATACGTTATAACGTTATACCATATAACGTATTACGATATAACGTTGTACCATATAACGTTACACTATATAACGTATTACGTAGTAACGTTATACCATATAACGTTATACTATATAACGTAATACGTTATAACGTTATACCATATAACGTATTACGTTATAATGTTATACCATATAACGTAATACCGTATAAAGTAATACGTTATAACGTTATACCATATAACGTAATACGTTGTAACGTTATACCATATAACGTTATACTATATAACGTAATACGTTATAACGTTATACCATATAACGTAATACCATATAAAGTAATACGTCATAACGTTATACCATATAACGTAATACGTTGAACGTTATACCATATAGCGTTATACTATATAACGTAATACGTTATAACGTTATACCATATAACGTATTACGATATAACGTTGTACCATATAACGTTACACTATATAACGTATTACGTAGTAACGTTATACCATATAACGTTATACTATATAACGTAATACGTTATAACGTTATACCATATAACGTATTACGTTATAATGTTATACCATATAACGTAATACCGTATAAAGTAATACGTTATAACGTTATACCATATAACGTAATACGTTATAACGTTATACCATATAACGTATTACGTTATAACGTTATACCATATAACGTATTACGTTATAACGTTATACCACATAACGTAATACGTTATAACGTTATACTATATAACATAATACATTATAACGTTATACCATATAACGTAATACGTTGAACGTTATACCATATAGCGTTATACTATATAACGTAATACGTTATAACGTTATACCATATAACGTATTACGATATAACGTTGTACCATATAACGTTACACTATATAACGTATTACGTAGTAACGTTATACCATATAACGTTATACTATATAACGTAATACGTTATAACGTTATACCATATAACGTATTACGTTATAATGTTATACCATATAACGTAATACCGTATAAAGTAATACGTTATAACGTTATACCATATAACGTAATACGTTGTAACGTTATACCATATAACGTTATACTATATAACGTAATACGTTATAACGTTATACCATATAACGTAATACCATATAAAGTAATACGTCATAACGTTATACCATATAACGTAATACGTTATAACGTTATACCATATCACGTAATACGTTATAACGTTATACCATATAACGTATTACGTTATAACGTTATACCATATAACGTATTACGTTGTAACGTTATACCATATAACGTAATACGTTATAACGTTATACCATATAACGTATTACGTTATAATGTTATACCATATAACGTAATACCATATAAAGTAATACGTTATAACGTTATAACATATAACGTAATACGCTGTAACGTTATACCATATACCGTTATACTATATAAAGTAATAAGTTATAACGTTATACCAAATAACGTATTACGTTATAACGTTATACCATATAACGTAATACGTTATAACGTTATACCATATCACGTATTACGTTATAACGTTATACCATATAACGTAATACGTTGTAACGTTATACCATATAACGTTATACTATATAACGTAATACGTTATAACGTTATACCATATAACGTAATACGATATAATGTAATACGTCATAACGTTATACCATATAACGTAATACGTTATAACGTTATACCACATCACGTAATACGTTATAACGTTATACCATATAAAGTAATACGTCATAACGTTATACCATATAACGTAATACGTTATAACGTTATACCATATAACGTATTACGTTATAATGCTATACCATATAACGTAATACCATATAAAGTAATACGTTATAACGTTATACCATATAACGTAATACGTTGTAACGTTATACCATATAACGTTATACTATATAACGTAATACGTTATAACGGTATACCATATAACGTTACACTATATAACTTAATACGTTATAACGTTATACCATATAACGCTATACCATATAAAGTAATACGTCATAACGTTATACCATATAACGTAATACGTTATAACGTTATACTATATAACATAATACATTATAACGTTATACCATATAACGTATTAAGTTATAATGCTATACCATATAACGTAATACCATATAAAGTAATACGTTATAACGTTATCCCATATAACGTATTACGTTATAACGTTATACCATATAACGTATTACGTTATAACGCTATACCATATAACGTAATACCATATAAAGTATTACGTTATAACGTTATAACATATAACGATATACTGTATAACGTAAAACGTTATAACGTTATACCATATAATGTATTACGTTATAACGTTATACCATATAACGTTGTACCATATAACGTTATACTATATAACGTAATACATTATAATGATATATCATATAACGTATTATGTTATAACGTTATACCATATAACGTAATACCATATAAAGTAATACGATATAACGTTATACCATATAACGATATACTATATAACGTAATACATTATAACGTTATACCATATAAAGTATAAAGTTATATCGTTATACTATATGACGTAATACGTTGTACAGTTATACTATATTACGCAATACGTTGTAACGTTTTAATATATAACGTACTACGTTATAATGTTATACCATATAACGTTACACTATACAACTTAATACGTTATAACGTTATACCATATAAAGTAATACGTCATAACGTTATACCATATAACGTAATACGTTATAACGTTATACCATATAATGTATTACGTTATAACGTTATACCATATAACGTTGTACCATATAACGTTATACTATATAACGTAATACATTATAATGATATATCATATAACGTATTACGTTGTAACGTAATACCATATAACGTAATACGTTGTAACGTTATACCTTATAACGTTATACTATATAACGTAATACGTTATAACGTTATACCATATAACCTATTACGTTATAACGTTATACCATATAACGTAATACGTTGAACGTCATACCATATAGCGTTATACTATATAACGTAATACGTTATAACGTTATACCATATAACGTAATACGTTATAACGTTATACCTTATAACGTTGTGCTACATAACGTAATACGTTATAACTTTATACCTTATAACGTTGTACTACATAACGTAATACGTTATAACGTTGTACTACATAACGTTATAGCATATAACGTAATACGTTATAACGTTATACTATATAACGTAATACCTTATAACGTTATACCATATAACGTAATACGTTATAACGTTATACTATATAACGTAATACCTTATAACGTTATACTATATAACGTAATACCTTATAACGTTATACTATATAACGTAATACGATATAACGTTGTACCATATAACTTTATACTATATAACGTATTACGTTATAACGTTATGCCATATAACGTAATACGTTATAACGTTATAGCATATAACGTAATACGTTATAACGTTATACTATATAACGTACTACCTTATAACGTTATACCATATAACGTAATACGTTATAACGTTATACTATATAACGTTATACCATATAACGTAATACGTTATAACGTTGTACCATATAACGTAATACGTTATACCTTTTAACGTTGTACTACATAACGTAATACGTTATAACGTTATACCATATAACGTAATACGTTATAACGTTATACAATATAACGTAATACGATATAACGTTATACCATATAACGTTATACTATATAACGTATTACGTTATAACGTTATACCATATAACGTAATACGTTATAACGTTATACCATATAACGGAATACGTTATAACGTTATACCATATAACGTAATACGTTATAACGTTGTACCATATAACGTAATACGTTATAACGTTATACCTTTTAACGTTGTACTACATAACGTTATACCTTATAACGTTATACTATATAACGTAATACCTTGTAACGTTATACTATATAACGTAATACGATATAACGTTGTACCATATAACGTTATACTATATAACGTATTACGTTATAACGTTATGCCATATAACGGAATACGTTATAACGTTATACCTTATAACGTTGTACTACATAACGTAATACGTTATAACGTTGTACCATATAACGTTACACTATATAACGTGTTACGTTATAACTTTATACCATATAACGTTATACTATATACCGTAATACGTTATAACGTTATACCATATAACGTAATACGTTATAACGTTGTACCATATAACGTAATACGTTATAACGTTATACCTTTTAACGTTGTACTACATAACGTAATACGTTATAACGTTATACCATATAACGTAATACGTTATAACGTTATACAATATAACGTAATACGATATAACGTTATACCATATAACGTTATACTATATAACGTATTACGTTATAACGTTATACCATATAACGTAATACGTTATAACGTTATACCATATAACGGAATACGTTATAACGTTATACCTTATAACGTTGTACTACATAACGTAATACGTTATAACGTTGTACCATATAACGTTACACTATATAACGTGTTACGTTATAACTTTATACCATATAGCGTTATACTATATAACGTAATACGTTATAACGTTATACCATATAACGTAATACGTTATAACGTTGTACCATGTAACGTATCACGTTATAACGTTATACCATATAACGTTATACCATATAACGGAATACGTTATAACGTTGTACCATATAACGTAATACGTTATAACGTTGTACCATATAACGTATTACGTTATAACGTTATAACATATAACGTTATACCATATAACGTAATACGTTATAACGTTGTACCATATAAGGTAATACTTTATAACGTTATACCATATAACGTTATACTATATAACGTAATACGTTATAACGTTATACCATATAACGTAATACGTTATAACGTTGTACCATATAACGTATTACGTTATAACGTTATAACATATAACGTTATACCATATAACGTAATACGTTATAACGTTGTACCATATAACGTAATACTTTATAACGTTATACCATATAATGTATTACGTTATTGCGCTATACCATGTAGCGTTATACCATATAACGTATTACGTTATAACGTTATAACATATAACGTAATACGTTATAACGTTATACCATATAACGGAATACGTTATAACGTTATACCTTATAACGTTGTACTACATAACGTAATACGTTATAACGTTGTACCATATAACGTTACACTATATAACGTGTTACGTTATAACGTTATACCATATAACGTTATACTATATAACGTAATACGTTATAACGTTATACCATATAACGTAATACGTTATAACGTTGTACCATGTAACGTATCACGTTATAACGTTATACCATATAACGTTATACCATATAACGGAATACGTTATAACGTTGTACCATATAACGTAATACGTTATAACGTTATACCATATAACGTAATACGTTATAACGTTATACCTTATAACGTTGTGCTACATAACGTAATACGTTATAACTTTATACCTTATAACGTTGTACTACATAACGTAATACGTTATAACGTTGTACTACATAACGTTATAGCATATAACGTAATACGTTATAACGTTATACTATATAATGTAATACCTTATAACGTTATACCATATATCGTAATACGTTATAACGTTATACTATATAACGTAATACCTTATAACGTTATACTATATAACGTAATACCTTATAACGTTATACTATATAACGTAATACGATATAACGTTGTACCATATAACTTTATACTATATAACGTATTACGTTATAACGTTATGCCATATAACGTAATACGTTATAACGTTATAGCATATAACGTAATACGTTATAACGTTATACTATATAACGTACTACCTTATAACGTTAATCCATATAACGTAATACGTTATAACGTTATACTATATAACGTTATACTATATAACGTAATACGTTATAACGTTATACCATATAACGTAATACGTTATAACGTTGTACCATATAACGTAATACGTTATAACGTTATACCTTTTAACGTTGTACTGCATAACGTAATACGTTATAACGTTATACCATATAACGTAATACGTTATAACGTTATACAATATAACGTAATACGATATAACGTTATACCATATAACGTTATACTATATAACGTATTACGTTATAACGTTATACCATATAACGTAATACGTTATAACGTTATACCATATAACGGAATACGTTATAACGTTATACCATATAACGTAATACGTTATAACGTTGTACCATATAACGTAATACGTTATAACGTTATACCTTTTAACGTTGTACTACATAACGTAATACCTTATAACGTTAATCCATATAACGTAATACGTTATAACGTTATACTATATAACGTTATACTATATAACGTAATACGTTATAACGTTATACCATATAACGTAATACGTTATAACGTTGTACCATATAACGTAATACGTTATAACGTTATACCTTTTAACGTTGTACTACATAACGTAATACGTTATAACGTTATACCATATAACGTAATACGTTATAACGTTATACCATATAACGTAATACGTTATAACGTTATACCATATAACGTATTACGTTATAACGTTATACCATATAACGTATTACGTTATAACGTTATACCATATAACGTAATACGTTATAACGTTATACTATATAACATAATACATTATAACGTTATACCATATAACGTAATACGTTGAACGTTATACCATATAGCGTTATACTATATAACGTAATACGTTATATCGTTATACCATATAACGTATTACGATATAACGTTGTACCATATAACGTTACACTATATAACGTATTACGTAGTAACGTTATACCATATAACGTTATACTATATAACGTAATACGTTATAACGTTATACCATATAACGTATTACGTTATAATGTTATACCATATAACGTAATACCGTATAAAGTAATACGATATAACGTTATACCATATAACGTATTACGTTGTAACGTTATACCATATAATTTAATACGTTGTAACGTTATACCATATAACGTTATACTATATAACGTAATACGTTATAACGTTATACCATATAACGTAATACCATATAAAGTAATACGTCATAACGTTATACCATATAACGTAATACGTTATAACGTTATACCACATCACGTAATACGTTATAACGTTATACCATATAACGTATTACGTTATAACGTTATACCATATAACGTATTACGTTGTAACGTTATACCATATAACGTAATACGTTATAACGTTATACCAAATAACGTATTACGTTATAACGTTATACCATATAACGTAATACGTTATAACGTTATACCATATCACGTATTACGTTATAACGTTATACCATATAACGTAATACGTTGTAACGTTATACCATATAACGTTATACTATATAACGTAATACGTTATAACGTTATACCATATAACGTAATACCATATAATGTAATACGTCATAACGTTATACCATATAACGTAATACGTTATAACGTTATACCACATCACGTAATACGTTATAACGTTATACCATATAAAGTAATACGTCATAACGTTATACCATATAACGTAATACGTTATAACGTTATACCATATAACGTATTACGTTATAATGCTATACCATATAACGTAATACCATATAAAGTAATACGTTATAACGTTATACCATATAACGTAATACGTTATAACGGTATACCATATAACGTTACACTATATAACTTAATACGTTATAACGTTATACCATATAACGCTATACCATATAAAGTAATACGTCATAACGTTATACCATATAACGTAATACGTTATAACGTTATACTATATAACATAATACATTATAACGTTATACCATATAACGTATTAAGTTATAATGCTATACCATATAACGTAATACCATATAAAGTAATACGTTATAACGTTATCCCGTATAACGTATTACGTTATAACGTTATACCATATAACGTATTACGTTATAACGCTATACCATATAACGTAATACCATATAAAGTATTACGTTATAACGTTATAACATATAACGTAATACGCTGTAACGTTATACCATATACCGTTATACTATATAAAGTAATAAGTTATAACGTTATACCATATAACGTAATACGTTGTAACGTTATACCATATAACGTAATACGTTGTAACGTTATACCATATAACGTTATACTATATAACGTAATACATTATAACGTTATACCACATCACGTAATACGTTATAACGTTATACCATATAACGTAATACCATATAAAGTAATACGTCATAACGTTATACCATATAACGTAATACGATATAACGTTATACCACATCACGTAATACGTTATAACGGTATACCATATAACGTTACACTATATAACTTAATACGTTATAACGTTATACCATATAACGCTATACCATATAAAGTAATACGTCATAACGTTATACCATATAACGTAATACGTTATAACGTTATACTATATAACATAATACATTATAACGTTATACCATATAACGTATTAAGTTATAATGCTATACCATATAACGTAATACCGTATAAAGTAATACGATATAACGTTATACCATATAACGTATTACGTTGTAACGTTATACCATATAACGTAATACGTTGTAACGTTATACCATATAACGTTATACTATATAACGTAATACGTTATAACGTTATACCATATAACGTAATACCATATAAAGTAATACGTCATAACGTTATACCATATAACGTAATACGATATAACGTTATACCACATCACGTAATACGTTATAACGTTATACCATATAACGTATTACGTTCTAACGTTATACCATATAACGTATTACGTTGTAACGTAATACCATATAACGTAATACGTTGTAACGTTATACCTTATAACGTTATACTATATAACGTAATACGTTATAACGTTATACCAAATAACGTATTACGTTATAACGTTATACCATATAACGTTGTACCATATAACGTTGTACTATATAACGTAATACATTATAATGATATATCATATAACGTGTTACGTTATAACGTTATACTATATGACGTAATACGTTGTACAGTTATACTATATTACGCAATACGTTGTAACGTTTTACCATATATCGTAATACGTTATAACGTAATACCATATAAAGTAATACGTTATAACGTTATAACATATAACGTAATACGCTGTAACGTTATACCATATACCGTTATACTATATAAAGTAATAAGTTATAACGTTATACCAAATAACGTATTACGTTATAACGTTATACCATATAACGTTGTACCATATAACGTTATACTATATAACGTAATACATTATAATGATATATCATATAACGTGTTACGTTATAACGTTATACTATATGACGTAATACGTTGTACAGTTATACTATATTACGCAATACGTTGTAACGTTTTACCATATAACGTAATACGTTATAACGTTATACCATATAACGTATTACGTTATAGCGTTATACGATATAACGTAATACCATATAAAGTAATACGTTATAACGCTACACCATATAACGTTATACTATATAACGTAATACGTTATAACGTTATACCATATAACGTATTACGTTATTACGTTATACCATATAACGTATTACGTTATAACGTTATACCATATAACGTAATACGTTATAACGTTATACCATATCACGTATTACGTTATAACGTTATACCATATAACGTATTACGTTGTAACGTTATACCATATAACGTAATACGTTGTAACGTTATACCATATAACGTTATACTATATAACGTAATACGTTATAACGTTATACCATATAACGTAATACCATATAATGTAATACGTCATAACGTTATACCATATAACGTAATACGTTATAACGTAATACCACATCACGTAATACGTTATAACGATATACCATATAAAGTAATACGTCATAACGTTATACCATATAACGTAATACGTTATAACGTTATACCATATAACGTATTACGTTATAATGCTATACCATATAACGTAATACCATATAAAGTAATACGTTATAACGTTATACCATATAACGTAATACGTTGTAACGTTATACCATATAACGTTATACTATATAACGTAATACGTTATAACGGTATACCATATAACGTTACACTATATAACTTAATACGTTATAACGTTATACCATATAACGCTGTACCATATAAAGTAATACGTCATAACGTTATACCATATAACGTAATACGTTATAACGTTATACTATATAACATAATACATTATAACGTTATACCATATAACGTATTAAGTTATAGTGCTATACCATATAACGTAATACCATATAAAGTAATACGTTATAACGTTATACCATATAACGTAATACGTTGTAACGTTATACCATATAACGTTATACTATATAACGTAATACGTTATAACGGTATACCATATAACGTTACACTATATAACTTAATACGTTATAACGTTATACCATATAACGTTATACCATATAAAGTAATACGTTATAACGGTATACCATATAACGTTACACTATATAACTTAATACGTTATAACGTTATACCATATAACGTTATACCATATAAAGTAATACGTCATAACGTTATACTATATAACGTAATACGTTATAACGTTATACCATAGAACGTAATACGTTATAACGTTATACCATATAACGTATTACGTTATAACGTTATACCATATAACGTAATACGTTATAACGTTATACTATATAACATAATACATTATAACGTTATACCATATAACGTTACACTATATAACGTAATACGTAGTAACGTTATACCATAGAACGTAATACGTTATAACGTTATACCATATAACGTATTACGTTGTAACGTTATACCACAAAACGTAATTCGTTGTAACGTTATACCATATAACGTTATACTATATAACGTAATACGTTATAACGTTATACCATAGAACGTAATACGTTATAACGTTATACCATATAACGTATTACGTTATAACGTTACACCATATAACGTAATACGTTATAACGTTATACTATATAACATAATACATTATAACGTTATACCATATAACGTATTACGTTATAATGCTATACCATATAACGTAATACCATATAAAGTAATACGTTATAACGTTATACCATATAACGTAATACGTTGTAACGTTATACCATATAACGTTATACTATATAACGTAATACGTTATAACGTTATACCATATAACGTATTACGTTATAACGTTATACCATATAACGTTACACTATATAACGTAATACGTAGTAAATTTATACCATATAACGTTATACTGTATAACGTAATACGTTATAACGTTATACCATATAACGTATTACGTTATAACGTTATACCATATAACGTATTACGTTATAACGTTATACCATATAACGTATTACGTTATGACGTTATACCATATAACGTAATACCATATAAAGTAATACGTTATAACGTTATACCATATAACGATATACTATATAACGTAATACGTTATAACGTTATACATTATAATGATATATCATATAACGTATTACGCTATAACGTTATACCCTATAATGTAATACCATATAAGGTAATACGTTATAACGTTATACCATATACCGATATACTATATAACGTAATACATTATAACGTTATACCATATAACGTTAAACTATATAACTTAATACGTTATAACGTTATACCATATAACGTTATACCATATAAAGTAATACGTCATAACGTTATACCATATAACGTAATACGTTATAACGTTATACCATATAACGTAATACCATATAAAGTAATACGTTATAACGTTATACCATATAACGATATACTATATAACGTAATACGTTATAACGTTATACTATATAACATAATACATTATAACGTTATACCATATAACGTATTACGTTATAATGCTATACCATATAACGTAATACCATATAAAGTAATACGTTATAACGTTATACCATATAACGTAATACGTTGTAACGTTATACCATATAACGTTATACTGTATAACGTATTACGTTATAACGTTATACCATGTAACGTAATACGTTATAACGTTATACTATATAACATAATACATTATAACGTTATACCATATAACGTATTACGTTATAATGCTATACCATATAACGTAATACCATATAAAGTAATACGTTATAACGTTATACCATATAACGTAATACGTTGTAACGTTATACCATATAACGTTATACTATATAACGTAATACGTTATATCGGTATACCATATAACGTTACACTATATAACTTAATACGTTATAACGTTATACCATATAACGTTATACCATATAAAGTAATACGTCATAACGTAATACCATATAAAGTAATACGTTATAACGTTATACCATATAACGTAATACGCTGTAACGTTATACCATATAACGTTATACTATATAACGTAATACGTTATAACGTTATACCATATTACGTATTACGTTATAAGGTTATACCAAATAACGTTACACTATATAACGTAATACGTAGGAACGTTATACCATATAACGTTATACTGTATAACGTAATACGTTATAACGTTATACCATATAACGTATTACGTTGTAACGTTATACCATATAACGTAAGTCGTTGTAAAGTTATACCATATAACGTTATACTATATAACGTAATACGTTATAACGTTATACCATATAACTTATTACGATATAACGTTATACCATATAACGTTACACTATATAACGTAATACGTAGTAACGTTAAACCATATAACGTTATACTATATAACGTAATACGTTATAACGTTATACCATATAACGTATTACGTTATAATGTTATACCATATAACGTAATACCATATAAAGTAATACGTTATAACGTTATAACATATAACGTAATACGTTGTAACGTTATACCATATGACGTTATACTATATAAAGTAATAAGTTATAACGTTATACCAAATTACGTATTACGTTATAACGTTATACCATATAACGTTGTACCATATAACGTTATACTATATAACGTAACACATTATAATGATATATCATATAACGTGTTACGTTATGACGTTATACTATATGACGTAATACGTTGTACAGTTATACTATATTACGCAATACGTTGTAACGTTTTACCATATAACGTAATACGTTATAACGTTATACCATATAACGTATTACGTTATAACGTTATACCATATAACGTAATACCATGTAAAGTAATACGTTATAACGCTACACCATATAACGATATACTATATAACGTTATGCGTTATAACGTTATACCATATAACATAATACGTTATAACGTTATACCATATAACGTATTACGTTATAACGTTATACCATATAACGTTGCACCATATAACGTTATACTATATAACGTAATACATTATAATGATATATCATATAACGTATTACGCTATAACGTTATACCCTATAATGTAATACCATATAAGGTAATACGTTATAACGTTATACCATATACCGATATACTATATAACGTAATACATTATAACGTTATACCATATAACGTTAAACTATATAACTTAATACGTTATAACGTTATACCATATAACGTTATACCATATAAAGTAATACGTCATAACGTTATACCATATAACGTAATACGTTATAACGTTATACCATATAACGTATTACGTTATAACGTTATACCATATAACGTAATACGTTATAACGTTATACTATATAACATAATACATTATAACGTTATACCATATAACGTATTACGCTATAATGCTATACCATATAACGTAATACCATATAAAGTAATACGTTATAACGTTATACCATATAACTTAATACCATATAAAGTAATACGTAATAACGTTGTACCATATAACGATATACTATATAACGTAATACGTTATAACGTTATACCATATAACGTAATACGTTATAACGTTATACCATATAACGTATTACGTTTTAACGTTATACCATATAACGTAATACCATATAAAGTAATACGTTATAACGCTATACCATATAACGATATACTATATAACGTAATACGTTATAACGTTATACCATATAACGTAATACGTTATATCGTTATACCATATAACGTAATACGTTATAACGTTATACCATATAACGTAATACGATATAACGTTATACATATAACGTTATACTATATAACGTATTACGTTATAACGTTATACCATATAACGTTATACTATATAACGTAATACGTTATAACGTTATACCATATAACATAATACGTTATAACGTTATACCATATAACGTATTACGTTATAACGTTATACCATATAACGTTGCACCATATAACGTTATACTATATAACGTAATACATTATAATGATATATCATATAACGTATTACGCTATAACGTTATACCATATAATGTAATACCATATAAGGTAATACGTTATAACGTTATACCATATACCGATATACTATATAACGTAATACATTATAACGTTATACCATATATCGTTAAACTATATAACTTAATACGTTATAACGTTATACCATATAACGTTATACCATATAAAGTAATACGTCATAACGTTATACCATATAACGTAATACGTTATAACGTTATACCATATAACGTATTACGTTATAACGTTATACCATATAACGTAATACGTTATAACGTTATACTATATAACATAATACATTATAACGTTATACCATATAACGTATTACGCTATAATGCTATACCATATAACGTAATACCATATAAAGTAATACGTTATAACGTTATACCATATAACTTAATACCATATAAAGTAATACGTAATAACGTTATACCATATAACGATATACTATATAACGTAATACGTTATAACGTTATACCATATAACGTAATACGTTATAACGTTATACCATATAACGTATTACGTTTAAACGTTATACCATATAACGTAATACCATATAAAGTAATACGTTATAACGCTATACCATATAACGATATACTATATAACGTAATACGTTATAACGTTATACCATATAACGTAATACGTTATATCGTTATACCATATAACGTAATACGTTATAACGTTATACCATATAACGTAATACGATATAACGTTATACATATAACGTTATACTATATAACGTATTACGTTATAACGTTATACCATATAACGTTATACTATATAACGTAATACGTTATAACGTTATACCATATAACGTAATACGTTATAACGTTGTACCATGTAACGTATCACGTTATAACGTTATACCATATAACGTTATACCATATAACGGAATACGTTATAACGTTGTACCATATAACGTAATACGTTATAACGTTATACCATATAACGTAATACGTTATAACGTTATACCTTATAACGTTGTGCTACATAACGTAATACGTTATAACTTTATACCTTATAACGTTGTACTACATAACGTAATACGTTATAACGTTGTACTACATAACGTTATAGCATATAATGTAATACGTTGTAACGTTATACCATATAACGTTACACAATATAACGTAATACGTTATAACGTTATACCATATAACGTAATACGATATAACGTTATACCATATAACGTTATACTATATAACGTATTACGTTATAACGTTATACCATAGAACGTAGTACGTTATAACGTTATACCATATAACGGAATACGTTATAACGTTATACCTTATAACGTTGTACTACATAACGTAATACGTTATAACGTTGTACCATATAACGTTACACTATATAACGTAATACGTTGTAACGTTATACCATATAACGTTATACTATATAACGTAATACGTTATAACGTTATACCATATAACGTATTACGTTATAACGTTATACCATATAACGTTACACTATATAATGTAATACGTAGTAACGTTATACCATATAACGTTACACTATATAACGTAATACGATATAACGTTATACCATATAACGTTATACTATATAACGTATTACGTTATAACGTTATACCATAGAACGTAGTACGTTATAACGTTATACCATATAACGGAATACGTTATAACGTTATACCTTATAACGTTGTACTACATAACGTAATACGTTATAACGTTGTACCATATAACGTTACACTATATAACGTAATACGTTGTAACGTTATACCATATAACGTTATACTGTATAACGTATTACGTTATAACGTTATACCATATAACGTATTACGTTATAACATTCTACTATATAACGTAATACATTATAACGTTATACCATATAACGGAATACGTTATAACGTTGTACCATATAACGTAATACGTTATATCGTTATACCATATAACGTAATACGTTATAACGTTATACCATATAACGTAATACGATATAACGTTATACCATATAACGTAATACGATATAACGTTATACCATATAATGTTATACTATATAACGTATTACGTTATAACGTTATACCATATAACGTTATACTATATAACGTAATACGTTATAACATTATACCATATAACGTAATACGTTATAACGTTGTACCATGTAACGTATCACGTTATATCGTTATACCATATAACGTAATACGTTATAACGTTATACCATATAACGTAATACGTTATAACGTTATACCATATAACGTAATACGTTATAACGTTATACCATATAACGTAATACGATATAACGTTATACCATATAACGTAATACGATATAACGTTATACCATATAACGTAATACGTTATAACGTTATACCATATAACGTAATACGTTATAACGTTATACCATATAACGTAATACGATATAACGTTATACCATATAACGTTATACTATATAACGTATTACGTTATAACGTTATACCATATAACGTTATACTATATAACGTAATACGTTATAACATTATACCATATAACGTAATACGTTATAACGTTATACCATATAACGTAATACGTTATAACGTTATACCATATAACGTAATACATTATAACGTTATACCATATAACGGAATACGTTATAACGTTGTACCATATAACGTAATACGTTATATCGTTATACCATATAACGTAATACGTTATAACGTTATGCCATATAACGTAATACGATATAACGTTATACCATATAACGTAATACGATATAACGTTATACCATATAACGTTATACTATATAACGTATTACGTTATAACGTTATACCATATAACGTTATACTATATAACGTAATACGTTATAACATTATACCATATAACGTAATACGTTATAACGTTGTACCATGTAACGTATCACGTTATATCGTTATACCATATAACGTAATACGTTATAACGTTATACCATATAACGTAATACGTTATAACGTTATACCATATAACGTAATACGTTATAACGTTATACCATATAACGTAATACGATATAACGTTATACCATATAACGTAATACGATATAACGTTATACCATATAACGTAATACGTTATAACGTTATACCATATAACGTAATACGTTATAACGTTATACCATATAACGTAATACGTTATAACGTTATACCATATAACGTAATACGATATAACGTTATACCATATAACGTAATACGATATAACGTAATACGATATAACGTTATACCATATAACGTTATACTATATAACGTATTACGTTATAACGTTATACCATATAACGTTATACTATATAACGTAATACGTTATAACATTATACCATATAAAGTAATACGTTATAACGTTATACCATATAACGTAATACGTTGTAACGTTATACCATATAACGTTATTCTATATAACGTAATACGTTATAACGTTATACCATATAACGTAATACCATATAAAGTAATACGTTATAACGTTATACCATATAACGATATACTATATAACGTAATACGTTATAACGTTATACTATATAACATAATACATTATAACGTTATACCATATAACGTATTACGTTATAATGCTATACCATATAACGTAATACCATATAAAGTAATACGTTATAACGTTATACCATATAACGTAATACGTTGTAACGTTATACCATATAACGTTATACTGTATAACGTATTACGTTATAACGTTATACCATGTAACGTAATACGTTATAACGTTATACTATATAACATAATACATTATAACGTTATACCATATAACGTATTACGTTATAATGCTATACCATATAACGTAATACCATATAAAGTAATACGTTATAACGTTATACCATATAACGTAATACGTTGTAACGTTATACCATATAACGTTAAACTATATAACGTAATACGTTATATCGGTATACCATATAACGTTACACTATATAACTTAATACGTTATAACGTTATACCATATAAAGTAATACGTCATAACGTTATACCATATAACGTAATACGTTATAACGTTATACCATATCACGTAATACGTTATAACGTTATACCATATAACGTATTACGTTATAACGTTATACCATATAACTTATTACGTTGTAACGTTATAAGATATAACGTAATACGTTGTAGCGTTATACCATATAACGTTATACTATATAACGTAATACGTTATAACGTTATACCATAGAACGTAATACGTTATAAAGTTATACCATATAACGTATTACGTTATAACGTTATACCATATAACGTAATACGTTATAACGTTATACTATATAACATAATACATTATAACGTTATACCATATAACGTATTACGTTATAATGCTATACCATATAACGTAATACCATATAAAGTAATACGTTATAACGTTATACCATATAACGTAATACGCTGTAACGTTATACCATATAACGTTATACTATATAACGTAATACGTTATAACGTTATACCATATTACGTATTACGTTATAAGGTTATACCAAATAACGTTACACTATATAACGTAATACGTAGTAACGTTATACCATATAACGTTATACTGTATAACGTAATACGTTATAACGTTATACCATATAACGTATTACGTTGTAACGTTATACCATATAACGTAAGTCGTTGTAAAGTTATACCATATAACGTTATACTATATAACGTAATACGTTATAACGTTATACCATATAACTTATTACGATATAACGTTATACCATATAACGTTACACTACATAACGTAATACGTAGTAACGTTAAACCATATAACGTTATACTATATAACGTAATACGTTATAACGTTATACCATATAACGTATTACGTTATAATGTTATACCATATAACGTAATACCATATAAAGTAATACGTTATAACGTTATAACATATAACGTAATACGTTGTAACGTTATACCATATGACGTTATACTATATAAAGTAATAAGTTATAACGTTATACCAAATTACGTATTACGTTATAACGTTATACCATATAACGTTGTACCATATAACGTTATACTATATAACGTAACACATTATAATGATATATCATATAACGTGTTACGTTATGACGTTATACTATATGACGTAATACGTTGTACAGTTATACTATATTACGCAATACGTTGTAACGTTTTACCATATAACGTAATACGTTATAACGTTATACCATATAACGTATTACGTTATAACGTTATACCATATAACGTAATACCATGTAAAGTAATACGTTATAACGCTACACCATATAACGATATACTATATAACGTTATGCGTTATAACGTTATACCATATAACATAATACGTTATAACGTTATACCATATAACGTATTACGTTATAACGTTATACCATATAACGTAATACGTTATAACGTTATACTATATAACATAATACATTATAACGTTATACCATATAACGTATTACGCTATAATGCTATACCATATAACGTAATACCATATAAAGTAATACGTTATAACGTTATACCATATAACTTAATACCATATAAAGTAATACGTAATAACGTTATACCATATAACGATATACTATATAACGTAATACGTTATAACGTTATACCATATAACGTAATACGTTATAACGTTATACCATATAACGTATTACGTTTTAACGTTATACCATATAACGTAATACCATATAAAGTAATACGTTATAACGCTATACCATATAACGATATACTATATAACGTAATACGTTATAACGTTATACCATATAACGTAATACGTTATATCGTTATACCATATAACGTAATACGTTATAACGTTATACCATATAACGTAATACGATATAACGTTATACATATAACGTTATACTATATAACGTATTACGTTATAACGTTATACCATATAACGTTATACTATATAACGTAATACGTTATAACGTTATACCATATAACGTAATACGTTATAACGTTGTACCATGTAACGTATCACGTTATAACGTTATACCATATAACGTTATACCATATAACGGAATACGTTATAACGTTGTACCATATAACGTAATACGTTATAACGTTATACCATATAACGTAATACGTTATAACGTTATACCTTATAACGTTGTGCTACATAACGTAATACGTTATAACTTTATACCTTATAACGTTGTACTACATAACGTAATACGTTATAACGTTGTACTACATAACGTTATAGCATATAATGTAATACGTTGTAACGTTATACCATATAACGTTACACAATATAACGTAATACGTTATAATGTTATACCATATCACGTAATACGTTATAACGTTATACCATATAACGCAATACGATATAACGTTATACCATATAACGTTATACTATATAACGTATTACGTTATAACGTTATACCATAGAACGTAGTACGTTATAACGTTATACCATATAACGGAATACGTTATAACGTTATACCTTATAACGTTGTACTACATAACGTAATACGTTATAACGTTGTACCATATAACGTTACACTATATAACGTAATACGTTGTAACGTTATACCATATAACGTTATACTATATAACGTAATACGTTATAACGTTATACCATATAACGTATTACGTTATAACGTTATACCATATAACGTTACACTATATAACGTAATACGTAGTAACGTTATACCATATAACGTTACACTATATAACGTAATACGATATAACGTTATACCATATAACGTTATACTATATAACGTATTACGTTATAACGTTATACCATAGAACGTAGTACGTTATAACGTTATACCATATAACGGAATACGTTATAACGTTATGCCTTATAACGTTGTACTACATAACGTAATACGTTATAACGTTGTACCATATAACGTTACACTATATAACGTAATACGTTGTAACGTTATACCATATAACGTTATACTGTATAACGTATTACGTTATAACGTTATACCATATAACGTATTACGTTATAACATTATACTATATAACGTAATACATTATAACGTTATACCATATAACGGAATACGTTATAACGTTGTACCATATAACGTAATACGTTATATCGTTATACCATATAACGTAATACGTTATAACGTTATACCATATAACGTAATACGATATAACGTTATACCATATAACGTAATACTATATAACGTTATACCATATAACGTTATACTATATAACGTATTACGTTATAACGTTATACCATATAACGTTATACTATATAACGTAATACGTTATAACATTATACCATATAACGTAATACGTTATAACGTTGTACCATGTAACGTATCACGTTATATCGTTATACCATATAACGTAATACGTTATAACGTTATACCATATAACGTAATACGATATAACGTTATACCATATAACGTTATACTATATAACGTATTACGTTATAACGTTATACCATATAACGTTATACTATATAACGTAATATGTTATAACGTTATACCATATAACGTAATACGTTATAACGTTGTACCATGTAACGTATCACGTTATAACGTTATACCATATAACGGAATACGTTATAACGTTGTACCATATAACGTAATACGTTATATCGTTATACCATATAACGTAATACGTTATAACGTTATACCATATAACGTAATACGATATAACGTTATACCATATAACGTTATACTATATAACGTATTACGTTATGACGTTATACCATATAACGTTATACTATATAACGTAATACGTTATAACGTTATACCATATAACGTAATACGTTATAACGTTGTACCATGTAACGTATCACGTTATAACGTTATACCATATAACGGAATACGTTATAACGTTGTACCATATAACGTAATACGTTATAACGTTATACCATATAACGTAATACGTTATAACGTTATACCATATAACGTATTACGTTTTAACGTTATACCATATAACGTATTTCGTTACAACGATAACCATATAACGTTATACAATATAACGTAATACGTTATAACGTTATACCATATAACGTTACACTATATAACTTAATACGTTGTAACGTTATACCATATAACGTTATACTATATAACGTAATACGTTATAACGGTATACCATATAACGTTACACTATATAACTTAATACGTTATAACGTTATACCATATAACGCTATACCATATAAAGTAATACGTCATAACGTTATACCATATAACGTAATACGTTATAACGTTATACTATATAACATAATACATTATAACGTTATACCATATAACGTATTAAGTTATAATGCTATACCATATAACGTAATACCATATAAAGTAACACGTTATGACGTTATACCATATAACGTAATACGTTGTAACGTTATACCATATAACGTTATACTATATAACGTAATACGTTATAACGGTATACCATATAACGTTACACTATATAACTTAATACGTTATAACGTTATACCATATAACGTTATACCATATAAAGTAATACGTCATAACGTTATACCATATAACGTAATACGTTATAACGTTATACCATATCACGTAATACGTTATAACGTTATACCATATAACGTATTACGTTATAACGTTATACCATATAACGTATTACGTTGTAACGTTATACCATATAACGTAATACGTTGTAACGTTATACCATATAACGTTATACTATATAACGTAATACGTTATAACGTTATACCATAGAACGTAATACGTTATAACGTTATACCATATAACGTATTACATTATAACGTTATACCATATAACGTAATACGTTATAACGTTATACTATATAACATAATACATTATAACGTTATACCATATAACGTTACACTATATAACGTAATACGTAGTAACGTTATACCATATAACGTTATACCATATCACGTAATACGTTATAACGTTATACCATATAACGTATTACGTTGTAACGTTATACCATATAACGTATTACGTTGTAACGTTATACCATATAACGTAATACGTTGTAACGTTATACCATATAACGTTATACTATATAACGTAATACGTTATAACGTTATACCATAGAACGTAATACGTTATAAAGTTATACCATATAACGTATTACGTTATAACGTTATACCATATAACGTAATACATTATAATGCTATACCATATAACGTAATACCATATAAAGTAATACGTTATAACGTTATACCATATAACGTAATACGTTGTAACGTTATACCATATAACGTTATACTATATAACGTAATACGTTATAACGTTATACCATATAACGTATTACGTTATAACGTTATATCATATAACGTTACACTATATAACGTAATACGTAGTAACGTTATACCATATAACGTTATACTGTATAACGTAGTACGTTATAACGTTATACCATATAACGTAATACGTTATAACGTTATACCATATAACGTATTACGTTTTAACGTTATACCATATAACGTATTTCGTTACAACGATAACCATATAACGTTATACAATATAACGTAATACGTTATAACGTTATACCATATAACGTTACACTATATAACTTAATACGTTATAACGTTATACCATATAACGTATTACGTTATAACGTTATACCATATAAAGTAATACGTTATAACGTTATACCATATAACGATATACTATATAACGTAGTACGTTATAACGTTATACCATATAACGTAATACGTTATAACGTTATACCATATAACGTATTACGTTTTAACGTTATACCATATAACGTATTTCGTTACAACGATAACCATATAACGTTATACAATATAACGTAATACGTTATAACGTTATACCATATAACGTTACACTATATAACTTAATACGTTATAACGTTATACCATATAAAGTAATACGTCATAACGCTATACCATATAACGTAATACGTTTTAACGTTATACCATATCACGTAATACGTTATAACGTTATACCATATAACGTATTACGTTATAACGTTATACCATATAACGTATTACGTTATAACGTTATACCATATAAAGTAATACGTTATAACGTTATACCATATAACGATATACTATATAACGTAGTACGTTATAACGTTATACCATATAACGTAATACGTTATAACGTTATACCATATAACGTATTACGTTTTAACGTTATACCATATAACGTATTTCGTTACAACGATAACCATATAACGTTATACAATATAACGTAATACGTTATAACGTTATACCATATAACGTTACACTATATAACTTAATACGTTATAACGTTATACCATATAAAGTAATACGTCACAACGCTATACCATATAACGTAATACGTTTTAACGTTATACCATATCACGTAATACGTTATAACGTTATACCATATAACGTATTACGTTATAACGTTATAACCATATAACGTATTACGTTGTAACCTTATACCATATAACGTAATACGTTGTAACGTTATACCATATAACGTTATACTATATAACGTAATACGTTATAACGTTATACCATATAACGTATTACGTTATAACGTTATACCATGTAACGTAATACGTTATAACGTTATACCATATAACGTATTACGTTGTAACGTTATACTATATAACATAATACATTATAACGTTATACCATATAACGTTACACTATATAACGTAATACGTAGTAACGTTATACCATATAACGTTATACTGTATAACGTAATACGTTATAACGTTATCCCATATAACGTATTACGTTATAACGTTATACCATATAACGTATTACGTTATAACGTTATACCATATAAAGTAATACGTTATAACGTTATACCATATAACGATATACTATATAACGTAGTACGTTATAACGTTATACAATATAACGTAATACGTTATAACGTTATACCATATAACGTTACACTATATAACTTAATACGTTATAACGTTATACCATATAAAGTAATACGTCATAACGCTATACCATATAACGTAATACGTTTTAACGTTATACCATATCACGTAATACGTTATAACGTTATACCATATAACGTATTACGTTATAACGTTATAACCATATAACGTATTACGTTGTAACCTTATACCATATAACGTAATACGTTGTAACGTTATACCATATAACGTTATACTATATAACGTAATACGTTATAACGTTATACCATATAACGTATTACGTTATAACGTTATACCATGTAACGTAATACGTTATAACGTTATACCATATAACGTATTACGTTGTAACGTTATACCATATAACGTAATTCGTTGTAACGTTATACCATATAACGTTATACTATATAACGTAATACGTTATAACGTTATACCATAGAACGTAATACGTTATAACGTTATACCATATAACGTATTACGTTATAACGTTATACCATATAACGTAATACGTTACAACGTTATACTATATAACATAATACATTATAACGTTATACCATATAACGTATTACGTTATAATGCTATACCATATAACGTAATACCATATAAAGTAATACATTATAACGTTATACCATATAACGAAATACGTTGTAACGTTATACCATATAACGTTATACTATATAACGTAATACGTTATAACGTTATACCATATAACGTATTACGTTATAATGTTATACCATATAACGTTACACTATATAACGTAATATGTAGTAACGTTATACCATATAACGTTACACTATATAACGTAATACGTAGTAACGTTATACCATATAACGTTATACTGTATAACGTATTACGTTATAACGTTATACTATATAACATAATACATTATAACGTTATACCATATAACGTATTACGTTATAATGCTATACCATATAACGTAATACCATATAAAGTAATACGTTATAACGTTATACCATATAACGTAATACGTTGTAACGTTATACCATATAACGTTATACTATATAACGTAATACGTTATATCGGTATACCATATAACGTTACACTATATAACTTAATACGTTATAACGTTATACCATATCACGTAATACGTTATAACGTTATACCATATAACATATTACGTTATAACGTTATAACCATATAACGTATTACGTTGTAACCTTATACCATATAACGTAATACGTTGTAACGTTATACCATATAACGTTATACTATATAACGTAATACGTTATAACGTTATACCATATAACGTATTACGTTATAACGTTAGACCATATAACGTATTACGTTATAACGTTATACCATATAACGTATTACGTTATAACGTTATACCATATAACTTAATACCATATAAAGTAATACGTAATAACGTTATACCATATAACTATATACTATATAACGTAATACGTTATAACGTTATACCATATAACGTAATACGTTATAACGTTATACCATATAACGTATTACGTTTTAACGTTATACCATATAACGTAATACCATATAAAGTAATACGTTATAACGCTATACCATATAACGATATACTATATAACGTAATACGTTATAACGTTATACCATATAACGTAATACGTTATATCGTTATACCATATAACGTAATACGTTATAACGTTATACCATATAACGTAATACGATATAACGTTATACCATATAACATTATACTATATAACGTATTACGTTATAACGTTATACCATATAACGTTATACTATATAACGTAATACCGTATAACGTTATACCATATAACGTAATACGATATAACGTTATACCATATAACGTTATACTATATAACGTATTACGTTATAACGTTATACCATAGAACGTAATACGTTATAACGTTATACCATATAACGGAATACGTTATAACGTTATACCTTATAACGTTGTACTACATAACGTAATACGTTATAACGTTGTACCATATAACGTTACACTATATAACGTGTTACGTTATAGCGTTACACCATATAACGTTATACTATATAACGTAATACGTTATAACGTTATACCATATAACGTAATACGTTATAACGTTGTACCATGTAACGTATCACGTTATAACGTTATACCATTTAACGTTATACCATATAACGGAATACGTTATAACGTTGTACCATATAACGTAATACGTTATAACGTTATACCATATAACGTAATACGTTATAACGTTATACCTTATAACGATGTGCTACATAACGTAATACGTTATAACGTTATACCTTATAACGTTGTACTACATAACGTAATACGTTATAACGTTGTACTACATAACGTTATAGCATATAACGTAATACGTTATAACGTTATACTATATAACGTAATACCTTATAACATTATACCATATAACGTAATACGTTATAACGTTATAGTATATAACGTAATACCTTATAACGTTATACTATATAACGTAATACCTTATAACGTTATACTATATAACGTAATACGATATAACGTTATACCATATAACGTTATACTATATAACGTATTACGTTATTGCGCTATACCATGTAGCGTTATACCATATCACGTGATACGTTATAACGTAATACATTATAACGATATACCATATAACGTAATACGTTATAACGTTATACATTTTAACGTTGTACTACATAACGTAATACGTTATAACGTTATACCATATAACGTAATACGTTATAACGTTATACAATATAACGTAATACGATATAACGTTATACCATATAACGTTATACTATATAACGTATTACGTTATAACGTTATACCATATAACGTAATACGTTATAACGTTATACCATATAACGGAATACGTTATAACGTTATACCTTATAACGTTGTACTACATAACGTAATACGTTATAACGTTGTACCATATAACGTTACACTATATAACGTGTTACGTTATAACTTTATACATTATAACGTTATACTATATAACGTAATACGTTATAACGTTATACCATATAACGTAATACGTTATAACGTTGTACCATGTAACGTATCACGTTATAACGTTATACCATATAACGTTATACCATATAACGGAATACGTTATAACGTTGTACCATATAACGTAATACGTTATAACGTTATACCATATAACGTAATACGTTATAACGTTATACCTTATAACGTTGTGCTACATAACGTAATACGTTATAACTTTATACCTTATAACGTTGTACTACATAACGTAATACGTTATAACGTTGTACTACATAACGTTATAGCATATAACGTAATACGTTATAACGTTATACTATATATACGTAATACCTTATAACGTTATACCATATAACGTAATACGTTATAACGTTATACTATATAACGTAATACCTTATAACGTTATACTATATAACGTAATACCTTATAACGTTATACTATATAACGTAATACGATATAACGTTGTACCATATAACTTTATACTATATAACGTATTACGTTATAACGTTATGCCATATAACGTAATACGTTATAACGTTATAGCATATAACGTAATACGTTATAACGTTATACTATATAACGTACTACCTTATAACGTTATATCATATAAAGTAATACGTTATAACGTTATACTATATAACGTTATACTATATAACGTAATACGTTATAACGTTATACCATATAACGTAATACGTTATAACGTTGTACCATATAACGTAATACGTTATAACGTTATACCTTTTAACGTAATACGTTATAACGTTATACCTTATAACGTTGTGCTACATAACGTAATACGTTATAACTTTATACCTTATAACGTTGTACTACATAACGTAATACGTTATAACGTTGTACTACATAACGTTATAGCATATAACGTAATACGTTATAACGTTATACTATATAACGTAATACCTTATAACGTTATACCATATAACGTAATACGTTATAACGTTATACTATATAACGTAATACCTTATAACGTTATACTATATAACGTAATACCTTATAACGTTATACTATATAACGTAATACGATATAACGTTGTACCATATAACTTTATACTATATAACGTATTACGTTATAACGTTATGCCATATAACGTAATACGTTATAACGTTATAGCATATAACGTAATACGTTATAACGTTATACTATATAACGTACTACCTTATAACGTTATACCATATAACGTAATACGTTATAACGTTATACTATATAACGTTATACTATATAACGTAATACGTTATAACGTTATACCATATAACGTAATACGTTATAACGTTGTACCATATAACGTTATACTATATAACGTATTACGTTATAACGTTATACCATATAACGTAATACGTTATAACGTTATACCATATAACGGAATACGTTATAACGTTATACCATATAACGTAATACGTTATAACGTTGTACCATATAACGTAATACGTTATAACGTTATACCTTTTAACGTTGTACTACATAACGTAATACCTTATAACGTTATACTATATAACGTAATACCTTGTAACGTTATACTATATAACGTAATACGATATAACGTTGTACCATATAACGTTATACTATATAACGTATTACGTTATAACGTTATGCCATATAACGGAATACGTTATAACGTTATACCTTATAACGTTGTACTACATAACGTAATACGTTATAACGTTGTACCATATAACGTTACACTATATAACGTGTTACGTTATAACTTTATAACATATAACGTTATACTATATAACGTAATACGTTATAACGTTATACCATATAACGTAATACGTTATAACGTTGTACCATATAACGTAATACGATATAACGTTGTACCATATAACTTTATACTATATAACATATTACGTTATAACGTTATGCCATATAACGTAATACGTTATAACGTTATAGCATATAACGTAATACGTTATAACGTTATACTATATAACGTACTACCTTATAACGTTATACCATATAACGTAATACGTTATAACGTTATACTATATAACGTTATACTATATAACGTAATACGTTATAACGTTATACCATATAACGTAATACGTTATAACGTTGTACCATATAACGTTATACTATATAACGTATTACGTTATAACGTTATACCATATAACGTAATACGTTATAACGTTATACCATATAACGGAATACGTTATAACGTTATACCATATAACGTAATACGTTATAACGTTGTACCATATAACGTAATACGTTATAACGTTATACCTTTTAACGTTGTACTACATAACGTAATACCTTATAACGTTATACTATATAACGTAATACCTTGTAACGTTATACTATATAACGTAATACGTTATAACGTTATACTATATAACGTAATACCTTATAACGTTATACTATATAACGTAATACCTTATAACGTTATACTATATAACGTAATACGATATAACGTTGTACCATATAACTTTATACTATATAACGTATTACGTTATAACGTTATGCCATATAACGTAATACGTTATAACGTTATAGCATATAACGTAATACGTTATAACGTTATACTATATAACGTACTACCTTATAACGTTATATCATATAACGTAATACGTTATAACGTTATACTATATAACGTTATACTATATAACGTAATACGTTATAACGTTATACCATATAACGTAATACGTTATAACGTTATACCATATAACGTAATACGTTATAACGTTGTACCATATAACGTAATACGTTATAACGTTATACCTTTTAACGTTGTACTACATAACGTAATACCTTATAACGTTATACTATATAACGTAATACCTTGTAACGTTATACTATATAACGTAATACGTTATAACGTTATACTATATAACGTAATACCTTATAACGTTATACTATATAACGTAATACCTTATAACGTTATACTATATAACGTAATACGATATAACGTTGTACCATATAACTTTATACTATATAACGTATTACGTTATAACGTTATGCCATATAACGTAATACGTTATAACGTTATAGCATATAACGTAATACGTTATAACGTTATACTATATAACGTAATACCTTATAACGTTATACCATATAACGTAATACGTTATAACGTTATACTATATAACGTAATACCTTATAACGTTATACTATATAACGTAATACCTTATAACGTTATACTATATAACGTAATACGATATAACGTTGTACCATATAACTTTATACTATATAACGTATTACGTTATAACGTTATGCCATATAACGTAATACGTTATAACGTTATAGCATATAACGTAATACGTTATAACGTTATACTATATAACGTACTACCTTATAACGTTATATCATATAACGTAATACGTTATAACGTTATACTATATAACGTTATACTATATAACGTAATACGTTATAACGTTATACCATATAACGTAATACGTTATAACGTTGTACCATATAACGTAATACGTTATAACGTTATACCTTTTAACGTAATACGTTATAACGTTATACCTTATAACGTTGTGCTACATAACGTAATACGTTATAACTTTATACCTTATAACGTTGTACTACATAACGTAATACGTTATAACGTTGTACTACATAACGTTATAGCATATAACGTAATACGTTATAACGTTATACTATATAACGTAATACCTTATAACGTTATACCATATAATGTAATACGTTATAACGTTATACTATATAACGTAATACCTTATAACGTTATACTATATAACGTAATACCTTATAACGTTATACTATATAACGTAATACGATATAACGTTGTACCATATAACTTTATACTATATAACGTATTACGTTATAACGTTATGCCATATAACGTAATACGTTATAACGTTATAGCATATAACGTAATACGTTATAACGTTATACTATATAACGTACTACCTTATAACGTTATACCATATAACGTAATACGTTATAACGTTATACTATATAACGTTATACTATATAACGTAATACGTTATAACGTTATACCATATAACGTAATACGTTATAACGTTGTACCATATAACGTTATACTATATAACGTATTACGTTATAACGTTATACCATATAACGTAATACGTTATAACGTTATACCATATAACGGAATACGTTATAACGTTATACCATATAACGTAATACGTTATAACGTTGTACCATATAACGTAATACGTTATAACGTTATACCTTTTAACGTTGTACTACATAACGTAATACCTTATAACGTTATACTATATAACGTAATACCTTGTAACGTTATACTATATAACGTAATACGATATAACGTTGTACCATATAACGTTATACTATATAACGTATTACGTTATAACGTTATGCCATATAACGGAATACGTTATAACGTTATACCTTATAACGTTGTACTACATAACGTAATACGTTATAACGTTGTACCATATAACGTTACACTATATAACGTGTTACGTTATAACTTTATAACATATAACGTTATACTATATAACGTAATACGTTATAACGTTATACCATATAACGTAATACGTTATAACGTTGTACCATATAACGTAATACGTTATAACGTTATACCTTTTAACGTTGTACTACATAACGTAATACGTTATAACGTTATACCATATAACGTAATACGTTATAACGTTATACAATATAACGTAATACGATATAACGTTATACCATATAACGTTATACTATATAACGTATTACGTTATAACGTTATACCATATAACGTAATACGTTATAACGTTATACCATATAACGGAATACGTTATAACGTTATACCTTATAACGTTGTACTACATAACGTAATACGTTATAACGTTGTACCATATAACGTTACACTATATAACGTGTTACGTTATAACTTTATACCATATAACGTTATACTATATAACGTAATACGTTATAACGTTATACCATATAACGTAATACGTTATAACGTTGTACCATATAACGTAATACGATATAACGTTGTACCATATAACTTTATACTATATAACGTATTACGTTATAACGTTATGCCATATAACGTAATACGTTATAACGTTATAGCATATAACGTAATACGTTATAACGTTATACTATATAACGTACTACCTTATAACGTTATACCATATAACGTAATACGTTATAACGTTATACTATATAACGTAATACGATATAACGTTGTACCATATAACGTTATACTATATAACGTATTACGTTATAACGTTATGCCATATAACGGAATACGTTATAACGTTATACCTTATAACGTTGTACTACATAACGTAATACGTTATAACGTTGTACCATATAACGTTACACTATATAACGTGTTACGTTATAACTTTATACCATATAACGTTATACTATATAACGTAATACGTTATAACGTTATACCATATAACGTAATACGTTATAACGTTGTACCATATAACGTAATACGATATAACGTTGTACCATATAACTTTATACTATATAACGTATTACGTTATAACGTTATGCCATATAACGTAATACCTTATAACGTTATACTATATAACGTAATACGATATAACGTTGTACCATATAACATTATACTATATAACGTATTACGTTATAACGTTATGCCATATAACGTAATACGTTATAACGTTATAGCATATAACGTAATACGTTATAACGTTATACTATATAACGTACTACCTTATAACGTTATACCATATAACGTAATACGTTATAACGTTATACTATATAACGTTATACTATATAACGTAATACGTTATAACGTTATACCATATAACGTAATACGTTATAACGTTGTACCATATAACGTAATACGTTATAACGTTATACCTTTTAACGTTGTACTACATAACGTAATACGTTATAACGTTATACCATATAACGTAATACGTTATAACGTTATACAATATAACGTAATACGATATAACGTAATACGTTATAACGTTATACCATATAACGTAATACGTTATAACGTTATACAATATAACGTAATACGATATAACGTTATACCATATAACGTTATACTATATTACGTATTACGTTATAACGTTATACCATATAACGTAATACGTTATAACGTTATACCATATAACGGAATACGTTATAACGTTATACCATATAACGTAATACGTTATAACGTTGTACCATATAACGTAATACGTTATAACGTTATACCTTTTAACGTTGTACTACATAACGTAATACCTTATAACGTTATACTATATAACGTAATACCTTGTAACGTTATACTATATAACGTAATACGATATAACGTTGTACCATATAACGTTATACTATATAACGTATTACGTTATAACGTTATGCCATATAACGGAATACGTTATAACGTTATACCTTATAACGTTGTACTACATAACGTAATACGTTATAACGTTGTACCATATAACGTTACACTATATAACGTGTTACGTTATAACTTTATACCATATAACGTTATACTATATAACGTAATACGTTATAACGTTATACCATATAACGTAATACGTTATAACGTTATACAATATAACGTAATACGATATAACGTTATACCATATAACGTTATACTATATAACGTATTGCGTTATAACGTTATACCATATAACGTAATACGTTATAACGTTATACCATATAACGGAATACGTTATAACGTTATACCTTATAACGTTGTACTACATAACGTAACACGTTATAACGTTGTACCATATAACGTTACACTATATAACGTGTTACGTTATAACTTTATACCATATAACGTTATACTATATAACGTAATACGTTATAACGTTATACCATATAACGTAATACGTTATAACGTTGTACCATGTAACGTATCACGTTATAACGTTATACCATATAACGTTATACCATATAACGGAATACGTTATAACGTTGTACCATATAACGTAATACGTTATAACGTTGTACCATATAACGTATTACGTTATAACGTTATAACATATAACGTTATACCATATAACGTAATACGTTATAACGTTGTACCATATAAGGTAATACTTTATAACGTTATACCATATAACGTTATACTATATAAGGTAATACGTTATAACGTAATACCATATAACGTAATACGTTATAACGTTGTACCATGTAACGTATCACGTTATAACGTTATACCATATAACGTTATACCATATAACGGAATACGTTATAACGTTGTACCATATAACGTAATACGTTATAACGTTATACCTTATAACGTTGTGCTACATAACGTAATACGTTATAACTTTATACCTTATAACGTTGTACTACATAACGTAATACGTTATAACGTTGTACTACATAACGTTATAGCATATAACGTAATACGTTATAACGTTATACTATATAACGTAATACCTTATAACGTTATACCATATAACGTAATACGTTATAACGTTATACTATATAACGTAATACCTTATAACGTTATACTATATAACGTAATACGATATAACGTTGTACCATATAACTTTATACTATATAACGTATTACGTTATAACGTTATGCCATATAACGTAATACGTTATAACGTTATAGCATATAACGTAATACGTTATAACGTTATACTATATAACGTACTACCTTATAACGTTATACCATATAACGTAATACGTTATAACGTTATACTATATAACGTTATACTATATAACGTAATACGTTATAACGTTATACCATATAACGTAATACGTTATAACGTTGTACCATATATCGTAATACGTTATAACGTTATACCTTTTAACGTTGTACTACATAACGTAATACGTTATAACGTTATACCATATAACGTAATACGTTATAACGTTATACAATATAACGTAATACGATATAACGTTATACCATATAACGTTATACTATATAACGTATTACGTTATAACGTTATACCATATAACGTAATACGTTATAACGTTATACCATATAACGGAATACGTTATAACGTTATACCATATAACGTAATACGTTATAACGTTGTACCATATAACGTAATACGTTATAACGTTATACCTTTTAACGTTGTACTACATAACGTAATACCTTATAACGTTATACTATATAACGTAATACCTTGTAACGTTATACTATATAACGTAATACGATATAACGTTGTACCATATAACGTTATACTGTATAACGTATTACGTTATAACGTTATGCCATATAACGGAATACGTTATAACGTTATACCTTATAACGTTGTACTACATAACGTAATACGTTATAACGTTGTACCATATAACGTTACACTATATAACGTGTTACGTTATAACTTTATACCATATAACGTTATACTATATAACGTAATACGTTATAACGTTATACCATATAACGTAATACGTTATAACGTTGTACCATATAACGTAATACGTTATAACGTTATACCTTTTAACGTTGTACTACATAACGTAATACGTTATAACGTTATACCATATAACGTAATACGTTATAACGTTATACAATATAACGTAATACGATATAACGTTATACCATATAACGTTATACTATATAACGTATTACGTTATAACGTTATACCATATAACGTAATACGTTATAACGTTATACCATATAACGGAATACGTTATAACGTTATACCTTATAACGTTGTACTACATAACGTAATACGTTATAACGTTGTACCATATAACGTTACACTATATAACGTGTTACGTTATAACTTTATACCATATAACGTTATACTATATAACGTAATACGTTATAACGTTATACCATATAACGTAATACGTTATAACGTTGTACCATGTAACGTATCACGTTATAACGTTATACCATATAACGTTATACCAAATAACGGAATACGTTATAACGTTGTACCATATAACGTAATACGTTATAACGTTGTACCATATAACGTATTACGTTATAACGTTATAACATATAACGTTATACCATATAACGTAATACGTTATAACGTTGTACCATATAAGGTAATACTTTATAACGTTATACCATATAACGTTATACTATATAACGTAATACGTTATAACGTTATACCATATAACGTAATACGTTATAACGTTGTACCATGTAACGTATCACGTTATAACGTTATACCATATAACGTTATACCATATAACGGAATACGTTATAACGTTGTACCATATAACGTAATACGTTATAACGTTGTACCATATAACGTATTACGTTATAACGTTATAACATATAACGTTATACCATATAACGTAATACGTTATAACGTTGTACCATATAACGTAATACTTTATAACGTTATACCATATAACGTATTACGTTATTGCGCTATACCATGTAGCGTTATACCATATAACGTATTACGTTATAACGTTATAACATATAACGTAATACGTTATAACGTTATACCATATAACGGAATACGTTATAACGTTATACCTTATAACGTTGTGCTACATAACGTAATACGTTATAACTTTATACATTATAACGTTGTACTACATAACGTAATACGTTATAACGTTGTACTACATAACGTTATAGCATATAACGTAATACGTTATAACGTTATACTATATAACGTAATACCTTATAACGTTATACCATATAACGTAATACGTTATAACGTTATACTATATAACGTAATACCTTATAACGTTATACTATATAACGTAATACCTTATAACGTTATACTATATAACGTAATACGATATAACGTTGTACCATATAACTTTATACTATATAACGTATTACGTTATAACGTTATGCCATATAACGTAATACGTTATAACGTTATAGCATATAACGTAATACGTTATAACGTTATACTATATAACGTACTACCTTATAACGTTAATCCATATAACGTAATACGTTATAACGTTATACTATATAACGTTATACTATATAACGTAATACGTTATAACGTTATACCATATAACGTAATACGTTATAACGTTGTACCATATAACGTAATACGTTATAACGTTATACTATATAACGTTATACTATATAACGTAATACGTTATAACGTTATACCATATAACGTAATACGTTATAACGTTATACAATATAACGTAATACGATATAACGTTATACCATATAACGTTATACTATATAACGTATTACGTTATAACGTTATACCATATAACGGAAGACGTTATAACGTTATACCATATAACGTAATACGTTATAACGTTGTACCATATAACGTAATACGTTATAACGTTATACCTTTTAACGTTGTACTACATAACGTAATACCTTATAACGTTATACTATATAACGTAATACCTTGTAACGTTATACTATATAACGTAATACGATATAACGTTGTACCATATAACGTTATACTATATAACGTATTACGTTATAACGTTATGCCATATAACGGAATACGTTATAACGTTATACCTTATAACGTTGTACTACATAACGTAATACGTTATAACGTTGTACCATATAACGTTACACTATATAACGTGTTACGTTATAACTTTATACCATATAACGTTATACTATATAACGTAATACGTTATAACGTTATACCATATAACGTAATACGTTATAACGTTGTACCATATAACGTAATACGTTATAACGTTATACCTTTTAACGTTGTACTACATAACGTAATACGTTATAACGTTATACCATATAACGTAATACGTAATAACGTTATACAATATAACGTAATACGATATAACGTTATACCATATAACGTTATACTATATAACGTATTACGTTATAACGTTATACCATATAACGTAATACGTTTTAACGTTATACCATATAACGGAATACGTTATAACGTTATACCTTATAACGTTGTACTACATAACGTAATACGTTGTAACGTTGTACCATATAACGTTACACTATATAACGTGTTACGTTATAACTTTATACCATATAACGTTATACTATATAACGTAATACGTTATAACGTTATACCATATAACGTAATACGTTATAACGTTGTACCATGTAACGTATCACGTTATAACGTTATACCATATAACGTTATACCATTTAACGGAATACGTTATAACGTTGTACCATATAACGTAATACGTTATAACGTTATACCATATAACGTAATACGTTATAACGTTATACCTTATAACGTTGTGCTACATAACGTAATACGTTATAACTTTATACCTACTAACGTTGTACTACATAACGTAATACGTTATAACGTTGTACTACATAACGTTATAGCATATAACGTAATACGTTATAACGTTATACTATATAACGTAATACCTTATAACGTTATACTATATAACGTAATACCTTATAACGTTATACTATATAACGTAATACGATATAACGTTGTACCATATAACTTTATACTATATAACGTATTACGTTATAACGTTATGCCATATAACGTAATACGTTATAACGTTATACCATATAACGTATTACGTTATAACGTTATACCATAGAACGTAATACGTTATAAAGTTATACCATATAACGTATTACGTTATAACGTTATACCATATAACGTATTACGTTATAACGTTATACCATATAACGTATTACGTTATAACGTTATACCATATAACGTATTACGTTATAACGTTATACCATAGAACGTAATACGTTATAAAGTTATACCATATAACGTATTACGTTATAACGTTATACCATATAACGTAATACGTTACAACGTTATACTATATAACATAATACATTATAACGTTATACCATATAACGTATTACGTTATAATGCTATACCATATAACGTAATACTATATAACATAATACATTATAACGTTATACCATATAACGTATTACGTTATAATGCTATACCATATAACGTAATACCATATAAAGTAATACGTTATAACGTTATACCATATAACGTAATACGCTGTAACGTTATACCATATAACGTTATACTATATAACGTAATACGTTATAACGTTATACCATATTACGTATTACGTTATAACGTTATACCATATAACGTTACACTATATAACGTAATACGTAGTAACGTTATACCATATAACGTTATACTGCATAACGTAATACGTTATAAAGTTATACCATATAACGTATTACGTTATAACGTTATACCATGGAACGTAATAAGTTATAAAGTTATACCATATAACGTATTACGTTATAACGTTATACCATATAACGTATTACGTTATAACGTTATACCATATAACGTATTACGTTATAACGTTATACCATATAACGTAATACGTTATAACGTTATACTATATAACATAATACATTATAACGTTATACCATATAACGTATTACGTTATAATGCTATACCATATAACGTAATACCATATAAAGTAATACGTTATAACGTTATACCAAATAACGTAATACGCTGTAACGTTATACCATATAACGTTATACTATATAACGTAATACGTTATAACGTTATACCATATTACGTATTACGTTATAACGTTATACCAAATAACGTTACACTATATAACGTAATACGTAGTAACGTTATACCATATAACGTTATACTGTATAACGTAATACGCTATAACGTTATACCATATAACGTATTACGTTATAACGTTATACCATATAACGTATTACGTTATAACGTTATACCATATAACGTATTACGTTATAACGTTATACCATATAACGTAATACCATATAAAGTAATACGTTATAACGTTATACCATGTAACGATATACTATATAACGTAATACGTTATAACGTTATACCATATAACGTATTACGTTATAACGTTATACCATATAACGTTACACTATATAACGTAATACGTAGTAACGTTATACCATATAACGTAATACCATATAAAGTAATACGTTATAACGTTATACCATATAACGATATACTATATAACGTAATACGTTATAACGTTATACCATATAACGTAATATGTTATAACGTTATACCATATAACGTAATACGTTGTAACGTTATACCATATAACGTTATACTATATAACGTAATACGTTATAACGTTATACCATATAACGTATTACGTTATAACGTTATACCATATAACGTTACACTATATAACGTAATACGTAGTAACGTTATACCATATAACGTTATACTGTATAACGTAATACGTTATAACGTTATACCATATAACGTATTACGTTATAACGTTATACCATATAACGTAATACGTTATAACGTTATACTATATAACGTAATACGTTATAACGTTATACCATATAACGTATTACGTTATAACGTTATACCATATAACGTTACACTATATAACATAATACGTAGTAACGTTATACCATATAACGTTATACTGTATAACGTATTACGTTATAACGTTATACCATATAACGTATTACGTTATAACATTATACTATATAACGTAATACATTATAACGTTATACCATATAACGTTACACTATATAACTTAACACGTTATAACGTTATACCATATAAAGTATAACGTTATATCGTTATACCATATGACGTAATACGTTGTACAGTTATACTATATTACGCAATACGTTGTAACGATTTAATATATAACGTACTACGTTATAACATTATACTATATAAAGTAATACGTCATAACGTTATACCATACAACGTAATACGTTATAAAGTTATACCATATAACGAATTACGTTGTAACGTTATACCATATAACGTAATACGTTGTAACGTTATAAAATATAACGTTATACTATATAACGTAATACGTTATAACGTTATACCATGTAACGTAATACGTTACAACGTTATACCATATAACGTATTACGTTATAACGTTATACCATATAACGTATTACGTTATAACGTTAGACCATATAACGTATTACGTTATAACGTTATACCATATAACGTATTACGTTATAACGTTATACCATATAACGTTATACTATATAACGTAATACGTTATAACGTTATACCATATAACGTAACACGTTATATCGTTATACCATATAACGTAATACGTTATAAAGTTATACCATATAACGTAATACGATATAACGTTATACCATATAACGTATTACGTTATTACGCTATACCACACAGCGTTATACCATATAACGTGATACGTTATAACGTTATACTATATAACGTAATACCTTATAACATTATACCATATAACGTAATACGTTATAACGTTATACATCTTAACGTTGTACTACATAACGTAATACGTTATAACGTTATTCCATATAACGTAATACGTTATAACGTTATACAATATAACGTAATACGTTATAACGTTATACAATATAACGTAATACGTTATAACGTTATACAATATAACGTTATACCATATAACGTAATACGTTATAACGTTGTACCATATAACGTAATACGTTATAACGTTATACCATATAACGTAATACGTGATAACGTTATACCATATAACGTTATACTACATAACGTATTACGTTATAACGTTATACCATATAACGTTATACTATCTAACGTATTACGTTATTACGCTATACCATATAGCGTTAAACCATATAACGTAATACGTTATAACGTTATCCCATATAACGTTATACTATATAACGTATTACGTTATAACGTTATACCATATAACGTTATACTATGTAGCGTAATACGTTATAACGTTATACCATATAACGTAATACGTTTTAACGTTGTACCATATTACGTATCACGTTATAACGTTATACCATATAACGTTATACCATATAACGGGATACGTTATAACGTTATACTATATAACGTAATACCTTATAACGTTATACTATATAACGTAATACGATATAACGTTATACCATATAACGTTATACTATATAACGTATTACGTTATAACGTTATGCCATATAACGTAATACGTTATAACGTTATAGCATATAACGTAATACGTTATAACGTTATACTATATAACGTAATACCTTATAACGTTATACCATATAACTTAATACGTTATAACGTTATACCATATAACGTTATACCATATAACGTAATACGTTATAACGTTGTACCATATAACGTAATACGTTATAACGTTATACCATATTACGTAATACGATATAACGTTATACCATATAACGTTATACTATATAACGTAATACGTTATAACGTTATACCATATAACGTAATACGTTATAACGTTATACCATATTACGTAATACGATATAACGTTATACCATATAACGTTATACTATATAACGTAATACGTTATAACGTTATACCATATAACGTTATACCATATAACGTTATACCATATAACGTTATACCATATAACGTTATACCATATAACGTAATACGTTATAACGTTATACCATATAACGTTATACCATATAACGTTATACCATATAACGTTATACCATATAACGTTATACCATATAACGTAATACGTTATAACGTTATACCATATTACGTAATACGATATAACGTTATACCATATAACGTTATACTATATAACGTAATACGTTATAACGTTATACCATATAACGTAATACGTTATAACGTTATACCATATTACGTAATACGATATAACGTTATACCATATAACGTATTACGTTATAACGTTAGACCATATAACGTATTACGTTATAACGTTATACCATATAACGTATTACGTTATAACGTTATACCATATAACGTTATACTATATAACGTAATACGTTATAACGTTATACCATATAACGTTATACTATGTAGCGTAATACGTTATAACGTTATACCATATAACGTAATACGTTTTAACGTTGTACCATATTACGTATCACGTTATAACGTTATACCATATAACGTTATACCATATAACGGGATACGTTATAACGTTATACTATATAACGTAATACCTTATAACGTTATACTATATAACGTAATACGATATAACGTTATACCATATAACGTTATACTATATAACGTATTACGTTATAACGTTATGCCATATAACGTAATACGTTATAACGTTATAGCATATAACGTAATACGTTATAACGTTATACTATATAACGTAATACCTTATAACGTTATACCATATAACTTAATACGTTATAACGTTATACCATATAACGTTATACCATATAACGTAATACGTTATAACGTTGTACCATATAACGTAATACGTTATAACGTTATACCATATTACGTAATACGATATAACGTTATACCATATAACGTTATACTATATAACGTAATACGTTATAACGTTATACCATATAACGTAATACGTTATAACGTTATACCATATTACGTAATACGATATAACGTTATACCATATAACGTTATACTATATAACGTAATACGTTATAACGTTATACCATATAACGTTATACCATATAACGTTATACCATATAACGTTATACCATATAACGTTATACCATATAACGTAATACGTTATAACGTTATACCATATAACGTTATACCATATAACGTTATACCATATAACGTTATACCATATAACGTTATACCATATAACGTAATACGTTATAACGTTATACCATATTACGTAATACGATATAACGTTATACCATATAACGTTATACTATATAACGTAATACGTTATAACGTTATACCATATAACGTAATACGTTATAACGTTATACCATATTACGTAATACGATATAACGTTATACCATATAACGTATTACGTTATAACGTTAGACCATATAACGTATTACGTTATAACGTTATACCATATAACGTATTACGTTATAACGTTATACCATATAACGTTATACTATATAACGTAATACGTTATAACGTTATACCATATAACGTAATACGTTATATCGTTATACCATATAACGTAATACGTTATAACGTTATACCATATAACGTAATACGATATAACGTTATACCATATAACGTATTACGTTATTACGCTATACCACACAGCGTTATACCATATAACGTGATACGTTATAACGTTATACTATATATCGTAATACCTTATAACATTATACCATATAACGTAATACGTTATAACGTTATACATCTTAACGTTGTACTACATAACGTAATACGTTATAACGTTATTCCATATAACGTAATACGTTATAACGTTATACAATATAACGTAATACGTTATAACGTTATACAATATAACGTAATACGTTATAACGTTATACAATATAACGTTATACCATATAACGTAATACGTTATAACGTTGTACCATATAACGTAATACGTTATAACGTTATACCATATAACGTAATACGTGATAACGTTATACCATATAACGTTATACTACATAACGTATTACGTTATAACGTTATACCATATAACGTTATACTATCTAACGTATTACGTTATTACGCTATACCATATAGCGTTAAACCATATAACGTAATACGTTATAACGTTATCCCATATAACGTTATACTATATAACGTATTACGTTATAACGTTATACCATATAACGTTATACTATGTAGCGTAATACGTTATAACGTTATACCATATAACGTAATACGTTTTAACGTTGTACCATATTACGTATCACGTTATAACGTTATACCATATAACGTTATACCATATAACGGGATACGTTATAACGTTATACTATATAACGTAATACCTTATAACGTTATACTATATAACGTAATACGATATAACGTTATACCATATAACGTTATACTATATAACGTATTACGTTATAACGTTATGCCATATAACGTAATACGTTATAACGTTATAGCATATAACGTAATACGTTATAACGTTATACCATATAACGGGATACGTTATAACGTTATACTATATAACGTAATACCTTATAACGTTATACTATATAACGTAATACGATATAACGTTATACCATATAACGTTATACTATATAACGTATTACGTTATAACGTTATACCATATAACGTTATACTATGTAGCGTAATACGTTATAACGTTATACCATATAACGTAATACGTTTTAACGTTGTACCATATTACGTATCACGTTATAACGTTATACCATATAACGTTATACCATATAACGGGATACGTTATAACGTTATACTATATAACGTAATACCTTATAACGTTATACTATATAACGTAATACGATATAACGTTATACCATATAACGTTATACTATATAACGTATTACGTTATAACGTTATGCCATATAACGTAATACGTTATAACGTTATACCATATTACGTATTACGTTATAACGTTATACCATATAACGTTACACTATATAACGTAATACGTAGTAACGTTATACCATATAACGTTATACTGCATAACGTAATACGTTATAAAGTTATACCATATAACGTATTACGTTATAACGTTATACCATGGAACGTAATAAGTTATAAAGTTATACCATATAACGTATTACGTTATAACGTTATACCATATAACGTATTACGTTATAACGTTATACCATATAACGTATTACGTTATAACGTTATACCATATAACGTAATACGTTATAACGTTATACTATATAACATAATACATTATAACGTTATACCATATAACGTATTACGTTATAATGCTATACCATATAACGTAATACCATATAAAGTAATACGTTATAACGTTATACCAAATAACGTAATACGCTGTAACGTTATACCATATAACGTTATACTATATAACGTAATACGTTATAACGTTATACCATATTACGTATTACGTTATAACGTTATACCAAATAACGTTACACTATATAACGTAATACGTAGTAACGTTATACCATATAACGTTATACTGTATAACGTAATACGCTATAACGTTATACCATATAACGTATTACGTTATAACGTTATACCATATAACGTATTACGTTATAACGTTATACCATATAACGTATTACGTTATAACGTTATACCATATAACGTAATACCATATAAAGTAATACGTTATAACGTTATACCATGTAACGATATACTATATAACGTAATACGTTATAACGTTATACCATATAACGTATTACGTTATAACGTTATACCATATAACGTTACACTATATAACGTAATACGTAGTAACGTTATACCATATAACGTAATACCATATAAAGTAATACGTTATAACGTTATACCATATAACGATATACTATATAACGTAATACGTTATAACGTTATACCATATAACGTAATATGTTATAACGTTATACCATATAACGTAATACGTTGTAACGTTATACCATATAACGTTATACTATATAACGTAATACGTTATAACGTTATACCATATAACGTATTACGTTATAACGTTATACCATATAACGTTACACTATATAACGTAATACGTAGTAACGTTATACCATATAATGTTATACTGTATAACGTAATACGTTATAACGTTATACCATATAACGTATTACGTTATAACGTTATACCATATAACGTAATACGTTATAACGTTATACTATATAACGTAATACGTTATAACGTTATACCATATAACGTATTACGTTATAACGTTATACCATATAACGTTACACTATATAACATAATACGTAGTAACGTTATACCATATAACGTTATACTGTATAACGTATTACGTTATAACGTTATACCATATAACGTATTACGTTATAACATTATACTATATAACGTAATACATTATAACGTTATACCATATAACGTTACACTATATAACTTAACACGTTATAACGTTATACCATATAAAGTATAACGTTATATCGTTATACCATATGACGTAATACGTTGTACAGTTATACTATATTACGCAATACGTTGTAACGATTTAATATATAACGTACTACGTTATAACATTATACTATATAAAGTAATACGTCATAACGTTATACCATACAACGTAATACGTTATAAAGTTATACCATATAACGAATTACGTTGTAACGTTATACCATATAACGTAATACGTTGTAACGTTATAAAATATAACGTTATACTATATAACGTAATACGTTATAACGTTATACCATGTAACGTAATACGTTACAACGTTATACCATATAACGTATTACGTTATAACGTTATACCATATAACGTATTACGTTATAACGTTAGACCATATAACGTATTACGTTATAACGTTATACCATATAACGTATTACGTTATAACGTTATACCATATAACGTTATACTATATAACGTAATACGTTATAACGTTATACCATATAACGTAATACGTTATATCGTTATACCATATAACGTAATACGTTATAACGTTATACCATATAACGTTATACTATCTAACGTATTACGTTATAACGTTATACCATATAACGTTATACCATATAACGTTATACCATATAACGTTATACCATATAACGTTATACCATATAACGTAATACGTTATAACGTTATACCATATAACGTTATACCATATAACGTTATACCATATAACGTTATACCATATAACGTTATACCATATAACGTAATACGTTATAACGTTATACCATATAACGTATTACGTTATAACGTTATACCATATAACGTATTACGTTATAACGTTATACCATATAACGTTATACTATATAACGTAATACGTTATAACGTTATACCATATAACGTAATACGTTATATCGTTATACCATATAACGTAATACGTTATAACGTTAGACCATATAACGTATTACGTTATAACGTTATACCATATAACGTATTACGTTATAACGTTATACCATATAACGTTATACTATATAACGTAATACGTTATAACGTTATACCATATAACGTTATACTATCTAACGTATTACGTTATAACGTTATACCATATAACGTTATACCATATAACGTTATACCATATAACGTTATACCATATAACGTTATACCATATAACGTAATACGTTATAACGTTATACCATATAACGTTATACCATATAACGTTATACCATATAACGTTATACCATATAACGTTATACCATATAACGTAATACGTTATAACGTTATACCATATTACGTAATACGATATAACGTTATACCATATAACGTTATACTATATAACGTAATACGTTATAACGTTATACCATATAACGTAATACGTTATAACGTTATACCATATTACGTAATACGATATAACGTTATACCATATAACGTATTACGTTATAACGTTAGACCATATAACGTATTACGTTATAACGTTATACCATATAACGTATTACGTTATAACGTTATACCATATAACGTTATACTATATAACGTAATACGTTATAACGTTATACCATATAACGTAATACGTTATATCGTTATACCATATAACGTAATACGTTATAACGTTATACCATATAACGTAATACGATATAACGTTATACCATATAACGTATTACGTTATTACGCTATACCACACAGCGTTATACCATATAACGTGATACGTTATAACGTTATACTATATATCGTAATACCTTATAACATTATACCATATAACGTAATACGTTATAACGTTATACATCTTAACGTTGTACTACATAACGTAATACGTTATAACGTTATTCCATATAACGTAATACGTTATAACGTTATACAATATAACGTAATACGTTATAACGTTATACAATATAACGTAATACGTTATAACGTTATACAATATAACGTTATACCATATAACGTAATACGTTATAACGTTGTACCATATAACGTAATACGTTATAACGTTATACCATATAACGTAATACGTGATAACGTTATACCATATAACGTTATACTACATAACGTATTACGTTATAACGTTATACCATATAACGTTATACTATCTAACGTATTACGTTATTACGCTATACCATATAGCGTTAAACCATATAACGTAATACGTTATAACGTTATCCCATATAACGTTATACTATATAACGTATTACGTTATAACGTTATACCATATAACGTTATACTATGTAGCGTAATACGTTATAACGTTATACCATATAACGTAATACGTTTTAACGTTGTACCATATTACGTATCACGTTATAACGTTATACCATATAACGTTATACCATATAACGGGATACGTTATAACGTTATACTATATAACGTAATACCTTATAACGTTATACTATATAACGTAATACGATATAACGTTATACCATATAACGTTATACTATATAACGTATTACGTTATAACGTTATGCCATATAACGTAATACGTTATAACGTTATAGCATATAACGTAATACGTTATAACGTTATACTATATAACGTAATACCTTATAACGTTATACCATATAACTTAATACGTTATAACGTTATACCATATAACGTTATACCATATAACGTAATACGTTATAACGTTGTACCATATAACGTAATACGTTATAACGTTATACCATATTACGTAATACGATATAACGTTATACCATATAACGTTATACTATATAACGTAATACGTTATAACGTTATACCATATAACGTAATACGTTATAACGTTATACCATATTACGTAATACGATATAACGTTATACCATATAACGTAATACCTTATAACGTTATACCATATAACTTAATACGTTATAACGTTATACCATATAACGTTATACCATATAACGTAATACGTTATAACGTTGTACCATATAACGTAATACGTTATAACGTTATACCATATTACGTAATACGATATAACGTTATACCATATAACGTTATACTATATAACGTAATACGTTATAACGTTATACTATATAACGTAATACCTTATAACGTTATACCATATAACTTAATACGTTATAACGTTATACCATATAACGTTATACCATATAACGTAATACGTGATAACGTTATACCATATAACGTTATACTACATAACGTATTACGTTATAACGTTATACCATATAACGTTATACTATCTAACGTATTACGTTATTACGCTATACCATATAGCGTTAAACCATATAACGTAATACGTTATAACGTTATCCCATATAACGTTATACTATATAACGTATTACGTTATAACGTTATACCATATAACGTTATACTATGTAGCGTAATACGTTATAACGTTATACCATATAACGTAATACGTTTTAACGTTGTACCATATTACGTATCACGTTATAACGTTATACCATATAACGTTATACCATATAACGGGATACGTTATAACGTTATACTATATAACGTAATACCTTATAACGTTATACTATATAACGTAATACGATATAACGTTATACCATATAACGTTATACTATATAACGTATTACGTTATAACGTTATGCCATATAACGTAATACGTTATAACGTTATAGCATATAACGTAATACGTTATAACGTTATACTATATAACGTAATACCTTATAACGTTATACCATATAACTTAATACGTTATAACGTTATACCATATAACGTTATACCATATAACGTAATACGTTATAACGTTGTACCATATAACGTAATACGTTATAACGTTATACCATATTACGTAATACGATATAACGTTATACCATATAACGTTATACTATATAACGTAATACGTTATAACGTTATACCATATAACGTAATACGTTATAACGTTATACCATATTACGTAATACGATATAACGTTATACCATATAACGTTATACTATATAACGTAATACGTTATAACGTTATACCATATAACGTTATACCATATAACGTTATACCATATAACGTTATACCATATAACGTTATACCATATAACGTAATACGTTATAACGTTATACCATATAACGTTATACCATATAACGTTATACCATATAACGTTATACCATATAACGTTATACCATATAACGTAATACGTTATAACGTTATACCATATTACGTAATACGATATAACGTTATACCATATAACGTTATACTATATAACGTAATACGTTATAACGTTATACCATATAACGTAATACGTTATAACGTTATACCATATTACGTAATACGATATAACGTTATACCATATAACGTATTACGTTATAACGTTAGACCATATAACGTATTACGTTATAACGTTATACCATATAACGTATTACGTTATAACGTTATACCATATAACGTTATACTATATAACGTAATACGTTATAACGTTATACCATATAACGTAATACGTTATATCGTTATACCATATAACGTAATACGTTATAACGTTATACCATATAACGTAATACGATATAACGTTATACCATATAACGTATTACGTTATTACGCTATACCACACAGCGTTATACCATATAACGTGATACGTTATAACGTTATACTATATAACGTAATACCTTATAACATTATACCATATAACGTAATACGTTATAACGTTATACATCTTAACGTTGTACTACATAACGTAATACGTTATAACGTTATTCCATATAACGTAATACGTTATAACGTTATACAATATAACGTAATACGTTATAACGTTATACAATATAACGTAATACGTTATAACGTTATACAATATAACGTTATACCATATAACGTAATACGTTATAACGTTGTACCATATAACGTAATACGTTATAACGTTATACCATATAACGTAATACGTGATAACGTTATACCATATAACGTTATACTACATAACGTATTACGTTATAACGTTATACCATATAACGTTATACTATCTAACGTATTACGTTATTACGCTATACCATATAGCGTTAAACCATATAACGTAATACGTTATAACGTTATCCCATATAACGTTATACTATATAACGTATTACGTTATAACGTTATACCATATAACGTTATACTATGTAGCGTAATACGTTATAACGTTATACCATATAACGTAATACGTTTTAACGTTGTACCATATTACGTATCACGTTATAACGTTATACCATATAACGTTATACCATATAACGGGATACGTTATAACGTTATACTATATAACGTAATACCTTATAACGTTATACTATATAACGTAATACGATATAACGTTATACCATATAACGTTATACTATATAACGTATTACGTTATAACGTTATGCCATATAACGTAATACGTTATAACGTTATAGCATATAACGTAATACGTTATAACGTTATACTATATAACGTAATACCTTATAACGTTATACCATATAACTTAATACGTTATAACGTTATACCATATAACGTTATACCATATAACGTAATACGTTATAACGTTGTACCATATAACGTAATACGTTATAACGTTATACCATATTACGTAATACGATATAACGTTATACCATATAACGTTATACTATATAACGTAATACGTTATAACGTTATACCATATAACGTAATACGTTATAACGTTATACCATATTACGTAATACGATATAACGTTATACCATATAACGTTATACTATATAACGTAATACGTTATAACGTTATACCATATAACGTTATACCATATAACGTTATACCATATAACGTTATACCATATAACGTTATACCATATAACGTAATACGTTATAACGTTATACCATATAACGTTATACCATATAACGTTATACCATATAACGTTATACCATATAACGTTATACCATATAACGTAATACGTTATAACGTTATACCATATTACGTAATACGATATAACGTTATACCATATAACGTTATACTATATAACGTAATACGTTATAACGTTATACCATATAACGTAATACGTTATAACGTTATACCATATTACGTAATACGATATAACGTTATACCATATAACGTATTACGTTATAACGTTAGACCATATAACGTATTACGTTATAACGTTATACCATATAACGTATTACGTTATAACGTTATACCATATAACGTTATACTATATAACGTAATACGTTATAACGTTATACCATATAACGTAATACGTTATATCGTTATACCATATAACGTAATACGTTATAACGTTATACCATATAACGTAATACGATATAACGTTATACCACATAACGTATTACGTTATTACGCTATACCACACAGCGTTATACCATATAACGTGATACGTTATAACGTTATACTATATAACGTAATACCTTATAACATTATACCATATAACGTAATACGTTATAACGTTATACATCTTAACGTTGTACTACATAACGTAATACGTTATAACGTTATTCCATATAACGTAATACGTTATAACGTTATACAATATAACGTAATACGTTATAACGTTATACAATATAACGTAATACGTTATAACGTTATACAATATAACGTTATACCATATAACGTAATACGTTATAACGTTGTACCATATAACGTAATACGTTATAACGTTATACCATATAACGTAATACGTGATAACGTTATACCATATAACGTTATACTACATAACGTATTACGTTATAACGTTATACCATATAACGTTATACTATCTAACGTATTACGTTATTACGCTATACCATATAGCGTTAAACCATATAACGTAATACGTTATAACGTTATCCCATATAACGTTATACTATATAACGTATTACGTTATAACGTTATACCATATAACGTTATACTATGTAGCGTAATACGTTATAACGTTATACCATATAACGTAATACGTTTTAACGTTGTACCATATTACGTATCACGTTATAACGTTATACTATATAACGTAATACCTTATAACGTTATACCATATAACTTAATACGTTATAACGTTATACCATATAACGTTATACCATATAACGTAATACGTTATAACGTTATACCATATAACGGGATACGTTATAACGTTATACTATATAACGTAATACCTTATAACGTTATACTATATAACGTAATACGATATAACGTTATACCATATAACGTTATACTATATAACGTATTACGTTATAACGTTATGCCATATAACGTAATACGTTATAACGTTATAGCATATAACGTAATACGTTATAACGTTATACTATATAACGTAATACCTTATAACGTTATACCATATAACTTAATACGTTATAACGTTATACCATATAACGTTATACCATATAACGTAATACGTTATAACGTTGTACCATATAACGTAATACGTTATAACGTTATACCATATTACGTAATACGATATAACGTTATACCATATAACGTTATACTATATAACGTAATACGTTATAACGTTATACCATATAACGTAATACGTTATAACGTTATACCATATTACGTAATACGATATAACGTTATACCATATAACGTTATACTATATAACGTAATACGTTATAACGTTATACCATATAACGTTATACCATATAACGTTATACCATATAACGTTATACCATATAACGTTATACCATATAACGTAATACGTTATAACGTTATACCATATAACGTTATACCATATAACGTTATACCATATAACGTTATACCATATAACGTTATACCATATAACGTAATACGTTATAACGTTATACCATATTACGTAATACGATATAACGTTATACCATATAACGTTATACTATATAACGTAATACGTTATAACGTTATACTATATAACGTAATACCTTATAACGTTATACCATATAACTTAATACGTTATAACGTTATACCATATAACGTTATACCATATAACGTAATACGTGATAACGTTATACCATATAACGTTATACTACATAACGTATTACGTTATAACGTTATACCATATAACGTTATACTATCTAACGTATTACGTTATTACGCTATACCATATAGCGTTAAACCATATAACGTAATACGTTATAACGTTATCCCATATAACGTTATACTATATAACGTATTACGTTATAACGTTATACCATATAACGTTATACTATGTAGCGTAATACGTTATAACGTTATACCATATAACGTAATACGTTTTAACGTTGTACCATATTACGTATCACGTTATAACGTTATACCATATAACGTTATACCATATAACGGGATACGTTATAACGTTATACTATATAACGTAATACCTTATAACGTTATACTATATAACGTAATACGATATAACGTTATACCATATAACGTTATACTATATAACGTATTACCTTATAACGTTATGCCATATAACGTAATACGTTATAACGTTATAGCATATAACGTAATACGTTATAACGTTATACTATATAACGTAATACCTTATAACGTTATACCATATAACTTAATACGTTATAACGTTATACCATATAACGTTATACCATATAACGTAATACGTTATAACGTTGTACCATATAACGTAATACGTTATAACGTTATACCATATTACGTAATACGATATAACGTTATACCATATAACGTTATACTATATAACGTAATACGTTATAACGTTATACCATATAACGTAATACGTTATAACGTTATACCATATTACGTAATACGATATAACGTTATACCATATAACGTTATACTATATAACGTAATACGTTATAACGTTATACCATATAACGTTATACCATATAACGTTATACCATATAACGTTATACCATATAACGTAATACGTTATAACGTTATACCATATAACGTAATACGTTATAACGTTATACCATATTACGTAATACGATATAACGTTATACCATATAACGTATTACGTTATAACGTTAGACCATATAACGTATTACGTTATAACGTTATACCATATAACGTATTACGTTATAACGTTATACCATATAACGTTATACTATATAACGTAATACGTTATAACGTTATACCATATAACGTAATACGTTATATCGTTATACCATATAACGTAATACGTTATAACGTTATACCATATAACGTAATACGATATAACGTTATACCATATAACGTATTACGTTATTACGCTATACCACACAGCGTTATACCATATAACGTGATACGTTATAACGTTATACTATATAACGTAATACCTTATAACATTATACCATATAACGTAATACGTTATAACGTTATACATCTTAACGTTGTACTACATAACGTAATACGTTATAACGTTATTCCATATAACGTAATACGTTATAACGTTATACAATATAACGTAATACGTTATAACGTTATACAATATAACGTAATACGTTATAACGTTATACAATATAACGTTATACCATATAACGTAATACGTTATAACGTTGTACCATATAACGTAATACGTTATAACGTTATACCATATAACGTAATACGTGATAACGTTATACCATATAACGTTATACTACATAACGTATTACGTTATAACGTTATACCATATAACGTTATACTATCTAACGTATTACGTTATTACGCTATACCATATAGCGTTAAACCATATAACGTAATACGTTATAACGTTATCCCATATAACGTTATACTATATAACGTATTACGTTATAACGTTATACCATATAACGTTATACTATGTAGCGTAATACGTTATAACGTTATACCATATAACGTAATACGTTTTAACGTTGTACCATATTAAGTATCACGTTATAACGTTATACCATATAACGTTATACCATATAACGGGATACGTTATAACGTTATACTATATAACGTAATACCTTATAACGTTATACTATATAACGTAATACGATATAACGTTATACCATATAACGTTATACTATATAACGTATTACGTTATAACGTTATGCCATATAACGTAATACGTTATAACGTTATAGCATATAACGTAATACGTTATAACGTTATACTATATAACGTAATACCTTATAACGTTATACCATATAACTTAATACGTTATAACGTTATACCATATAACGTTATACCATATAACGTAATACGTTATAACGTTGTACCATATAACGTAATACGTTATAACGTTATACCATATTACGTAATACGATATAACGTTATACCATATAACGTTATACTATATAACGTAATACGTTATAACGTTATACCATATAACGTAATACGTTATAACGTTATACCATATTACGTAATACGATATAACGTTATACCATATAACGTTATACTATATAACGTAATACGTTATAACGTTATACCATATAACGTTATACCATATAACGTTATACCATATAACGTTATACCATATAACGTTATACCATATAACGTAATACGTTATAACGTTATACCATATAACGTTATACCATATAACGTTATACCATATAACGTTATACCATATAACGTTATACCATATAACGTAATACGTTATAACGTTATACCATATTACGTAATACGATATAACGTTATACCATATAACGTTATACTATATAACGTAATACGTTATAACGTTATACTATATAACGTAATACCTTATAACGTTATACCATATAACTTAATACGTTATAACGTTATACCATATAACGTTATACCATATAACGTAATACGTGATAACGTTATACCATATAACGTTATACTACATAACGTATTACGTTATAACGTTATACCATATAACGTTATACTATCTAACGTATTACGTTATTACGCTATACCATATAGCGTTAAACCATATAACGTAATACGTTATAACGTTATCCCATATAACGTTATACTATATAACGTATTACGTTATAACGTTATACCATATAACGTTATACTATGTAGCGTAATACGTTATAACGTTATACCATATAACGTAATACGTTTTAACGTTGTACCATATTACGTATCACGTTATAACGTTATACCATATAACGTTATACCATATAACGGGATACGTTATAACGTTATACTATATAACGTAATACCTTATAACGTTATACTATATAACGTAATACGATATAACGTTATACCATATAACGTTATACTATATAACGTATTACGTTATAACGTTATGCCATATAACGTAATACGTTATAACGTTATAGCATATAACGTAATACGTTATAACGTTATACTATATAACGTAATACCTTATAACGTTATACCATATAACTTAATACGTTATAACGTTATACCATATAACGTTATACCATATAACGTAATACGTTATAACGTTGTACCATATAACGTAATACGTTATAACGTTATACCATATTACGTAATACGATATAACGTTATACCATATAACGTTATACTATATAACGTAATACGTTATAACTTTATACCATATAACGTAATACGTTATAACGTTATACCATATTACGTAATACGATATAACGTTATACCATATAACGTTATACTATATAACGTAATACGTTATAACGTTATACCATATAACGTTATACCATATAACGTTATACCATATAACGTTATACCATATAACGTTATACCATATAACGTAATACGTTATAACGTTATACCATATAACGTTATACCATATAACGTTATACCATATAACGTTATACCATATAACGTTATACCATATAACGTAATACGTTATAACGTTATACCATATTACGTAATACGATATAACGTTATACCATATAACGTTATACTATATAACGTAATACGTTATAACGTTATACCATATAACGTAATACGTTATAACGTTATACCATATTACGTAATACGATATAACGTTATACCATATAACGTATTACGTTATAACGTTAGACCATATAACGTATTACGTTATAACGTTATACCATATAACGTATTACGTTATAACGTTATACCATATAACGTTATACTATATAACGTAATACGTTATAACGTTATACCATATAACGTAATACGTTATATCGTTATACCATATAACGTAATACGTTATAACGTTATACCATATAACGTAATACGATATAACGTTATACCATATAACGTATTACGTTATTACGCTATACCACACAGCGTTATACCATATAACGTGATACGTTATAACGTTATACTATATAACGTAATACCTTATAACATTATACCATATAACGTAATACGTTATAACGTTATACATCTTAACGTTGTACTACATAACGTAATACGTTATAACGTTATTCCATATAACGTAATACGTTATAACGTTATACAATATAACGTAATACGTTATAACGTTATACAATATAACGTAATACGTTATAACGTTATACAATATAACGTTATACCATATAACGTAATACGTTATAACGTTGTACCATATAACGTAATACGTTATAACGTTATACCATATAACGTAATACGTGATAACGTTATACCATATAACGTTATACTACATAACGTATTACGTTATAACGTTATACCATATAACGTTATACTATCTAACGTATTACGTTATTACGCTATACCATATAGCGTTAAACCATATAACGTAATACGTTATAACGTTATCCCATATAACGTTATACTATATAACGTATTACGTTATAACGTTATACCATATAACGTTATACTATGTAGCGTAATACGTTATAACGTTATACCATATAACGTAATACGTTTTAACGTTGTACCATATTACGTATCACGTTATAACGTTATACCATATAACGTTATACCATATAACGGGATACGTTATAACGTTATACTATATAACGTAATACCTTATAACGTTATACTATATAACGTAATACGATATAACGTTATACCATATAACGTTATACTATATAACGTATTACGTTATAACGTTATGCCATATAACGTAATACGTTATAACGTTATAGCATATAACGTAATACGTTATAACGTTATACTATATAACGTAATACCTTATAACGTTATACCATATAACTTAATACGTTATAACGTTATACCATATAACGTTATACCATATAACGTAATACGTTACAACGTTGTACCATATAACGTAATACGTTATAACGTTATACCATATTACGTAATACGATATAACGTTATACCATATAACGTTATACTATATAACGTAATACGTTATAACGTTATACCATATAACGTAATACGTTATAACGTTATACCATATTACGTAATACGATATAACGTTATACCATATAACGTTATACTATATAACGTAATACGTTATAACGTTATACCATATAACGTTATACCATATAACGTTATACCATATAACGTTATACCATATAACGTTATACCATATAACGTAATACGTTATAACGTTATACCATATAACGTTATACCATATAACGTTATACCATATAACGTTATACCATATAACGTTATACCATATAACGTAATACGTTATAACGTTATACCATATTACGTAATACGATATAACGTTATACCATATAACGTTATACTATATAACGTAATACGTTATAACGTTATACTATATAACGTAATACCTTATAACGTTATACCATATAACTTAATACGTTATAACGTTATACCATATAACGTTATACCATATAACGTAATACGTGATAACGTTATACCATATAACGTTATACTACATAACGTATTACGTTATAACGTTATACCATATAACGTTATACTATCTAACGTATTACGTTATTACGCTATACCATATAGCGTTAAACCATATAACGTAATACGTTATAACGTTATCCCATATAACGTTATACTATATAACGTATTACGTTATAACGTTATACCATATAACGTTATACTATGTAGCGTAATACGTTATAACGTTATACCATATAACGTAATACGTTTTAACGTTGTACCATATTACGTATCACGTTATAACGTTATACCATATAACGTTATACCATATAACGGGATACGTTATAACGTTATACTATATAACGTAATACCTTATAACGTTATACTATATAACGTAATACGATATAACGTTATACCATATAACGTTATACTATATAACGTATTACGTTATAACGTTATGCCATATAACGTAATACGTTATAACGTTATAGCATATAACGTAATACGTTATAACGTTATACTATATAACGTAATACCTTATAACGTTATACCATATAACTTAATACGTTATAACGTTATACCATATAACGTTATACCATATAACGTAATACGTTATAACGTTGTACCATATAACGTAATACGTTATAACGTTATACCATATTACGTAATACGATATAACGTTATACCATATAACGTTATACTATAAAACGTAATACGTTATAACGTTATACCATATAACGTAATACGTTATAACGTTATACCATATAACGTTATACCATATAACGTTATACCATATAACGTAATACGTTATAACGTTATACCATATTACGTAATACGATATAACGTTATACCATATAACGTTATACTATATAACGTAATACGTTATAACGTTATACCATATAACGTAATACGTTATAACGTTATACCATATTACGTAATACGATATAACGTTATACCATATAACGTATTACGTTATAACGTTAGACCATATAACGTATTACGTTATAACGTTATACCATATAACGTATTACGTTATAACGTTATACCATATAACGTTATACTATATAACGTAATACGTTATAACGTTATACCATATAACGTAATACGTTATATCGTTATACCATATAACGTAATACGTTATAACGTTATACCATATAACGTAATACGATATAACGTTATACCATATAACGTATTACGTTATTACGCTATACCACACAGCGTTATACCATATAACGTGATACGTTATAACGTTATACTATATAACGTAATACCTTATAACATTATACCATATAACGTAATACGTTATAACGTTATACATCTTAACGTTGTACTACATAACGTAATACGTTATAACGTTATTCCATATAACGTAATACGTTATAACGTTATACAATATAACGTAATACGTTATAACGTTATACAATATAACGTAATACGTTATAACGTTATACAATATAACGTTATACCATATAACGTAATACGTTATAACGTTGTACCATATAACGTAATACGTTATAACGTTATACCATATAACGTAATACGTGATAACGTTATACCATATAACGTTATACTACATAACGTATTACGTTATAACGTTATACCATATAACGTTATACTATCTAACGTATTACGTTATTACGCTATACCATATAGCGTTAAACCATATAACGTAATACGTTATAACGTTATCCCATATAACGTTATACTATATAACGTATTACGTTATAACGTTATACCATATAACGTTATACTATGTAGCGTAATACGTTATAACGTTATACCATATAACGTAATACGTTTTAACGTTGTACCATATTACGTATCACGTTATAACGTTATACCATATAACGTTATACCATATAACGGGATACGTTATAACGTTATACTATATAACGTAATACCTTATAACGTTATACTATATAACGTAATACGATATAACGTTATACCATATAACGTTATACTATATAACGTATTACGTTATAACGTTATGCCATATAACGTAATACGTTATAACGTTATAGCATATAACGTAATACGTTATAACGTTATACTATATAACGTAATACCTTATAACGTTATACCATATAACTTAATACGTTATAACGTTATACCATATAACGTTATACCATATAACGTAATACGTTATAACGTTGTACCATATAACGTAATACGTTATAACGTTATACCATATTACGTAATACGATATAACGTTATACCATATAACGTTATACTATATAACGTAATACGTTATAACGTTATACCATATAACGTAATACGTTATAACGTTATACCATATTACGTAATACGATATAACGTTATACCATATAACGTTATACTATATAACGTAATACGTTATAACGTTATACCATATAACGTTATACCATATAACGTTATACCATATAACGTTATACCATATAACGTTATACCATATAACGTAATACGTTATAACGTTATACCATATAACGTTATACCATATAACGTTATACCATATAACGTTATACCATATAACGTTATACCATATAACGTAATACGTTATAACGTTATACCATATTACGTAATACGATATAACGTTATACCATATAACGTTATACTATATAACGTAATACGTTATAACGTTATACTATATAACGTAATACCTTATAACGTTATACCATATAACTTAATACGTTATAACGTTATACCATATAACGTTATACCATATAACGTAATACGTGATAACGTTATACCATATAACGTTATACTACATAACGTATTACGTTATAACGTTATACCATATAACGTTATACTATCTAACGTATTACGTTATTACGCTATACCATATAGCGTTAAACCATATAACGTAATACGTTATAACGTTATCCCATATAACGTTATACTATATAACGTATTACGTTATAACGTTATACCATATAACGTTATACTATGTAGCGTAATACGTTATAACGTTATACCATATAACGTAATACGTTTTAACGTTGTACCATATTACGTATCACGTTATAACGTTATACCATATAACGTTATACCATATAACGGGATACGTTATAACGTTATACTATATAACGTAATACCTTATAACGTTATACTATATAACGTAATACGATATAACGTTATACCATATAACGTTATACTATATAACGTATTACGTTATAACGTTATGCCATATAACGTAATACGTTATAACGTTATAGCATATAACGTAATACGTTATAACGTTATACTATATAACGTAATACCTTATAACGTTATACCATATAACTTAATACGTTATAACGTTATACCATATAACGTTATACCATATAACGTAATACGTTATAACGTTGTACCATATAACGTAATACGTTATAACGTTATACCATATTACGTAATACGATATAACGTTATACCATATAACGTTATACTATATAACGTAATACGTTATAACGTTATACCATATAACGTAATACGTTATAACGTTATACCATATTACGTAATACGATATAACGTTATACCATATAACGTTATACTATATAACGTAATACGTTATAACGTTATACCATATAACGTTATACCATATAACGTTATACCATATAACGTTATACCATATAACGTTATACCATATAACGTAATACGTTATAACGTTATACCATATAACGTTATACCATATAACGTTATACCATATAACGTTATACCATATAACGTTATACCATATAACGTAATACGTTATAACGTTATACCATATTACGTAATACGATATAACGTTATACCATATAACGTTATACTATATAACGTAATACGTTATAACGTTATACCATATAACGTAATACGTTATAACGTTATACCATATTACGTAATACGATATAACGTTATACCATATAACGTATTACGTTATAACGTTAGACCATATAACGTATTACGTTATAACGTTATACCATATAACGTATTACGTTATAACGTTATACCATATAACGTTATACTATATAACGTAATACGTTATAACGTTATACCATATAACGTAATACGTTATATCGTTATACCATATAACGTAATACGTTATAACGTTATACCATATAACGTAATACGATATAACGTTATACCATATAACGTATTACGTTATTACGCTATACCACACAGCGTTATACCATATAACGTGATACGTTATAACGTTATACTATATAACGTAATACCTTATAACATTATACCATATAACGTAATACGTTATAACGTTATACATCTTAACGTTGTACTACATAACGTAATACGTTATAACGTTATTCCATATAACGTAATACGTTATAACGTTATACAATATAACGTAATACGTTATAACGTTATACAATATAACGTAATACGTTATAACGTTATACAATATAACGTTATACCATATAACGTAATACGTTATAACGTTGTACCATATAACGTAATACGTTATAACGTTATACCATATAACGTAATACGTGATAACGTTATACCATATAACGTTATACTACATAACGTATTACGTTATAACGTTATACCATATAACGTTATACTATCTAACGTATTACGTTATTACGCTATACCATATAGCGTTAAACCATATAACGTAATACGTTATAACGTTATCCCATATAACGTTATACTATATAACGTATTACGTTATAACGTTATACCATATAACGTTATACTATGTAGCGTAATACGTTATAACGTTATACCATATAACGTAATACGTTTTAACGTTGTACCATATTACGTATCACGTTATAACGTTATACCATATAACGTTATACCATATAACGGGATACGTTATAACGTTATACTATATAACGTAATACCTTATAACGTTATACTATATAACGTAATACGATATAACGTTATACCATATAACGTTATACTATATAACGTATTACGTTATAACGTTATGCCATATAACGTAATACGTTATAACGTTATAGCATATAACGTAATACGTTATAACGTTATACTATATAACGTAATACCTTATAACGTTATACCATATAACTTAATACGTTATAACGTTATACCATATAACGTTATACCATATAACGTAATACGTTATAACGTTGTACCATATAACGTAATACGTTATAACGTTATACCATATTACGTAATACGATATAACGTTATACCATATAACGTTATACTATATAACGTAATACGTTATAACGTTATACCATATAACGTAATACGTTATAACGTTATACCATATTACGTAATACGATATAACGTTATACCATATAACGTTATACTATATAACGTAATACGTTATAACGTTATACCATATAACGTTATACCATATAACGTTATACCATATAACGTTATACCATATAACGTTATACCATATAACGTAATACGTTATAACGTTATACCATATAACGTTATACCATATAACGTTATACCATATAACGTTATACCATATAACGTTATACCATATAACGTAATACGTTATAACGTTTTACCATATTACGTAATACGATATAACGTTATACCATATAACGTTATACTATATAACGTAATACGTTATAACGTTATACCATATAACGTAATACGTTATAACGTTATACCATATTACGTAATACGATATAACGTTATACCATATAACGTATTACGTTATAACGTTAGACCATATAACGTATTACGTTATAACGTTATACCATATAACGTATTACGTTATAACGTTATACCATATAACGTTATACTATATAACGTAATACGTTATAACGTTATACCATATAACGTAATACGTTATATCGTTATACCATATAACGTAATACGTTATAACGTTATACCATATAACGTAATACGATATAACGTTATACCACATAACGTATTAAGTTATTACGCTATACCACACAGCGTTATACCATATAACGTGATACGTTATAACGTTATACTATATAACGTAATACCTTATAACATTATACCATATAACGTAATACGTTATAACGTTATACATCTTAACGTTGTACTACATAACGTAATACGTTATAACGTTATTCCATATAACGTAATACGTTATAACGTTATACAATATAACGTAATACGTTATAACGTTATACAATATAACGTAATACGTTATAACGTTATACAATATAACGTTATACCATATAACGTAATACGTTATAACGTTGTACCATATAACGTAATACGTTATAACGTTATACCATATAACGTAATACGTGATAACGTTATACCATATAACGTTATACTACATAACGTATTACGTTATAACGTTATACCATATAACGTTATACTATCTAACGTATTACGTTATTACGCTATACCATATAGCGTTAAACCATATAACGTAATACGTTATAACGTTATCCCATATAACGTTATACTATATAACGTATTACGTTATAACGTTATACCATATAACGTTATACTATGTAGCGTAATACGTTATAACGTTATACCATATAACGTAATACGTTTTAACGTTGTACCATATTACGTATCACGTTATAACGTTATACCATATAACGTTATACCATATAACGGGATACGTTATAACGTTATACCATATAACGTTATACTATATAACGTAATACGTTATAACGTTATACTATATAACGTAATACCTTATAACGTTATACCATATAACTTAATACGTTATAACGTTATCCCATATAACGTTATACTATATAACGTATTACGTTATAACGTTATACCATATAACGTTATACTATGTAGCGTAATACGTTATAACGTTATACCATATAACGTAATACGTTTTAACGTTGTACCATATTACGTATCACGTTATAACGTTATACCATATAACGTTATACCATATAACGGGATACGTTATAACGTTATACTATATAACGTAATACCTTATAACGTTATACTATATAACGTAATACGATCTAACGTTATACCATATAACGTTATACTATATAACGTATTACGTTATAACGTTATGCCATATAACGTAATACGTTATAACGTTATAGCATATAACGTAATACGTTATAACGTTATACTATATAACGTAATACCTTATAACGTTATACCATATAACTTAATACGTTATAACGTTATACCATATAACGTTATACCATATAACGTAATACGTTATAACGTTGTACCATATAACGTAATACGTTATAACGTTATACCATATTACGTAATACGATATAACGTTATACCATATAACGTTATACCATATAACGGGATACGTTATAACGTTATACTATATAACGTAATACCTTATAACGTTATACTATATAACGTAATACGATATAACGTTATACCATATAACGTTATACTATATAACGTATTACGTTATAACGTTATGCCATATAACGTAATACGTTATAACGTTATAGCATATAACGTAATACGTTATAACGTTATACTATATAACGTAATACCTTATAACGTTATACCATATAACTTAATACGTTATAACGTTATACCATATAACGTTATACCATATAACGTAATACGTTATAACGTTGTACCATATAACGTAATACGTTATAACGTTATACCATATTACGTAATACGATATAACGTTATACCATATAACGTTATACTATATAACGTAATACGTTATAACGTTATACCATATAACGTAATACGTTATAACGTTATACCATATTACGTAATACGATATAACGTTATACCATATAACGTTATACTATATAACGTAATACGTTATAACGTTATACCATATAACGTTATACCATATAACGTTATACCATATAACGTTATACCATATAACGTTATACCATATAACGTAATACGTTATAACGTTATACCATATAACGTTATACCATATAACGTTATACCATATAACGTTATACCATATAACGTTATACCATATAACGTAATACGTTATAACGTTATACCATATTACGTAATACGATATAACGTTATACCATATAACGTTATACTATATAACGTAATACGTTATAACGTTATACCATATAACGTAATACGTTATAACGTTATACCATATTACGTAATACGATATAACGTTATACCATATAACGTATTACGTTATAACGTTAGACCATATAACGTATTACGTTATAACGTTATACCATATAACGTATTACGTTATAACGTTATACCATATAACGTTATACTATATAACGTAATACGTTATAACGTTATACCATATAACGTAATACGTTATATCGTTATACCATATAACGTAATACGTTATAACGTTATACCATATAACGTAATACGATATAACGTTATACCATATAACGTATTACGTTATTACGCTATACCACACAGCGTTATACCATATAACGTGATACGTTATAACGTTATACTATATAACGTAATACCTTATAACATTATACCATATAACGTAATACGTTATAACGTTATACATCTTAACGTTGTACTACATAACGTAATACGTTATAACGTTATTCCATATAACGTAATACGTTATAACGTTATACAATATAACGTAATACGTTATAACGTTATACAATATAACGTAATACGTTATAACGTTATACAATATAACGTTATACCATATAACGTAATACGTTATAACGTTGTACCATATAACGTAATACGTTATAACGTTATACCATATAACGTAATACGTGATAACGTTATACCATATAACGTTATACTACATAACGTATTACGTTATAACGTTATACCATATAACGTTATACTATCTAACGTATTACGTTATTACGCTATACCATATAGCGTTAAACCATATAACGTAATACGTTATAACGTTATCCCATATAACGTTATACTATATAACGTATTACGTTATAACGTTATACCATATAACGTTATACTATGTAGCGTAATACGTTATAACGTTATACCATATAACGTAATACGTTTTAACGTTGTACCATATTACGTATCACGTTATAACGTTATACCATATAACGTTATACCATATAACGGGATACGTTATAACGTTATACTATATAACGTAATACCTTATAACGTTATACTATATAACGTAATACGATATAACGTTATACCATATAACGTTATACTATATAACGTATTACGTTATAACGTTATGCCATATAACGTAATACGTTATAACGTTATAGCATATAACGTAATACGTTATAACGTTATACTATATAACGTAATACCTTATAACGTTATACCATATAACTTAATACGTTATAACGTTATACCATATAACGTTATACCATATAACGTAATACGTTATAACGTTGTACCATATAACGTAATACGTTATAACGTTATACCATATTACGTAATACGATATAACGTTATACCATATAACGTTATACTATATAACGTAATACGTTATAACGTTATACCATATAACGTAATACGTTATAACGTTATACCATATTACGTAATACGATATAACGTTATACCATATAACGTTATACTATATAACGTAATACGTTATAACGTTATACCATATAACGTTATACCATATAACGTTATACCATATAACGTTATACCATATAACGTTATACCATATAACGTAATACGTTATAACGTTATACCATATAACGTTATACCATATAACGTTATACCATATAACGTTATACCATATAACGTTATACCATATAACGTAATACGTTATAACGTTATACCATATTACGTAATACGATATAACGTTATACCATATAACGTTATACTATATAACGTAATACGTTATAACGTTATACTATATAACGTAATACCTTATAACGTTATACCATATAACTTAATACGTTATAACGTTATACCATATAACGTTATACCATATAACGTAATACGTGATAACGTTATACCATATAACGTTATACTACATAACGTATTACGTTATAACGTTATACCATATAACGTTATACTATCTAACGTATTACGTTATTACGCTATACCATATAGCGTTAAACCATATAACGTAATACGTTATAACGTTATCCCATATAACGTTATACTATATAACGTATTACGTTATAACGTTATACCATATAACGTTATACTATGTAGCGTAATACGTTATAACGTTATACCATATAACGTAATACGTTTTAACGTTGTACCATATTACGTATCACGTTATAACGTTATACCATATAACGTTATACCATATAACGGGATACGTTATAACGTTATACTATATAACGTAATACCTTATAACGTTATACTATATAACGTAATACGATATAACGTTATACCATATAACGTTATACTATATAACGTATTACGTTATAACGTTATGCCATATAACGTAATACGTTATAACGTTATAGCATATAACGTAATACGTTATAACGTTATACTATATAACGTAATACCTTATAACGTTATACCATATAACTTAATACGTTATAACGTTATACCATATAACGTTATACCATATAACGTAATACGTTATAACGTTGTACCATATAACGTAATACGTTATAACGTTATACCATATTACGTAATACGATATAACGTTATACCATATAACGTTATACTATATAACGTAATACGTTATAACGTTATACCATATAACGTAATACGTTATAACGTTATACCATATTACGTAATACGATATAACGTTATACCATATAACGTTATACTATATAACGTAATACGTTATAACGTTATACCATATAACGTTATACCATATAACGTTATACCATATAACGTTATACCATATAACGTTATACCATATAACGTAATACGTTATAACGTTATACCATATAACGTTATACCATATAACGTTATACCATATAACGTTATACCATATAACGTTATACCATATAACGTAATACGTTATAACGTTATACCATATTACGTAATACGATATAACGTTATACCATATAACGTTATACTATATAACGTAATACGTTATAACGTTATACCATATAACGTAATACGTTATAACGTTATACCATATTACGTAATACGATATAACGTTATACCATATAACGTATTACGTTATAACGTTAGACCATATAACGTATTACGTTATAACGTTATACCATATAACGTATTACGTTATAACGTTATACCATATAACGTTATACTATATAACGTAATACGTTATAACGTTATACCATATAACGTAATACGTTATATCGTTATACCATATAACGTAATACGTTATAACGTTATACCATATAACGTAATACGATATAACGTTATACCATATAACGTATTACGTTATTACGCTATACCACACAGCGTTATACCATATAACGTGATACGTTATAACGTTATACTATATAACGTAATACCTTATAACATTATACCATATAACGTAATACGTTATAACGTTATACATCTTAACGTTGTACTACATAACGTAATACGTTATAACGTTATTCCATATAACGTAATACGTTATAACGTTATACAATATAACGTAATACGTTATAACGTTATACAATATAACGTAATACGTTATAACGTTATACAATATAACGTTATACCATATAACGTAATACGTTATAACGTTGTACCATATAACGTAATACGTTATAACGTTATACCATATAACGTAATACGTGATAACGTTATACCATATAACGTTATACTACATAACGTATTACGTTATAACGTTATACCATATAACGTTATACTATCTAACGTATTACGTTATTACGCTATACCATATAGCGTTAAACCATATAACGTAATACGTTATAACGTTATCCCATATAACGTTATACTATATAACGTATTACGTTATAACGTTATACCATATAACGTTATACTATGTAGCGTAATACGTTATAACGTTATACCATATAACGTAATACGTTTTAACGTTGTACCATATTACGTATCACGTTATAACGTTATACCATATAACGTTATACCATATAACGGGATACGTTATAACGTTATACTATATAACGTAATACCTTATAACGTTATACTATATAACGTAATACGATATAACGTTATACCATATAACGTTATACTATATAACGTATTACGTTATAACGTTATGCCATATAACGTAATACGTTATAACGTTATAGCATATAACGTAATACGTTATAACGTTATACTATATAACGTAATACCTTATAACGTTATACCATATAACTTAATACGTTATAACGTTATACCATATAACGTTATACCATATAACGTAATACGTTATAACGTTGTACCATATAACGTAATACGTTATAACGTTATACCATATTACGTAATACGATATAACGTTATACCATATAACGTTATACTATATAACGTAATACGTTATAACGTTATACCATATAACGTAATACGTTATAACGTTATACCATATTACGTAATACGATATAACGTTATACCATATAACGTTATACTATATAACGTAATACGTTATAACGTTATACCATATAACGTTATACCATATAACGTTATACCATATAACGTTATACCATATAACGTTATACCATATAACGTAATACGTTATAACGTTATACCATATAACGTTATACCATATAACGTTATACCATATAACGTTATACCATATAACGTTATACCATATAACGTAATACGTTATAACGTTATACCATATTACGTAATACGATATAACGTTATACCATATAACGTTATACTATATAACGTAATACGTTATAACGTTATACCATATAACGTAATACGTTATAACGTTATACCATATTACGTAATACGATATAACGTTATACCATATAACGTATTACGTTATAACGTTAGACCATATAACGTATTACGTTATAACGTTATACCATATAACGTATTACGTTATAACGTTATACCATATAACGTTATACTATATAACGTAATACGTTATAACGTTATACCATATAACGTAATACGTTATATCGTTATACCATATAACGTAATACGTTATAACGTTATACCATATAACGTAATACGATATAACGTTATACCACATAACGTATTACGTTATTACGCTATACCACACAGCGTTATACCATATAACGTGATACGTTATAACGTTATACTATATAACGTAATACCTTATAACATTATACCATATAACGTAATACGTTATAACGTTATACATCTTAACGTTGTACTACATAACGTAATACGTTATAACGTTATTCCATATAACGTAATACGTTATAACGTTATACAATATAACGTAATACGTTATAACGTTATACAATATAACGTAATACGTTATAACGTTATACAATATAACGTTATACCATATAACGTAATACGTTATAACGTTGTACCATATAACGTAATACGTTATAACGTTATACCATATAACGTAATACGTGATAACGTTATACCATATAACGTTATACTACATAACGTATTACGTTATAACGTTATACCATATAACGTTATACTATCTAACGTATTACGTTATTACGCTATACCATATAGCGTTAAACCATATAACGTAATACGTTATAACGTTATCCCATATAACGTTATACTATATAACGTATTACGTTATAACGTTATACCATATAACGTTATACTATGTAGCGTAATACGTTATAACGTTATACCATATAACGTAATACGTTTTAACGTTGTACCATATTACGTATCACGTTATAACGTTATACCATATAACGTTATACCATATAACGGGATACGTTATAACGTTATACTATATAACGTAATACCTTATAACGTTATACTATATAACGTAATACGATATAACGTTATACCATATAACGTTATACTATATAACGTATTACGTTATAACGTTATGCCATATAACGTAATACGTTATAACGTTATAGCATATAACGTAATACGTTATAACGTTATACTATATAACGTAATACCTTATAACGTTATACCATATAACTTAATACGTTATAACGTTATACCATATAACGTTATACCATATAACGTAATACGTTATAACGTTGTACCATATAACGTAATACGTTATAACGTTATACCATATTACGTAATACGATATAACGTTATACCATATAACGTTATACTATATAACGTAATACGTTATAACGTTATACCATATAACGTAATACGTTATAACGTTATACCATATTACGTAATACGATATAACGTTATACCATATAACGTAATACCTTATAACGTTATACCATATAACTTAATACGTTATAACGTTATACCATATAACGTTATACCATATAACGTAATACGTTATAACGTTGTACCATATAACGTAATACGTTATAACGTTATACCATATTACGTAATACGATATAACGTTATACCATATAACGTTATACTATATAACGTAATACGTTATAACGTTATACTATATAACGTAATACCTTATAACGTTATACCATATAACTTAATACGTTATAACGTTATACCATATAACGTTATACCATATAACGTAATACGTGATAACGTTATACCATATAACGTTATACTACATAACGTATTACGTTATAACGTTATACCATATAACGTTATACTATCTAACGTATTACGTTATTACGCTATACCATATAGCGTTAAACCATATAACGTAATACGTTATAACGTTATCCCATATAACGTTATACTATATAACGTATTACGTTATAGCGTTATACCATATAACGTTATACTATGTAGCGTAATACGTTATAACGTTATACCATATAACGTAATACGTTTTAACGTTGTACCATATTACGTATCACGTTATAACGTTATACCATATAACGTTATACCATATAACGGGATACGTTATAACGTTATACTATATAACGTAATACCTTATAACGTTATACTATATAACGTAATACGATATAACGTTATACCATATAACGTTATACTATATAACGTATTACGTTATAACGTTATGCCATATAACGTAATACGTTATAACGTTATAGCATATAACGTAATACGTTATAACGTTATACTATATAACGTAATACCTTATAACGTTATACCATATAACTTAATACGTTATAACGTTATACCATATAACGTTATACCATATAACGTAATACGTTATAACGTTGTACCATATAACGTAATACGTTATAACGTTATACCATATTACGTAATACGATATAACGTTATACCATATAACGTTATACTATATAACGTAATACGTTATAACGTTATACCATATAACGTAATACGTTATAACGTTATACCATATTACGTAATACGATATAACGTTATACCATATAACGTATTACGTTATAACGTTAGACCATATAACGTATTACGTTATAACGTTATACCATATAACGTATTACGTTATAACGTTATACCATATAACGTTATACTATATAACGTAATACGTTATAACGTTATACCATATAACGTAATACGTTATATCGTTATACCATATAACGTAATACGTTATAACGTTATACCATATAACGTAATACGATATAACGTTATACCATATAACGTATTACGTTATTACGCTATACCACACAGCGTTATACCATATAACGTGATACGTTATAACGTTATACTATATAACGTAATACCTTATAACATTATACCATATAACGTAATACGTTATAACGTTATACATCTTAACGTTGTACTACATAACGTAATACGTTATAACGTTATTCCATATAACGTAATACGTTATAACGTTATACAATATAACGTAATACGTTATAACGTTATACAATATAACGTAATACGTTATAACGTTATACAATATAACGTTATACCATATAACGTAATACGTTATAACGTTGTACCATATAACGTAATACGTTATAACGTTATACCATATAACGTAATACGTGATAACGTTATACCATATAACGTTATACTACATAACGTATTACGTTATAACGTTATACCATATAACGTTATACTATCTAACGTATTACGTTATTACGCTATACCATATAGCGTTAAACCATATAACGTAATACGTTATAACGTTATCCCATATAACGTTATACTATATAACGTATTACGTTATAACGTTATACCATATAACGTTATACTATGTAGCGTAATACGTTATAACGTTATACCATATAACGTAATACGTTTTAACGTTGTACCATATTACGTATCACGTTATAACGTTATACCATATAACGTTATACCATATAACGGGATACGTTATAACGTTATACTATATAACGTAATACCTTATAACGTTATACTATATAACGTAATACGATATAACGTTATACCATATAACGTTATACTATATAACGTATTACGTTATAACGTTATGCCATATAACGTAATACGTTATAACGTTATAGCATATAACGTAATACGTTATAACGTTATACTATATAACGTAATACCTTATAACGTTATACCATATAACTTAATACGTTATAACGTTATACCATATAACGTTATACCATATAACGTAATACGTTATAACGTTGTACCATATAACGTAATACGTTATAACGTTATACCATATTACGTAATACGATATAACGTTATACCATATAACGTTATACTATATAACGTAATACGTTATAACGTTATACCATATAACGTAATACGTTATAACGTTATACCATATTACGTAATACGATATAACGTTATACCATATAACGTTATACTATATAACGTAATACGTTATAACGTTATACCATATAACGTTATACCATATAACGTTATACCATATAACGTTATACCATATAACGTTATACCATATAACGTAATACGTTATAACGTTATACCATATAACGTTATACCATATAACGTTATACCATATAACGTTATACCATATAACGTAATACGTTATAACGTTATACCATATTACGTAATACGATATAACGTTATACCATATAACGTTATACTATATAACGTAATACGTTATAACGTTATACCATATAACGTAATACGTTATAACGTTATACCATATTACGTAATACGATATAACGTTATACCATATAACGTTATACTATATAACGTAATACGTTATAACGTTATACCATATAACGTTATACCATATAACGTTATACCATATAACGTTATACCATATAACGTTATACCACATAACGTAATACTTTATAACGTTATACCATATAACGTTATACCATATAACGTAATACGTTATAACGTTGTACCATGTAACGTATCACGTTATAACGTTATACCATATAACATTATACCATTTAACGGAATACGTTATAACGTTATACCTTATAACGTTGTACTACATAACGTAATACGTTATAACGTTGTACCATATAACGTTACACTATATAACGTGTTACGTTATAACGTTATACCATATAACGTTATACTATATAACGTAATACGTTATAACGTTATACCATATAACGTAATACGTTATAACGTTGTACCATGTAACGTATCACGTTATAACGTTATACCATATAACATTATACCATTTAACGGAATACGTTATAACGTTGTACCATATAACGTAATACGTTATAACGTTATACCATATAACGTAATACGTTATAACGTTATACCTTATAACGTTGTGCTACATAACGTAATACGTTATAACTTTATACCTAATAACGTTGTACTACATAACGTAATACGTTATAACGTTGTACTACATAACGTTATAGCATATAACGTAATACGTTATAACGTTATACTATATAACGTAATACCTTATAACGTTATACTATATAACGTAATACCTTATAACGTTATACTATATAACGTAATACGATATAACGTTGTACCATATAACTTTATACTATATAACGTATTACGTTATAACGTTATGCCATATAACGTAATACGTTATAACGTTATACCATATAACGTATTACGTTATAACGTTATACCATAGAACGTAATACGTTATAAAGTTATACCATATAACGTATTACGTTATAACGTTATACCATATAACGTATTACGTTATAACGTTATACCATATAACGTATTACGTTATAACGTTATACCATATAACGTATTACGTTATAACGTTATACCATAGAACGTAATACGTTATAAAGTTATACCATATAACGTTATACTATATAACATAATACATTATAACGTTATACCATATAACGTATTACGTTATAATGCTATACCATATAACGTAATACTATATAACATAATACATTATAACGTTATACCATATAACGTATTACGTTATAATGCTATACCATATAACGTAATACCATATAAAGTAATACGTTATAACGTTATACCATATAACGTAATACGCTGTAACGTTATACCATATAACGTTATACTATATAACGTAATACGTTATAACGTTATACCATATAACGTAATACGTTATAACGTTGTACCATGTAACGTATCACGTTATAACGTTATACCATATAACGTTATACCATATAACGGAATACGTTATAACGTTGTACCATATAACGTAATACGTTATAACGTTGTACCATATAACGTATTACGTTATAACGTTATAACATATAACGTTATACCATATAACGTAATACGTTATAACGTTGTACCATATAAGGTAATACTTTATAACGTTATACCATATAACGGAATACGTTATAACGTTATACCTTATAACGTTGTACTACATAACGTAATACGTTATAACGTTGTACCATATAACGTTACACTATATAACGTGTTACGTTATAACGTTATACCATATAACGTTATACTATATAACGTAATACGTTATAACGTTATACCATATAACGTAATACGTTATAACGTTGTACCATGTAACGTATCACGTTATAACGTTATACCATATAACATTATACCATTTAACGGAATACGTTATAACGTTGTACCATATAACGTAATACGTTATAACGTTATACCATATAACGTAATACGTTATAACGTTATACCATATAACATTATACCATTTAACGGAATACGTTATAACGTTATACCTTATAACGTTGTACTACATAACGTAATACGTTATAACGTTGTACCATATAACGTTACACTATATAACGTGTTACGTTATAACGTTATACCATATAACGTTATACTATATAACGTAATACGTTATAACGTTATACCATATAACGTAATACGTTATAACGTTGTACCATGTAACGTATCACGTTATAACGTTATACCATATAACATTATACCATTTAACGGAATACGTTATAACGTTGTACCATATAACGTAATACGTTATAACGTTATACCATATAACGTAATACGTTATAACGTTATACCTTATAACGTTGTGCTACATAACGTAATACGTTATAACTTTATACCTAATAACGTTGTACTACATAACGTAATACGTTATAACGTTGTACTACATAACGTTATAGCATATAACGTAATACGTTATAACGTTATACTATATAACGTAATACCTTATAACGTTATACTATATAACGTAATACGATATAACGTTGTACCATATAACTTTATACTATATAACGTATTACGTTATAACGTTATGCCATATAACGTAATACGTTATAACGTTATACCATATAACGTATTACGTTATAACGTTATACCATAGAACGTAATACGTTATAAAGTTATACCATATAACGTATTACGTTATAACGTTATACCATATAACGTATTACGTTATAACGTTATACCATATAACGTATTACGTTATAACGTTATACCATATAACGTATTACGTTATAACGTTATACCATAGAACGTAATACGTTATAAAGTTATACCATATAACGTATTACGTTATAACGTTATACCATATAACGTAATACGTTACAACGTTATACTATATAACATAATACATTATAACGTTATACCATATAACGTATTACGTTATAATGCTATACCATATAACGTAATACTATATAACATAATACATTATAACGTTATACCATATAACGTATTACGTTATAATGCTATACCATATAACGTAATACCATATAAAGTAATACGTTATAACGTTATACCATATAACGTAATACGCTGTAACGTTATACCATATAACGTTATACTATATAACGTAATACGTTATAACGTTATACCATATTACGTATTACGTTATAACGTTATACCATATAACGTTACACTATATAACTTAATACGTAGTAACGTTATACCATATAACGTTATACTGTATAACGTAATACGTTATAAAGTTATACCATATAACGTATTACGTTATAACGTTATACCATGGAACGTAATAAGTTATAAAGTTATACCATATAACGTATTACGTTATAACGTTATACCATATAACGTATTACGTTATAACGTCATACCATATAATGTATTACGTTATAACGTTATACCATATAACGTAATACGTTATAACGTTATACTATATAACATAATACATTATAACGTTATACCATATAACGTATTACGTTATAATGCTATACCATATAACGTAATACCATATAAAGTAATACGTTATAACGTTATACCATATAACGTAATACGCTGTAACGTTATACCATATAACGTTATACTATATAACGTAATACGTTATAACGTTATACCATATTACGTATTACGTTATAACGTTATACCAAATAACGTTACACTATATAACGTAATACGTAGTAACGTTATACCATATAACGTTATACTGTATAACGTAATACGCTATAACGTTATACCATATAACGTATTACGTTATAACGTTATACCATATAACGTATTACGTTATAACGTTATACCATATAACGTATTACGTTATAACGTTATACCATATAACGTAATACCATATAAAGTAATACGTTATAACGTTATACCATGTAACGATATACTATATAACGTAATACGTTATAACGTTATACCATATAACGTAATAAGTTATAACGTTATACCATATAACGTATTACGTTTTAACGTTATACCATATAACGTATTTCGTTACAACGATAACCATATAACGTTATACAATATAACGTAATACGTTATAACGTTATACCATATAACGTTACACTATATAACTTAATACGTTATAACGTTATACCATATAACGTAATACGTTATAACGATAAACATATAACGTTATACTACATAACGTAATACGTTATAACGTTATACCATATAACGTTATACCATATAAAGTAATACGTCATAACGTTATACCATATAACGTAATACGTTATAACGTTATACCATATCACGTAATACGTTATAACGTTATACCATATAACGTATTACGTTGTAACGTTATACCATATAACGTAAGTCGTTGTAATGTTATACCATATAACGTTATACTATATAACGTAATACGTTATAACGTTATACCATATAACTTATTACGATATAACGTTATACCATATAACGTTACACTATATAACGTAATACGTAGTAACGTTATACCATATAACGTTATACTATATAACGTAATACGTTATAACGTTATAACATATAACGTAATACGTTGTAACGTTATACCATATAACGTTATACTATATAAAGTAATAAGTTATAACGTTATACCAAATAACGTATTACGTTATAACGTTATACCATATAACGTTGTACCATATAACGTTATACTATATAACGTAATACATTATAATGATATATCATATAACGTATTACGCTATAACGTTATACCATATAATGTAATACCATATAAGGTAATACGTTATAACGTTATACCATATACCGATATACTATATAACGTAATACATTATAACGTTATACCATATAACGTTAAACTATATAACTTAATACGTTATAACGTTATACCATATAACGTTATACTATATAACGTAATACGTTATAACGTTATACCATATAACTTATTACGATATAACGTTATACCATATAACGTTACACTATATAACGTAATACGTAGTAACGTTATACCATATAACGTTATACTATATAACGTAATACGTTATAACGTTATAACATATAACGTAATACGTTGTAACGTTATACCATATAACGTTATACTATATAAAGTAATAAGTTATAACGTTATACCAAATAACGTATTACGTTATAACGTTATACCATATAACGTTGTACCATATAACGTTATACTATATAACGTAACACATTATAATGATATATCATATAACGTGTTACGTTATGACGTTATACTATATGACGTAATACGTTGTACAGTTATACTATATTACGCAATACGTTGTAACGTTTTACCATATAACGTAATACGTTATAACGTTATACCATATAACGTATTACGTTATAACGTTATACCATATAACGTAATACCATGTAATGTAATACGTTATAACGCTACACCATATAACGATATACTATATAACGTTATACGTTATAACGTTATACCATATAACATAATACGTTATAACGTTATACCATATAACGTATTACGTTATAACGTTATACCATATAACGTTGCACCATATAACGTTATACTATATAACGTAATACATTATAATGATATATCATATAACGTATTACTCTATAACGTTATACCATATAATGTAATACCATATAAGATAATACGTTATAACGTTATACCATATACCGATATACTATATAACGTAATACATTATAACGTTATACCATATAACGTTAAACTATATAACATAATACGTTATAACGTTATACCATATAACGTTATACCATATAAAGTAATACGTCATAACGTTATACCATATAACGTAATACGTTATAACGTTATACCATATAACGTATTACGTTATAACGTTATACCATATAACGTAATACGTTATAACGTTATACTATATAACATAATACATTATAACGTTATACCATATAACGTATTACGCTATAATGCTATACCATATAACGTAATACCATATAAAGTAATACGTTATAACGTTATACCATATAACGTAATACGTTGTAACGTTATACCATATAACGTTATACTATATAACGTAATACGTTATAACGTTATACCATATAACGTATTACGTTATAACGTTATACCATATAACGTTACACTATATAACGTAATACGTAGTAACGTTATACCATATAACGTAATACCATATAAAGTAATACGTTATAACGTTATACCATATAACGATATACTATATAACGTAATACGTTATAACGTTATACCATATAACGTAATATGTTATAACGTTATACCATATAACGTAATACGTTGTAACGTTATACCATATAACGTTATACTATATAACGTAATACGTTATAACGTTATACCATATAACGTATTACGTTATAACGTTATACCATATAACGTTACACTATATAACGTAATACGTAGTAACGTTATACCATATAACGTTATACTGTATAACGTAATACGTTATAACGTTATACCATATAACGTATTACGTTATAACGTTATACCATATAACGTAATACGTTATAACGTTATACCATATAACGTAATACGTTATAACGTTATACCATATAACGTATTACGTTAAAACGTTATACCATATAACGTTACACTATATAACATAATACGTAGTAACGTTATACCATATAACGTTATACTGTATAACGTATTACGTTATAACGTTATACCATATAACGTATTACGTTATAACATTATACTATATAACGTAATACATTATAACGTTATACCATATAACGTTACACTATATAACTTAACACGTTATAACGTTATACCATATAAAGTATAACGTTATATCGTTATACCATATGACGTAATACGTTGTACAGTTATACTATATTACGCAATACGTTGTAACGATTTAATATATAACGTACTACGTTATAACATTATACTATATAAAGTAATACGTCATAACGTTATACCATACAACGTAATACGTTATAAAGTTATACCATATAACGAATTACGTTGTAACGTTATACCATATAACGTAATACGTTGTAACGTTATAAAATATAACGTTATACTATATAACGTAATACGTTATAACGTTATACCATGTAACGTAATACGTTACAACGTTATACCATATAACGTATTACGTTATAACGTTATACCATATAACGTATTACGTTATAACGTTAGACCATATAACGTATTACGTTATAACGTTATACCATATAACGTATTACGTTATAACGTTATACCATATAACGTTATACTATATAACGTAATACGTTATAACGTTATACCATATAACGTAATACGTTATATCGTTATACCATATAACGTAATACGTTATAACGTTATACCATATAACGTAATACGATATAACGTTATACCATATAACGTATTACGTTATTACGCTATACCATACAGCGTTATACCATATAACGTGATACGTTATAACGTTATACTATATAACGTAATACCTTATAACATTATACCATATAACGTAATACGTTATAACGTTATACATCTTAACGTTGTACTACATAACGTAATACGTTATAACGTTATTCCATATAACGTAATACGTTATAACGTTATACAATATAACGTAATACGTTATAACGTTATACAATATAACGTTATACCATATAACGTAATACGTTATAACGTTGTACCATATAACGTAATACGTTATAACGTTATACCATATAACGTAATACGTGATAACGTTATACCATATAACGTTATACTACATAACGTATTACGTTATAACGTTATACCATATAACGTTATACTATCTAACGTATTACGTTATTACGCTATACCATATAGCGTTAAACCATATAACGTAATACGTTATAACGTTATACCATATAACGTTATACTATATAACGTATTACGTTATAACGTTATACCATATAACGTTATACTATGTAGCGTAATACGTTATAACGTTATACCATATAACGTAATACGTTTTAACGTTGTACCATATTACGTATCACGTTATAACGTTATACCATATAACGTTATACCATATAACGGGATACGTTATAACGTTATACTATATAACGTAATACCTTATAACGTTATACCATATAACGTAATACGTTATAACGTTATACTATATAACGTAATACCTTATAACGTTATACTATATAACGTAATACGTTATAACGTTATACAATATAACGTTATACCATATAACGTAATACGTTATAACGTTATACCATATAACGTAATACGTGATAACGTTATACCATATAACGTTATACTACATAACGTATTACGTTATAACGTTATACCATATAACGTTATACTATCTAACGTATTACGTTATTACGCTATACCATATAGCGTTAAACCATATAACGTAATACGTTATAACGTTATACCATATAACGTTATACTATATAACGTATTACGTTATAACGTTATACCATATAACGTTATACTATGTAGCGTAATACGTTATAACGTTATACCATATAACGTAATACGTTTTAACGTTGTACCATATTACGTATCACGTTATAACGTTATACCATATAACGTTATACCATATAACGGGATACGTTATAACGTTATACTATATAACGTAATACCTTATAACGTTATACCATATAACGTAATACGTTATAACGTTATACTATATAACGTAATACCTTATAACGTTATACTATATAACGTAATACCTTATAACGTTATACTATATAACGTTATACCATATAACGTTATACCATATAACGTTATACCACATAACGTAATACGTTATAACGTTATACCATATAACGTTATACCATATAACGATATACCATATAACGTTATACCATATAACGTAATACGTTATAACGTTATACCATATTACGTAATACGATATAACGTTATACCATATAACGTTATACTATATAACGTAATACGTTATAACGTTATACCATATAACGTATTACGTTATAACGTTATACCATATAACGTTACACTATATAACGTAATACGTAGTAACGTTATACCATATAACGTAATACGTTTTAACGTTGTACCATATTACGTATCACGTTATAACGTTATACCATATAACGTTATACCATATAACGGGATACGTTATAACGTTATACTATATAACGTAATACCTTATAACGTTATACCATATAACGTAATACGTTATAACGTTATACTATATAACGTAATACCTTATAACGTTATACTATATAACGTAATACGTTATAACGTTATACAATATAACGTTATACCATATAACGTAATACGTTATAACGTTATACCATATAACGTAATACGTGATAACGTTATACCATATAACGTTATACTACATAACGTATTACGTTATAACGTTATACCATATAACGTTATACTATCTAACGTATTACGTTATTACGCTATACCATATAGCGTTAAACCATATAACGTAATACGTTATAACGTTATACCATATAACGTTATACTATATAACGTATTACGTTATAACGTTATACCATATAACGTTATACTATGTAGCGTAATACGTTATAACGTTATACCATATAACGTAATACGTTTTAACGTTGTACCATATTACGTATCACGTTATAACGTTATACCATATAACGTTATACCATATAACGGGATACGTTATAACGTTATACTATATAACGTAATACCTTATAACGTTATACCATATAACGTAATACGTTATAACGTTATACTATATAACGTAATACCTTATAACGTTATACTATATAACGTAATACCTTATAACGTTATACTATATAACGTTATACCATATAACGTTATACCATATAACGTTATACCACATAACGTAATACGTTATAACGTTATACCATATAACGTTATACCATATAACGATATACCATATAACGTTATACCATATAACGTAATACGTTATAACGTTATACCATATTACGTAATACGATATAACGTTATACCATATAACGTTATACTATATAACGTAATACGTTATAACGTTATACCATATAACGTATTACGTTATAACGTTATACCATATAACGTTACACTATATAACGTAATACGTAGTAACGTTATACCATATAACGTTATACTGTATAACGTATTACGTTATAACGTTATACCATATAACGTATTACGTTATAACATTATACTATATAACGTAATACATTATAACGTTATACCATATAACGTTACACTATATAACTTAACACGTTATAACGTTATACCATATAACGTTATACTATATAAAGTAATACGTCATAACGTTATACCATACAACGTAATACGTTATAAAGTTATACCATATAACGAATTACGTTGTAACGTTATACCATATAACGTAATACGTTGTAACGTTATAAAATATAACGTTATACTATATAACGTAATACGTTATAACGTTATACCATGTAACGTAATACGTTACAACGTTATACCATATAACGTATTACGTTATAACGTTATACCATATAACGTATTACGTTATAACGTTAGACCATATAACGTATTACGTTATAACGTTATACCATATAACGTATTACGTTATAACGTCATACCATATAACTTAATACCATATAAAGTAATACGTAATAACGTTATACCATATAACGTTATACTATATAACGTAATACGTTATAACGTTATACCATATAACGTAATACGTTATAACGTTATACCATATAACGTATTACGTTTTAACGTTATACCATATAACGTAATACCATATAAAGTAATACGTTATAACGCTATACCATATAACGATATACTATATAACGTAATACGTTATAACGTTATACCATATAACGTAATACGTTATATCGTTATACCATATAACGTAATACGTTATAACGTTATACCATATAACGTAATACGATATAACGTTATACCATATAACGTATTACGTTATTACGCTATACCATACAGCGTTATACCATATAACGTGATACGTTATAACGTTATACTATATAACGTAATACCTTATAACATTATACCATATAACGTAATACGTTATAACGTTATACATCTTAACGTTGTACTACATAACGTAATACGTTATAACGTTATTCCATATAACGTAATACGTTATAACGTTATACAATATAACGTAATACGTTATAACGTTATACAATATAACGTTATACCATATAACGTAATACGTTATAACGTTGTACCATATAACGTAATACGTTATAACGTTATACCATATAACGTAATACGTGATAACGTTATACCATATAACGTTATACTACATAACGTATTACGTTATAACGTTATACCATATAACGTTATACTATCTAACGTATTACGTTATTACGCTATATCATATAGCGTTAAACCATATAACGTAATACGTTATAACGTTATACCATATAACGTTATACTATATAACGTATTACGTTATAACGTTATACCATATAACGTTATACTATGTAGCGTAATACGTTATAACGTTATACCATATAACGTAATACGTTTTAACGTTGTACCATATTACGTATCACGTTATAACGTTATACCATATAACGTTATACCATATAACGGGATACGTTATAACGTTATACTATATAACGTAATACCTTATAACGTTATACCATATAACGTAATACGTTATAACGTTATACTATATAACGTAATACCTTATAACGTTATACTATATAACGTAATACCTTATAACGTTATACTATATAACGTAATACGATATAACGTTATACCATATAACGTTATACTATATAACGTATTACGTTATAACGTTATGCCATATAACGTAATACGTTATAACGTTATAGCATATAACGTAATACGTTATAACGTTATACTATATAACGTAATACCTTATAACGTTATACCATATAACGTAATACGTTATAACGTTATACTATATAACGTAATACCTTATAACGTTATACTATATAACGTAATACGATATAACGTAATACCATATAACGTTATACTATATAACGTATTACGTTATAACGTTATGCCATATAACGTAATACGTTATAACGTTATAGCATATAACGTAATACGTTATAACGTTATACTATATAACGTAATACCTTATAACGTTATACCATATAACTTAATACGTTATAACGTTATACCATATAACGTTATACCATATAACGTAATACGTTATAACGTTGTACCATATAACGTAATACGTTATAACGTTATACCATATAACGTAATACGTTATAACGTTATACCATATTACGTAATACGATATAACGTTATACCATATAACGTTATACTATATAACGTAATACGTTATAACGTTATACCATATAACGTAATACGTTATAACGTTATACCATATTACGTAATACGATATAACGTTATACCATATAACGTTATACTATATAACGTAATACGTTATAACGTTATACCATATAACGTTATACCATATAACGTTATACCATATAACGTTATACCATATAACGTTATACCATATAACGTAATACGTTATAACGTTATACCATATAACGTTATACCATATAACGTTATACCATATAACGTAATACGTTATAACGTTATACCATATTACGTAATACGATATAACGTTATACCATATAACGTTATACTATATAACGTAATACGTTATAACGTTATACCATATAACGTAATACGTTATAACGTTATACCATATAACGTAATACGTTATAACGTTGTACTACATAACGTAATACGTTATAACGTTGTACTACATAACGTAATACGTTATAACGTTGTACTACATAACGTAATACGTTATATCGTTATACCATATAACGTAATACGTTATAACGTTGTACCATATAACGTAATACGTTATAACGTTATACTATATAACGTAATACCTTATAACGTTATACTATATAACGTAATACCTTATAACGTTATACTATATAACGTAATACGATATAACGTTATACCATATAACGTTATACTATATAACGTATTACGTTATAACGTTATGCCATATAACGTAATACGTTATAACGTTATAGCATATAACGTAATACGTTATAACGTTATACTATATAACGTAATACCTTACAACGTTATACCATATAACGTAATACGTTATAACGTTATACTATATAACGTAATACCTTATAACGTTATACTATATAACGTATTACGTTATAACGTTATAACATATAACGTTATACCATATAACGTAATACGTTATAACGTTGTACCATATAACGTAATACGTTATAACGTTATACAATATAACGTTATACCATATAACGTAATACGTTATAACGTTGTACCATATAACGTAATACGTTATAACGTTATACCATATAACGTAATACGTGATAACGTTATACCATATAACGTTATACCATATAACGGAATACGTTATAACGTTGTACCATATAACGTAATACGTTATAACGTTATGCCATATAACGTAATACGTTATAATGTTATACCTTATAACGTTGTACTACATAACGTAATACGTTATAACGTTATTCCATATAACGTAATACGTTATAACGTTATACAATATAACGTAATACGTGATAACGTTATACCATATAACGTTATACCATATAACGTATTACGTTATTGCGCTATACCATGTAGCGTTATACCATATAACGTGATACGTTATAACGTTATACTATATAACGTAATACATTATAACGTTATACCATATAACGTAATACGTTATAACGTTATACCTTTTAACGTTGTACTACATAACGTAATACGTTATAACGTTATACCATATAACGTAGTACGTTATAACGTTATACAATATAACGTTATACCATATAACGTAATACGTTATAACGTTGTACCATATAACGTAATACGTTATAACGTTATACCATATAACGTAATACGTGATAACGTTATACCATATAACGTTATACCATATAACGGAATACGTTATAACGTTGTACCATATAACGTAATACGTTATAACGTTATGCCATATAACGTAATACGTTATAATGTTATACCTTATAACGTTGTACTACATAACGTAATACGTTATAACGTTATTCCATATAACGTAATACGTTATAACGTTATACAATATAACGTAATACGTTATAACGTTATACAATATAACGTTATACCATATAACGTAATACGTTATAACGTTGTACCATATAACGTAATACGTTATAACGTTATACCATATAACGTAATACGTGATAACGTTATACCATATAACGTTATACTACATAAGGTATTACGTTATAACGTTATACCATATAACGTTATACTATCTAACGTATTACGTTATTACGCTATACCATATAGCGTTATACCATATAACGTAATACGTTATAACGTTATACCATATAACGTAATACGTTTTAACGTTGTACCATATTACGTATCACGTTATAACGTTATACCATATAACATTATACCATATAACGGAATACGTTATAACGTTGTACCATATAACGTAATACGTTATAACGTTATACCATATAACGTAATACGTTATAATGTTATACCTTATACCGTTGTACTACATAACGTAATACGTAATAACGTTATACCGTATAACGTTGTACTACATAACGTAATACGTTATAACGTTGTACTACATAACGTAATACGTTATAACGTTGTACTACATAACGTAATACGTTATATCGTTATACCATATAACGTAATACGTTATAACGTTGTACCATATAACGTAATACGTTATAACGTTGTACCATATAACGTAATACGTTATAACGTTATACCATATAACGTTATACCATATAACGTAATACGTTATAACGTTGTACCATATAACGTAATACGTTATAACGTTATACCATATAACGTAATACGTTATAACGTTATACCATATAACGTTATACCATATAACGTAATACGTTATAACGTTGTACCATATAACGTAATACGTTATAACGTTATACCATATAACGTAATACGTTATAACGTTATACCATATAACGTTATACCATATAACGTAATACGTTATAACGTTATACCATATAACGTAATACGTTATAACGTTATAGAATATAACGTTATACCATATAAGGTAATACGTTATAACGTTGTACCATATAACGTAATACGTTATAACGTTATACCATATAACGTAATACGTTATAATGTTATACCTTATACCGTTGTACTACATAACGTAATACGTAATAACGTTATACCGTATAACGTTGTACTACATAACGTAATACGTTATAACGTTGTACTACATAACGTAATACGTTATAACGTTGTACTACATAACGTAATACGTTATATCGTTATATCATATAACGTAATACGTTATAACGATATACCATATAACGTATTACGTTATAACGTTATACCATATAACGTTATACCATATAACGTTATACCATATAACGTTATACCATATAACGTAAAACGTTATAACGTTATACCTTACAACCTTGTACTACATAACGTAATACGTTATATCGTTATACCATATAACGTAATACGTTATAACGATATACCATATAACGTATTACGTTATAACGCTATAACATATAACGTTATACCATATAACGGAATACGGTATAACGTTGTACCATATAACGTAATACGTTATAACGTTATACCATATAACGTAATACGTTATAACGTTATACCATATAACGTAATACGATATAACGTTATACCATATAACGTTATACTATATAACGTAATACGTTATAACGCTATACCTTATAACCTTGTACTACATAACGTAATACGTTATAACGTTGTACCATATAACATAATACCTTATAACGTTGTACCATATAACGTAATACGTTATAACGATATACCATATAACGTAATACGTTATAACGTTACACCATATAACGTAATGCGTTATAACGTTATAGCATATAACGAAATACGTTACAACGTTATACTATATAACGTAATACCTTATAACGTTATACCATTTAACGTAGTACGTTATAACGTTATACTATATAACGTAATACCTTATAACGTTATACCATATAACGTAATACGTTATAACGTTATACCATATAACGTTATACCATATAACGTAATACGTTATAACGTTGTACCATATAACGTAATACGTTATAACGTTATACCATATAACGTAATACTTTATAACGTTATACCATATAACGAATTACGTTATTACGCTATACCATATAGCGTTATAGCATATAACGTGATTCGTTATAACGTTATACCATATAACGTTATACGTGATAACGTCATACCATATAACGTTATACTACATAACGTATTACGTTATAACGTTATACCATATAACGTTATACTATATAACGTATTACGTTATTACGCTATACCATATAGCGTTATACCATATAACGTAATACGTTATAACGTTATACCAAATAACGTTATACTATATAACGTATTACGTTATAACGTTATAGCATATAATGTAATACGTTATAACGTTATACTATATAACGTAATACCTTATAACGTTATACCATATAACGTAATACGTTATAACGTTATACCATATAACGTTATACCATATAACGTAATACGTTATAACGTTGTACCATATAACATAATACCTTATAACGTTGTACCATATAACGTAATACGTTATAACGATATACCATATAACGTAATACGTTATAACGTTACACCATATAACGTAATACCTTATAACGTTATTCCATATAACGTTATACCATATAACGTAATACGTTATAACGTTATACCATATAACGTTATAGTATATAACGTATTACGTTATAACGTTATAGCATATAACGTAATACGTTATAACGTTATACTATATAACGTAATACCTTATAACGTTATACCATATAACGTAATACGTTATAACGTTATACCATATAACGTTATACCATATAACGTTATACGTTATAACGTTGTACCATATAACGTAATACGTTATAACGTTATACCATATAACGTAATACTTTATAACGTTATACCATATAACGTATTACGTTATTACGCTAAACCATATAGCGTTATACCATATAACGTGATACGTTATAACGTTATACTATATAACGTAATACCTTATAACGTTATGCCATATAACGTAATACGTTATAACGTTACACCATATAACGTAATGCGTTATAACGTTATAGCATATAACGTAATACGTTATAACGTTATACTATATAACGTAATACCTTATAACGTTATAGCATATAACGTAATACGTTATAACGTTATACTATATAACGTAATACCTTATAACGTTATAGCATATAACGTAATACGTTATAACGTTATACTATATAACGTAATACCTTATAACGTTATACCATATAACGTAATACGTTATAACGTTGTACCATGTAACGTAATACGTTATAACGTTATACCATATAACGTAATACTTTATAACGTTATACCATATAACGTTTTACGTTATTACGCTATACCATATAGCGTTATACCATATAACGTAATACGTTATAACGTTGTACCATATAGCGTAATACGTTATAACGTTGTACCATATAACGTAATACGTTATAACGTTGTACCATATAACGTATTACGTTATAACGTTATACCATATAACGTTATACCATATAACGTTATACCATATAACGTTATACCATATAACGTTATACCATATAACGTTATACCATATAACGTAATACGTTATAACGTTGTACCATATAACGTAATACGTTATAACGTTATACCATATAACGTAATACGTTATAACGTTATACCATATAACGTTATACCATATAACGTAATACGTTATAACGTTGTACCATATAACGTAATACGTTATAACGTTATACCATATAACGTTATACCATATAACGTAATACGTTATAACGTTATACCATATAACGTAACACGTTATAACGTTACACCATATAACGTTATACCATATAACGTAATACGTCATAACGTTGTACCATATAACGTAATACGTTATAACGTTGTACTACATAACGTAATACGTTATATCGTTATACCATATAACGTAATACGTTATAACGATATACCATATAACGTATTACGTTATAACGTTATACCATATAACGTTATACCATATAACGTTATACCATATAACGTAAAACGTTATAACGTTATACCTTATAACCTTGTACTACATAACGTAATACGTTATATCGTTATACCATATAACGTAATACGTTATAACGATATACCATATAACGTATTACGTTATAACGCTATAACATATAACGTTATACCATATAACGTTATACCATATAACGTTATACCATATAACGTAAAACGTTATAACGTTATACCTTATAACCTTGTACTACATAACGTAATACGTTATATCGTTATACCATATAACGTAATACGTTATAACGATATACCATATAACGTATTACGTTATAACGCTATAACATATAACGTTATACCATATAACGTTATACCATATAACGTTATACCATATAACGTTATACCATATAACGTAAAACGTTATAACGTTATACCTTATAACCTTGTACTACATAACGTAATACGTTATAACGTTGTACCATATAACGTAATACGTTATAACGTTATACCATATAACGTAAAACGTTATAACGTTATACCTTATAACCTTGTACTACATAACGTAATACGTTATATCGTTATACCATATAACGTAATACGTTATAACGATATACCATATAACGTATTACGTTATAACGTTATACCATATAACGTTATACCATATAACGTTATACCATATAACGTTATACCATATAACGTAAAACGTTATAACGTTATACCTTATAACCTTGTACTACATAACGTAATACGTTATATCGTTATACCATATAACGTAATACGTTATAACGTTATACCACATAACGTATTACGTTATTACGCTATACCATATAGCGTTATACCATATAACGTGATACGTTAAAACGTTATACTATATAACGTAATACCTTATAACGTTATACCATATAACGTAATACGTTATAACGTTACACTATATAACGTAATACCTTATAACGTTATACCATATAACGTATCACGTTATTACGCTATACCATGTAGCGTTATACCATATAACGTGATTCGCTATAACGTTATACCATATAACGTAATACGTGATAACGTTATACCATATAACGTTATACTACATAACGTATTACGTTATAACGTTATACCATATAACGTTATACTATATAACGTATTACGTTATAACGTTATAGCATATAACGTAATACGTTATACCGTTATACTATATAACGTAATACCTTATAACGTTATACCATATAACGTAATACGTGATAACGTTATACCATATAACGTTATACTACATAACGTATTACGTTATAACGTTATACCATATAACGTAATACTTTATAACGTTATACCATATAACGTATTACGTTATTACGCTATACCATATAGCGTTATACCATATAACGTGATACGTTATAACGTTATACTATATAACGTAATACCTTATAACGTTATACCATATAACGTAATACGTTATAACGTTATACAATATAACGTTATACCATATAACGTAATACGTTATAACGTTGTACCATATAACGTAATACGTTATAACGTTATACCATATAACGTAATACGTGATAACGTTATACCATATAACGTTATACTACATAACGTATTACGTTATAACGTTATACCATATAACGTTATACTATCTAACGTATTACGTTATTACGCTATACCATATAGCGTTATACCATATAACGTAATACGTTATAACGTTATACCATATAACGTAATACGTTATAACGTTATACCATATAACGTTACACTATATAACGTATTACGCTATAACGTTATACCATATAACGTTATACTATATAACGTAATACGTTATAACGTTATACCATATAACGTAACACGTTATAACCTTGTACCATAGAACGTATCACGTTATAACGTTATACCATATAACGTAATACGTTATAACGTTGTACCATATAACGTATCACGTTATAACGTTATACCATATAACGTAATACGTTATAACGTTGTACCATATAACGTAATACGTTATAACGTCGTACCATATAACTTATTACGTTATAACGTTATACCATATAACGTAATACGTTATAACGTTATACCATATAACGTAATACGTTATAACGTTATACCATATAACGTTACACTATATAACGTATTACGCTATAACGTTATACCATATAACGTTATACTATATAACGTAAAACCTTATAACGTTATACCATATAACGTTATACGGTATAACGTTGTACCATGTAACGTAATACGTTATAACGTTGTACCATATAACATAATACCTTATAACGTTGTACCATATAACGTAATACGTTATAACGTTATAGCATATAACGTAATACGTTATAACGTTATACTATATAACGTAATACCTTATAACGTTATACCATATAACGTAATACGTTATAATGATATGCCATATAACGTAATACGTTATAACGTTACACCATATAACGTAATACGTTATAACGTTATAGCATATAACGTAATACGTTATAACGTTATACTATATAACGTAATACCTTATAACGTTATACCATATATCGTAATACGTTATAACGTTATACCATACAACGTTATACCATATGACGTAATACGTTATAACGTTGTACCATATAACGTAATACGTTATAACGTTATACCATGTAACGTTATACTATATAATGTATTACGTTATAACGTTATAGCATATAACGTTATACGTTATAACGTTATACTATATAACGTAATACCTTATAACGTTATACCATATATCGTAATACGTTATAACGTTATACCATACAACGTTATACCTTATAACGTATTACATTATAACGTTATACCTTTTAACGTTGTACTGCATAACGTAATACGTTATAACGTTATACCATATAACGTAATACGTTATAACGTTATACCATATAACGTTATACTATATAATGTATTACGTTATAACGTTATAGCATATAACGTAATACGTTATAACGTTATACTATATAACGTAATACCTTATAACGTTATACCATATAACGTAATAAGTTATATCGTTATACCATATAACGTTATACCATATAACGTTATACGTTATAACGTTGTACCATATAACGTAATACGTGATAACGTTATACCATATAACGTTATACTATATAACGTATTACGTTATAACGTTATAGCATATAACGTAATACGTTATAACGTTATACTATATAACGTAATACCTTATAACGTTATACCATATAACGTAATACGTTATAACGTTATACCATATAACGTTATACCATATAACGTTATACGTTATAACGTTGTACCATATAACGTAATACGTTATAACGTTATACCATATAACGTAATACTTTATAACGTTATACCATATAACGTATTACGTTATTACGCTATACCATATAACGTTATACTACATAACGTATTACGTTATAACGTTATACCATATAACGTTATACCATATAACGTAATACGTTATAACGTTGTACCATATAACGTAATACGTTATAACGTTATACCATATAACGTAATACGTGATAACGTTATACCATATAACGTTATACTACATAACGTATTACGTTATAACGTTATACCATATAACGTTATACTATCTAACGTATTACGTTATTACGCTATACCATATAGCGTTATACCATATAACGTAATACGTTATAACGTTATACCATATAACGTAATGCGTTATAACGTTATACCATATAACGTTACACTATATAACGTATTACGCTATAACGTTATACCATATAACGTTATACTATATAACGTAATACGTTATAACGTTATACCATATAACGTAATACGTTATAACCTTGTACCATAGAACGTATCACGTTATAACGTTATACCATATAACGTAATACGTTATAACGTTGTACCATATAACGTATCACGTTATAACGTTATACCATATAACGTAATACGTTATAACGTTGTACCATATAACGTAATACGTTATAACGTCGTACCATATAACTTATTACGTTATAACGTTATACCATATAACGTAATACGTTATAACGTTATACCATATAACGTAATACGTTATAACGTTATACCATATAACGTTACACTATATAACGTATTACGCTATAACGTTATACCATATAACGTTATACTATATAACGTAATACCTTATAACGTTATACCATATAACGTAATACGTTATAACGTTGTACCATGTAACGTAATACGTTATAACGTTGTACCATATAACATAATACCTTATAACGTTGTACCATATAACGTAATACGTTATAACGATATACCATATATCGTAATACGTTATAACGTTACACCATATAACGTAATGCGTTATAACGTTATAGCATATAACGTAATACGTTATAACGTTATACTATATAACGTAATACCTTATAACGTTATACCATATAACGTAATACGTTATAACGTTGTGCCATGTAACGTAATACGTTATAACGTTATACCATATAACGTAATACTCTTTAACGTTATACCATATAACGTATAACGATATTACGCTATACCATATAGCGTTATACCATATAACGTAATACGTTATAACGTTGTACCATATAACGTAATACGTTATAACGTTGTACCATATAACGTATTACGTTATAACGGCATACCATATAACGTTATACCATATAACGTAATACATTATAACTTTGTACCATATAACGTAATACTTTATAACGTTATACCATATAACGTATTACGTTATTACGCTATACCTTTTAACGTTGTACTACATAACGTAATACGTTATAACAATGTACCATATAACATAATACCTTATAACGTTGTGCCATATAACGTAATACGTTATAACGATATACCATATAACGTAATACGTTATAACGTTACACCAAATCACGTAATACGTTATAACGTTATAGCATATAGCGTAATACGTTATAACGTTATACTATATAACGTAATACCTTATAACGTTATACCATATAACGTAATACGTTATAACGTTATACTATATAACGTAATACCTTATAACGTTATACCATATAACGTAATACGATATAACGCTATACCATATAACGTTATACTATATAACGTATTACGTTATAACGTTATAGCATATAGCGTAATACGTTATAACGTTATACTATATAACGTAATACCTTATAACGTTATACCATATAACGTAATACGTTATAACGTTATACTATATAACGTAATACCTTACAACGTTATACCATATAACGTAATACGTTATAACGTTATACCATATAACGTAATACGTTATAACGTTATACAATATAACGTTATACCATATAACGTAATACGTTATAACGTTGTACCATATAACGTAATACGTTATAACGTTATACCATATAACGTAATACGTGATAACGTTATACCATTTAACGTTATACTACATAACGTATTACGTTATAACGTTATACCATATAACGTTATACTATCTAACGTATTACGTTATTACGCTATACCATATAGCGTTATACCATATAACGTAATACGTTATAACGTTATACCATATAACGTAATACGTTATAACGTTGTACCATATAACGTATCACGTTATAACGTTATACCATATAACGTAATACGTTATAACGTTGTACCATATAACGTAATACGTTATAACGTCGTACCATATAACTTATTACGTTATAACGTTATACCATATAACGTAATACGTTATAACGTTATACCATATTACGTAATACGTTATAACGTTATACCATATAACGTTACACTATATAACGTATTACGCTATAACGTTATACCATATAACGTTATACAATATAACGTAATACGTTATAACGTTATACCATATAACGTAATACGTTATAACGATATACCATATAACGTAATACGTTATAAGGTTACACCATATAACGTAATACGTTATAACGTTATAGCATATAACGTAATACGTTATAACGTTATAATATATAACGTAATACCTTATAACGTTATACCATATAACGTAAAACGTTATAACGTTATACTATATAACGTATTACGTTATTACGCTATACCATATAGCGTTATACCATATAACGTGATACGTTATAACGTTATACTATATAACGTAATACCTTATAACGTTATACCATATAACGTAATACGTTATAACGTTATACCTTTTAACGTTGTACTACATAATGTAATACGTTATAACGTTATACCATATAACGTAATACGTTATAACGTTATAGCATATAACGTAATACGTTATAACGTTATACTATATAACGTAATACCTTATAACGTTATACCATATAACGTAATACGTTATAACGTTGTGCCATGTAACGTAATACGTTATAACGTTATACCATATAACGTAATACTCTTTAACGTTATACCATATAACGTATAACGATATTACGCTATACCATATAGCGTTATACCATATAACGTAATACGTTATAACGTTGTACCATATAACGTAATACGTTATAACGTTGTACCATATAACGTATTACGTTATAACGGCATACCATATAACGTTATACCATATAACGTAATACATTATAACTTTGTACCATATAACGTAATACTTTATAACGTTATACCATATAACGTATTACGTTATTACGCTATACCTTTTAACGTTGTACTACATAACGTAATACGTTATAACAATGTACCATATAACATAATACCTTATAACGTTGTGCCATATAACGTAATACGTTATAACGATATACCATATAACGTAATACGTTATAACGTTACACCAAATCACGTAATACGTTATAAAGTTATAGCATATAGCGTAATACGTTATAACGTTATACTATATAACGTAATACCTTATAACGTTATACCATATAACGTAATACGTTATAACGTTATACTATATAACGTAATACCTTATAACGTTATACCATATAACGTAATACGTTATAACGTTATACTATATAACGTAATACCTTATAACGTTATACCATATAACGTAATACGTTATAACGTTATACCATATAACGTAATACGTTATAACGTTATACAATATAACGTTATACCATATAACGTAATACGTTATAACGTTGTACCATATAACGTAATACGTTATAACGTTATACCATATAACGTAATACGTGATAACGTTATACCATATAACGTTATACTACATAACGTATTACTTTATAACGTTATACCATATAACGTTATACTATCTAACGTATTACGTTATTACGCTATACCATATAGCGTTATACCATATAACGGAATGCGTTATAACGTTGTACCATATAACGTAATACGTTATAACGTTATACCATATAACGTAATACGTTATAACGTTATACCTTATAACGTTGTGCTACATAACGTAATACGTTATAACTTTATACCTTATAACGTTGTACTACATAACGTAATACGTTATAACGTTGTACTACATAACGTTATAGCATATAACGTAATACGTTGTAACGTTATACCATATAACGTTACACAATATAACGTAATACGTTATAACGTTATACCATATCACGTAATACGTTATAACGTTATACCATATAACGTAATACGATATAACGTTGTACCATATAACGTTATACTATATAACGTATTACGTTATAACGTTATACCATATAACGTAATACGTTATAACGTTATACCATATAACGGAATACGTTAGAACGTTATACCTTATAACGTTGTACTACATAACGTAATACGTTATAACGTTGTACCATATAACGTTACACTATATAACGTATTACGCTATAACGTTATACCATATAACGTTATACTATATAACGTAATACGTTATAACGTTATACCATATAACGTAATACGTTATAACCTTGTACCATAGAACGTATCACGTTATATCGTTATACCATATAACGTAATACGTTATAACGTTGTACCATATAACGTATCACGTTATAACGTTATACCATATAACGTAATACGTTATAACGTTGTACCATATAACGTAATACGTTATAACGTCGTACCATAAAACTTATTACGTTATAACGTTGTACCATATAACGTAATACGTTATAACGTTATACCACATAACGTAATACGTTATAACGTTATACCATATAACGGTACACTATATAACGTATTACGCTATAACGTTATACCATATAACGTTATACTATATAACGTAATACGTTATAACGTTATACCATATAACGTAATACGTTATAACGATATACCATATAACGTAATACGTTATAAGGTTACACCATATAACGTAATACGTTATAACGTTATAGCATATAACCTAATACGTTATAACGTTATAATATATAACGTAATACCTTATAACGTTATACCATATAACGTAAAACGTTATAACGTTATACTATATAACGTATTACGTTATTACGCTATACCATATAGCGTTATACCATATAACGTGATACGTTATAACGTTATAGTATATAACGTAATACCTTATAACGTTATACCATATAACGTAATACGTTATAACGTTATACCTTTTAACGTTGTACTACATAATGTAATACGTTATAACGTTATACCATATAACGTAATACTTTATAACGTTATACCATATAACGTATTACGTTATAACGTTATACCTTTTAACGTTGTACTGCATAACGTAATACGTTATAACGTTATACCATATAACGTAATACGTTATAACGTTATACAATATAACGTTATACCATATAACGGAATACGTTATAACGTTGTACCATATAACGTAATACGTTATAACGTTGTACCATATAACGTATTACGTTATAACGTTGTACCATATAACGTAATACGTTATAACGTTATACTATTAAACATAATACATTATAACGTTATACCATATAACGTAATAAGTTATAACGTTATACCATATAACGTAATACGTTATAACGATATACCATATAACGTAATACGTTATAAGGTTACACCATATAACGTAATACGTTATAACGTTATAGCATATAACGTAATACGTTATAACGTTATAATATATAACGTAATACCTTATAACGTTATACCATATAACGTAATACGTTATAACGATATACCATATAACGTAATACGTTATAAGGTTACACCATATAACGTAATACGTTATAACGTTATACCATATCACGTAATACGTTATAACGTTATACCATATAACGTAATACGATATAACGTTGTACCATATAACGTTATACTATATAACGTATTACGTTATAACGTTATACCATATAACGTAATACGTTATAACGTTATACCATATAACGGAATACGTTAGAACGTTATACCATATAACGTTGTACTACATAACGTAATTCGTTATAACGTTGTACCATATAACGTTACGCTATATAACGTGTTACGTTATAACGTTATACCATATAACGTTATACTATATAACGTAATACGTTATAACGTTATACCATATAACGTAATACGTTATAACGTTGTACCATGTAACGTATCACGTTATAACGTTATACCATATAACGTTATACCATATAACGGAATACGTTATAACGTTGTACCAGATAACGTAATACGTTATAACGTTATACCATATAACGTAATACGTTATAACGTTGTACTACATAACGTTATAGCATATAACGTAATACGTTATAACGCTATACTATATAACGTAATACCTTATAACGTTATACCATATAACGTAATACGTTATAACGTTATACTATATAACGTTACACTATATAACGTAATACGTTATAACGTTATTCCATATAACGGAATACGTTATAACGTTATACCTTATAACGTTGTACTACATAACGTAATACGTTATAACGTTGTACTACATAACGTTATAGCATATAACGTAATACGTTATAACGCTATACTATATAACGTAATACCATATAACGTTATACCATATAACGGAATACGTTATAACGTTGTACCAGATAACGTAATACGTTATAACGTTATACCATATAACGTAATACGTTATAACGTTGTACTACATAACGTTATACTATATAACGTAATACCTTATAACGTTATACTATATAACGTAATACGATATAACGTTATACCATATAACGTTATACTATATAACGTATTACGTTATTGCGCTATACCTTGTAGCGTTATACCATATAACGTGATACGTTATAACGTAATACATTATAACGTTATACCATATAACGGAATACGTTATAACGTTATACCTTATAACGTTGTACTACACAACGTAATACGTTATAACGTTGTACCATATAACGTTACACTATATAACGTAATACGTTATAACGTTATTCCATATAACGGAATACGTTATAACGTTATACCTTATAACGTTGTACTACATAACGTAATACGTTATAACGTTGTACCATATAACGTTACACTATATAACGTGTTACGTTATAACTTTATACCATATAACGTTATACTATATAACGTAATACGTTATAACGTTATACCTTTTAACGTTGTACTACATAACGTAATACGTTATAACGTTATACCATAAAACGTAATACGTTATAACGTTATACAATATAACGTAATACGATATAACGTTATACCATATAACGTTATACTATATAACGTATTACGTTATAACGTTACACCATATAACGTAATACGTTATAACGTTATACCATATAACGGAATACGTTATAACGTTATACCTTATAACGTTGTACTACATAACATAATACGTTATAACGTTGTACCATATAACGTTACACTATATAACGTGTTACGTTATAACTTTATACCATATAACGTTATACTATATAACGTAATACGTTATAACGTTATACCATATAACGTAATACGTTATAACGTTGTACCATGTAACGTATCACGTTATAACGTTATACCATATAACGTTATACCATATAACGGAATACGTTATAACGTTGTACCATATAACGTAATACGTTATAACGTTGTACCATGTAACGTATCACGTTATAACGTTATACCATATAACGTTATACCATATAACGGAATACGTTATAACGTTGTACCATATAACGTAATACGTTATAACGTTATACCATATAACGTAATACGTTATAACGTTATACCTTATAACGTTGTGCTACATAACGTAATACGTTATAACTTTATACCTTATAACGTTGTACTACATAACGTAATACGTTATATCGTTGTACTACATAACGTTATAGCATATAACGTAATACGCTATAACGTTATACTATATAACGTAATACCTTATAACGTTATACCATATAACGTAATACGTTATAACGTTATACTATATAACGTAATACCTTATAACGTTATACTATATAACGTAATACCTTATAACGTTATACTATATAACGTAATACCTTATAACGTTATACTATATAACTGAATACGATATAACGTTGTACCATATAACTTTATACTATATAACGTATTACGTTTTAACGTTATGCAATATAACGTAATACGTTATAACGTTATAGCATATAACGTAATACGTTATAATGTTATACTATATAACGTAATACCTTATAACGTTATACCATGTAACGTAATACGTTATAACGTTATACTATATAACGTAATACCTTATAACGTTACACTATATAACGTAATACGATATAACGTTATACCATATAACGTTATACTATATAACGTATTACGTTATAACGTTATGCCATATAACGGAATACGTTATAACGTTATACCTTATAACGTTGTACTACATAACGTAATACGTTATAACGTTGTACCATATAACGTTACACTATATAACGTAATACGTTATAACGTTATACCATATAACGTAATACGTTATAACGTTATACCATATTACGTAATACGATATAACGTTATACCATATAACGTTATACTATATAACGTAATACGTTATAACGTTATACCATATAGCGTAATACGTGATAACGTTATACCATATAACGTTATACTACATAACGTATTACGTTATAACGTTGTACCATATTACGTAATACGATATAACGTTATACCATATAACGTTATACTATATAACGTAATACGTTATAACGTTATACCATATAACGTTATACCATATTACGTAATACGATATAACGTTATACCATATAACGTTATACTATATAACGTAATACGTTATAACGTTATACCATATAACGTTATACCATATAACGTTATACCATATAACGTGAAACGTTATAACGTTATACTATATAACGTAATACATTATAACGTTATACCATATAACGTAATACGTTATAACGTTGTACCATATAACGTAATACGTTATAACGTTATACCATATAACGTACTACGTTATAACGTTGTACCATATAACGTAATACGTTATAACGTTATACAATTAAACATAATACATTATAACGTTATACCATATAACGTATTACGTTATAATGCTATACCATATAACGTAATACCATATAAAGTAATACGTTATAACGTTATACCATATAACGTAATACGTTGTAACGTTATACCATATAACGTCACACAATATAACGTAATACGTAGTAACGTTATACCATATAACGTTATACTGTATAACGTAGTACGTTATAACGTTATACCATATATCGTATTACGTTATAACGTTACACCATATAACGTAATACGTTATAACGTTATACCATATAACGTAATACGTTGTAACGTTATACCATATAACGTTACACAATATAACGTAATACGTAGTAACGATATACCATATAACGTTATACTGTATAACGTAATACGTTATAACGTTATACCATATATCGTATTACGTTATAACGTTATACCATATAACGTATTACGTTATAACGTTATACCATATAACGTATTACGTTATAACGTTATAATATATAACGTAATACCATATAAAGTAATACGTTATAACGTTATACCATATAACGATATACTATATAACGTAATACGTTATAACGTTATACCATATAACGTAATACGTTATAACGTTATACCATATAACGTATTACGTTTTAACGTTATACCATATAACGTAATACCATATAAAGTAATACGTTATAACGCTATACCATATAACGATATACTATATAACGTAATACGTTATAACGTTATACCATATAACGTAATACGTTATAACGTTGTACCATATAACGTAATACGTTATAACGTTATACCATATAACGTAATATGATATAACGTTATACCATATAACGTTATACTATATAACGTAATACGTTATAACGTTATACCATATAACGTAATACGTTATAACGTTGTACCATGTAACGTATCACGTTATAACGTTATACCATATAACGTTATACCATATAACGGAATGCGTTATAACATTGTACCATATAACGTAATACGTTATAACGTTATACCATATAACGTCATATGTTATAACGTTATACCTTATAACGTTGTGCTACATAACGTAATACGTTGTAACTTTATACCTTATAACGTTGTACTACATAACGTAATACGTTATAACGTTGTACTACATAACGTTATAGCATATAACGTAATACGTTGTAACGTTATAGCATATAACGTAATACGTTGTAACGTTATACCATATAACGTTACACAATATAACGTAATACGTTATAACGTTATACCATATCACGTAATACGTTATAACGTTATACCATATAACGTAATACGATATAACGTTGTACCATATAACGTTATACTATATAACGTATTACGTTATAACGTTATACCATATAACGTAATACGTTATAACGTTATACCATATAACGGAATACGTTAGAACGTTATACCTTATAACGTTGTACTACATAACGTAATTCGTTATAACGTTGTACCATATAACGTTACGCTATATAACGTGTTACGTTATAACGTTGTACCATATAACGTTATACTATATAACGTAATACGTTATAACGTTATACCATATAAAGTAATACGTTATAACGTTGTACCATGTAACGTATCACGTTATAACGTTATAGCATATAACGTTATACCATATAACGGAATACGTTATAACGTTGTACCATATAACGTAATACGTTATAACGTTATACCATATAAAGTAATACGTTATAACGTTATACCTTATTACGTTGTGCTACATAACGTAATACGTTATAACTTTATACCTTATAACGTTGTACTACATAACGTAATACGTTATAACGTTGTACTACATAACGTTATAGCATATAACGTAATACGTTATGACGCTATACTATATAATGTAATACCTTATAACGTTATACCATATAACGTAATACGTTATAACGTTATACTATATAACGTAATACCTTATAACGTTATACTATATACCGTAATACCTTATAACGTTATACTATATAACGTAATACGATATAACGTTATACCATATAACGTTATACTATATAACGTATTACGTTATTGCGCTATACCATGTAGCGTTATACCATATAACGTGATACGTTATAACGTAATACATTATAACGTTATACCATATAACGGAATACGTTATAACGTTATACCTTATAACGTTGTACTACATAACGTAATACGTTATAACGTTGTACCATATAACGTTACACTATATAACGTAATACGTTATAACGTTATACCATATAACGGAATACGTTATAACGTTATACCTTATAACGTTGTACTACATAACGTAATACGTTATAACGTTGTACCATATAACGTTACACTATATAACGTGTTACGTTATAACTTTATACCATATAACGTTATACTATATAACGTAATACGTTATAACGTTATACCTTTTAACGTTGTACTACATAACGTAATACGTTATAACGTTATACCATATAAAGTAATACGTTATAACGTTATACAATATAACGTAATACGATATAACGTTATACCATATAACGTTATACTATATAACGTATTACGTTATAACGTTACACCATATAACGTAATACGTTATAACGTTATACCATATAACGGAATACGTTATAACGTTATACCTTATAACGTTGTACTACATAACGTAATACGTTATAACGTTGTACCATATAACGTTACACTATATAACGTGTTACGTTATAACTTTATACCATATAACGTTATACTATATAACGTAATACGTTATAACGTTATACCATATAACGTAATACGTTATAACGTTGTACCATGTAACGTATCACGTTATAACGTTATACCATATAACGTTATACCATATAACGGAATACGTTATAACGTTGTACCATATAACGTAATACGTTATAACGTTGTACCATGTAACGTATCACGTTATAACGTTATACCATATAACGTTATACCATATAACGGAATACGTTATAACGTTGTACCATATAACGTAATACGTTATAACGTTACACCATATAACGTAATACGTTATAACGTTATACCTTATAACGTTGTGCTACATAACGTAATACGTTATAACTTTATACCTTATAACGTTGTACTACATAACGTAATACGTTATATCGTTGTACTACATAACGTTATAGCATATAACGTAATACGCTATAACGTTATACTATATAACGTAATACCTTATAACGTTATACCATATAACGTAATACGTTATAACGTTATACTATATAACGTAATACCTTATAACGTTATACCATGTAACGTAATACGTTATAACGTTATACTATATAACGTAATACCTTATAACGTTACACTATATAACGTAATACGATATAACGTTATACCATATAACGTTATACTATATAACGTATTACGTTATAACGTTATGCCATATAACGGAATACGTTATAACGTTATACCTTATAACGTTGTACTACATAACGTAATACGTTATAACGTTGTACCATATAACGTTACACTATATAACGTAATACGTTATAACGTTATACCATATAACGTAATACGTTATAACGTTATACCATATTACGTAATACGATATAACGTTATACCATATAACGTTATACTATATAACGTAATACGTTATAACGTTATACCATATAGCGTAATACGTGATAACGTTATACCATATAACGTTATACTACATAACGTATTACGTTATGACGTTATACCATATTACGTAATACGATATAACGTTATACCATATAACGTTATACTATATAACGTAATACGTTATAACGTTATACCATATAACGTTATACCATATTACGTAATACGATATAACGTTATACCATATAACGTTATACTATATAACGTAATACGTTATAACGTTATACCATATAACGTTATACCATATAACGTTATACCATATAACGTGAAACGTTATAACGTTATACTATATAACGTAATACATTATAACGTTATACCATATAACGTAATACGTTATAACGTTGTACCATATAACGTAATACGTTATAACGTTATACCATATAACGTATTACGTTATAACGTTGTACCATATAACGTAATACGTTATAACGTTATACTATTAAACATAATACATTATAACGTTATACCATATAACGTATTACGTTATAATGCTATACCATATAACGTAATACCATATAAAGTAATACGTTATAACGTTATACCATATAACGTAATACGTTGTAACGTTATACCATATAACGTTACACAATATAACGTAATACGTAGTAACGTTATACCATATAACGTTATACTGTATAACGTAGTACGTTATAACGTTATACCATATATCGTATTACGTTATAACGTTACACCATATAACGTAATACGTTATAACGTTATACCATATAACGGAATACGTTATAACGTTATACCTTATAACGTTGTACTACATAACGTAATACGTTATAACGTTGTACCATATAACGTTACACTATATAACGTGTTACGTTATAACTTTATACCATATAACGTTATACTATATAACGTAATACGTTATAACGTTATACCATATAACGGAATACGTTATAACGTTGTACCATATAACGTAATACGTTATAACGTTGTACCATATAACGTATTACGTTATAACGTTATAACATATAACGTTATACCATATAACGTAATACGTTATAACGTTATACCATATAACGTATTACGTTATAACGTTGTACCATATAACGTAATACGTTATAACGTTATACTATTAAACATAATACATTATAACGTTATACCATATAACGTATTACGTTATAATGCTATACAATATAACGTAATACCATATAAAGTAATACGTTATAACGTTATACCATATAACGTAATACGTTGTAACGTTATACCATATAACGTTACGCAATATAACGTAATACGTAGTAACGTTATACCATATAACGTTATACTGTATAACGTAATACGTTATAACGTTATACCATATATCGTATTACGTTATAACGTTATACCATATAACGTATTACGTTATAACGTTATACCATATAACGTATTACGTTATAACGTTATACCATATAACGTTATACCATATAACGGAATACGTTATAACGTTGTACCATATAACGTAATACGTTGTAACGTTATACCATATAACGTTACACTATATAACGTAATACGTAGTAACGTTATACCATATAACGTTATACTGTATAACGTAGTACGTTATAACGTTATACCATATATCGTATTACGTTATAACGTTACACCATATAACGTAATACGTTATAACGTTATACCATATAACGTAATACGTTATAACGTTGTACCATGTAACGTATCACGTTATAACGTTATACCATATAACGTTATACCATATAACGGAATACGTTATAACGTTGTACCATATAACGTAATACGTTATAACGTTGTACCATGTAACGTATCACGTTATAACGTTATACCATATAACGTTATACCATATAACGGAATACGTTATAACGTTGTACCATATAACGTAATACGTTATAACGTTATACCATATAACGTAATACGTTATAACGTTATACCTTATAACGTTGTGCTACATAACGTAATACGTTATAACTTTATACCTTATAACGTTGTACTACATAACGTAATACGTTATATCGTTGTACTACATAACGTTATAGCATATAACGTAATACGCTATAACGTTATACTATATAACGTAATACCTTATAACGTTATACCATATAACGTAATACGTTATAACGTTATACTATATAACGTAATACCTTATAACGTTATACTATATAACGTAATACCTTATAACGTTATACTATATAACGTAATACCTTATAACGTTATACTATATAACGTAATACGATATAACGTTGTACCATATAACTTTATACTATATAACGTATTACGTTATAACGTTATGCAATATAACGTAATACGTTATAACGTTATAGCATATAACGTAATACGTTATAACGTTATACTATATAACGTAATACCTTATAACGTTATACCATGTAACGTAATACGTTATAACGTTATACTATATAACGTAATACCTTATAACGTTACACTATATAACGTAATACGATATAACGTTATACCATATAACGTTATACTATATAACGTATTACGTTATAACGTTATGCCATATAACGGAATACGTTATAACGTTATACCTTATAACGTTGTACTATATAACGTAATACGTTGTAACGTTATACCATATAACGTTATACCATATTACGTAATACGATATAACGTTATACCATATAACGTTATACTATATAACGTAATACGTTATAACGTTATACCATATAACGTTATACCATATAACGTTATACCATATAACGTGAAACATTATAACGTTATACTATATAACGTAATACATTATAACGTTATACCATATAACGTAATACGTTATAACGTTGTACCATATAACGTAATACGTTAGAACGTTATACCATATAACGTATTACGTTATAACGTTGTACCATATAACGTAATACGTTATAACGTTATACTATTAAACATAATACATTATAACGTTATACCATATAACGTATTACGTTATAATGCTATACCATATAACGTAATACCATATAAAGCAATACGTTATAACGTTATACCATATAACGTAATACGTTGTAACGTTATACCATATAACGTTACACAATATAACGTAATACGTAGTAACGTTATACCATATAACGTTATACTGTATAACGTAGTACGTTATAACGTTATACCATATATCGTATTACGTTATAACGTTACACCATATAACGTAATACGTTATAACGTTATACCATATAACGGAATACGTTATAACGTTATACCTTATAACGTTGTACTACATAACGTAATACGTTATAACGTTGTACCATATAACGTTACACTATATAACGTGTTACGTTATAACTTTATACCATATAACGTTATACTATATAACGTAATACGTTATAACGTTATACCATATAACGGAATACGTTATAACGTTGTACCATATAACGTAATACGTTATAACGTTGTACCATATAACGTATTACGTTATAACGTTATAACATATAACGTTATACCATATAACGTAATACGTTATAACGTTATACCATATAACGTATTACGTTATAATGTTGTACCATATAACGTAATACGTTATAACGTTATACTATTAAACATAATACATTATAACGTTATACCATATAACGTATTACGTTATAATGCTATACCATATAACGTAATACCATATAAAGTAATACGTTATAACGTTATACCATATAACGTAATACGTTGTAACGTTATACCATATAACGTTACACAATATAACGTAATACGTAGTAACGATATACCATATAACGTTATACTGTATAACGTAATACGTTATAACGTTATACCATATATCGTATTACGTTATAACGTTATACCATATAACGTATTACGTTATAACGTTATACCATATAACGTATTACGTTATAACGTTATACCATATAACGTAATACCATATAAAGTAATACGTTATAACGTTATACCATATAACGATATACTATATAACGTAATACGTTATAACGTTATACCATATAACGTAATACGTTATAACGTTATACCATATAACGTATTACGTTTTAACGTTATACCATATAACGTAATACCATATAAAGTAATACGTTATAACGCTATACCATATAACGATATACTATATAACGTAATACGTTATAACGTTATACCATATAACGTAATACGTTATAACGTTGTACCATATAACGTAATACGTTATAACGTTATACCATATAACGTAATATGATATAACGTTATACCATATAACGTTATACTATATAACGTAATACGTTATAACGTTATACCATATAACGTAATACGTTATAACGTTGTACCATGTAACGTATCACGTTATAACGTTATACCATATAACGTTATACCATATAACGGAATGCGTTATAACATTGTACCATATAACGTAATACGTTATAACGTTATACCATATAACGTCATATGTTATAACGTTATACCTTATAACGTTGTGCTACATAACGTAATACGTTGTAACTTTATACCTTATAACGTTGTACTACATAACGTAATACGTTATAACGTTGTACTACATAACGTTATAGCATATAACGTAATACGTTGTAACGTTATACCATATAACGTTACACAATATAACGTAATACGTTATAACGTTATACCATATCACGTAATACGTTATAACGTTATACCATATAACGTAATACGATATAACGTTGTACCATATAACGTTATACTATATAACGTATTACGTTATAACGTTATACCATATAACGTAATACGTTATAACGTTATACCATATAACGGAATACGTTAGAACGTTATACCTTATAACGTTGTACTACATAACGTAATTCGTTATAACGTTGTACCATATAACGTTACGCTATATAACGTGTTACGTTATAACGTTATACCATATAACGTTATACTATATAACGTAATACGTTATAACGTTATACCATATAACGTAATACGTTATAACGTTGTACCATGTAACGTATCACGTTATAACGTTATACCATATAACGTTATACCATATAACGGAATACGTTATAACCTTGTACCATATAACGTAATACGTTATAACGTTATACCATATAACGTAATACGTTATAACGTTATACCTTATTACGTTGTGCTACATAACGTAATACGTTATAACTTTATACCTTATAACGTTGTACTACTTAACGTAATACGTTATAACGTTGTACTACATAACGTTATAGCATATAACGTAATACGTTATAACGCTATACTATATAACGTAATACCTTATAACGTTATACCATATAACGTAATACGTTATAACGTTATACTATATAACGTAATACCTTATAACGTTATACTATATAACGTAATACGATATAACGTTATACCATATAACGTTATACTATATAACGTATTACGTTATTGCGCTATACCATGTAGCGTTATACCATATAACGTGATACGTTATAACGTAATACATTATAACGTTATACCATATAACGGAATACGTTATAACGTTATACCTTATAACGTTGTACTACATAACGTAATACGTTATAACGTTGTACCATATAACGTTACACTATATAACGTAATACGTTATAACGTTATACCATATAACGGAATACGTTATAACGTTATACCTTATAACGTTGTACTACATAACGTAATACGTTATAACGTTGTACCATATAACGTTACACTATATAACGTGTTACGTTATAACTTTATACCATATAACGTTATACTATATAACGTAATACGTTATAACGTTATACCTTTTAACGTTGTACTACATAACGTAATACGTTATAACGTTATACCATATAACGTAATACGTTATAACGTTAGACAATATAACGTAATACGATATAACGTTATACCATATAACGTTATACTATATAACGTATTACGTTATAACGTTACACCATATAACGTAATACGTTATAACGTTATACCATATAACGTAATACGTTATAACGTTGTACCATGTAACGTATCACGTTATAACGTTATACCATATAACGTTATACCATATAACGGAATACGTTATAACGTTGTACCATATAACGTAATACGTTATAACGTTATACCATATAACGTAATACGTTATAACGTTATACCTTATAACGTTGTGCTACATAACGTAATACGTTATAACTTTATACCTTATAACGTTGTACTACATAACGTAATACGTTATATCGTTGTACTACATAACGTTATAGCATATAACGTAATACGCTATAACGTTATACTATATAACGTAATACGCTATAACGTTATACTATATAACGTAATACCTTATAACGTTATACCATATAACGTAATACGTTATAACGTTATACTATATAACGTAATACCTTATAACGTTATACTATATAACGTAATACCTTATAACGTTATACTATATAACGTAATACCTTATAACGTTATACTATATAACGTAATACGATATAACGTTGTACCATATAACTTTATACTATATAACGTATTACGTTATAACGTTATGCAATATAACGTAATACTATATAACGTTATAGCATATAACGTAATACGTTATAACGTTATACTATATAACGTAATACCTTATAACGTTATACCATGTAACGTAATACGTTATAACGTTATACTATATAACGTAATACCTTATAACGTTATACTATATAACGTAATACCTTATAACGTTATACTATATAACGTAATACCTTATAACGTTATACTATATAACGTAATACGATATAACGTTGTACCATATAACTTTATACTATATAACGTATTACGTTATAACGTTATGCAATATAACGTAATACGTTATAACGTTATAGCATATAACGTAATACGTTATAACGTTATACTATATAACGTAATACCTTATAACGTTATACCATGTAACGTAATACGTTATAACGTTATACTATATAACGTAAAACCTTATAACGTTACACTATATAACGTAATACGATATAACGTTATACCATATAACGTTATACTATATAACGTATTACGTTATAACGTTATGCCATATAACGGAATACGTTATAACGTTATACCTTATAACGTTGTACTACATAACGTAATACGTTATAACGTTGTACCATATAACGTTACACTATATAACGTAATACGTTATAACGTTATACCATATAACGTAATACGTTATAACGTTATACCATATTACGTAATACGATATAACGTTATACCATATAACGTTATACTATATAACGTAATACGTTATAACGTTATACCATATAGCGTAATACGTGATAACGTTATACCATATAACATTATACTACATAACGTATTACGTTATAACGTTATACCATATTACGTAATACGATATAACGTTATACCATATAACGTTATACTATATAACGTAATACGTTATAACGTTATACCATATAACGTTATACCATATTACGTAATACGATATAACGTTATACCATATAACGTAATACGTTATAACGTTATACCATATTACGTAATACGATATAACGTTATACCATATAACGTTATACTATATAACGTAATACGTTATAACGTTATACCATATAGCGTAATACGTGATAACGTTGTACCATATAACGTTACACTATATAACGTGTTACGTTATAACTTTATACCATATAACGTTATACTATATAACGTAATACGTTATAACGTTATACCATATAACGTAATACGTTATAACGTTGTACCATGTAACGTATCACGTTATAACGTTATACCATATAACGTTATACCATATAACGGAATACGTTATAACGTTGTACCATATAACGTAATACGTTATAACGTTGTACCATGTAACGTATCACGTTATAACGTTATACCATATAACGTTATACCATATAACGGAATACGTTATAACGTTGTACCATATAACGTAATACGTTATAACGTTATACCATATAACGTAATACGTTATAACGTTATACCTTATAACGTTGTGCTACATAACGTAATACGTTATAACTTTATACCTTATAACGTTGTACTACATAACGTAATACGTTATATGGTTGTACTACATAACGTTATAGCATATAACGTAATACGCTATAACGTTATACTATATAACGTAATACCTTATAACGTTATACCATATAACGTAATACGTTATAACGTTATACTATATAACGTAATACGTTATAACGTTATACCATATAACGTTATACCATATTACGTAATACGATATAACGTTATACCATATAACGTTATACTATATAACGTAATACGTTATAACGTTATACCATATAACGTTATACCATATAACGTTATACCATATAACGTGAAACGTTATAACGTTATACTATATAACGTAATACATTATAACGTTATACCATATAACGTAATACGTTATAACGTTGTACCATATAACGTAATACGTTATAACGTTATACCATATAACGTATTACGTTATAACGTTGTACCATATAACGTAATACGTTATAACGTTATACTATTAAACATAATACATTATAACGTTATACCATATAACGTATTACGTTATAATGCTACACCATATAACGTAATACCATATAAAGTAATACGTTATAACGTTATACCATATAACGTAATACGTTGTAACGTTATACCATATAACGTTACACAATATAACGTAATACGTAGTAACGTTATACCATGTAACGTTATACTGTATAACGTAGTACGTTATAACGTTATACCATATATCGTATTACGTTATAACGTTATACCATATAACGTATTACGTTATAACGTTATACCATATAACGTATTACGTTATAACGTTATACCATATAACGTAATACCATATAAAGTAATACGTTATAACGTTATACCATATAACGATATACTATATAACGTAATACGTTATAACGTTATACCATATAACGTAATACGTTATAACGTTATACCATATAACGTATTACGTTTTAACGTTATACCATATAACCTAATACCATATAAAGTAATACGTTATAACGCTATACCATATAACGATATACTATATAACGTAATACGTTATAACGTTATACCATATAACGTAATACGTTATAACGTTGTACCATATAACGTAATACGTTATAACGTTATACCATATAACGTAATACGATATAACGTTATACCATATAACGTTATACTATATAACGTAATACGTTATAACGTTATACCATATAACGTAATACGTTATAACGTTGTACCATGTAACGTATCACGTTATAACGTTATACCATATAACGTTATACCATATAACGGAATGCGTTATAACGTTGTACCATATAACGTAATACGTTATAACGTTATACCATATAACGTAATACGTTATAACGTTATACCTTATAACGTTGTGCTACATAACGTAATACGTTGTAACTTTATACCTTATAACGTTGTACTACATAACGTAATACGTTATAACGTTGTACTACATAACGTTATAGCATATAACGTAATACGTTGTAACGTTATACCATATAACGTTACACAATATAACGTAATACGTTATAACGTTATACCATATCACGTAATACGTTATAACGTTATACCTTATTACGTTGTGCTACATAACGTAATACGTTATAACTTTATACCTTATAACGTTGTACTACATAACGTAATACGTTATAACGTTGTACTACATAACGTTATTGCATATAACGTAATACGTTATAACGCTATACTATATAAGGTAATACCTTATAACGTTATACCATATAACGTAATATGTTATAACGTTATACTATATAACGTAATACCTTATAACGTTATACTATATAACGTAATACCTTATAACGTTATACTATATAACGTAATACGATATAACGTTATACCATATAACGTTATACTATATAACGTATTACGTTATTGCGCTATACCATGTAGCGTTATACCATATAACGTGATACGTTATAACGTAATACATTATAACGTTATACCATATAACGGAATACGTTATAACGTTATACCTTATAACGTTGTACTACATAACGTTATACGTTATAACGTTGTACCATATAACGTTACACTATATAACGTAATACGTTATAACGTTATACCATATAACGGAATACGTTATAACGTTACACCTTATAACGTTGTACTACATAACGTAATACGTTATAACGTTGTACCATATAACGTTACACTATATAACGTGTTACGTTATAACTTTATACCATATAACGTTATACTATATAACGTAATACGTTATAACGTTATACCTTTTAACGTTGTACTACATAACGTAATACGTTATAACGTTATACCATATAACGTAATACGTTATAACGTTATACAATATAACGTAATACGATATAACGTTATACCATATAACGTTATACTATATAACGTATTACGTTATAACGTTACACCATATAACGTAATACGTTATAACGTTATACCATATAACGGAATACGTTATAACGTTATACCTTATAACGTTGTACTACATAACGTAATACGTTATAACGTTGTACCATATAACGTTACACTATATAACGTGTTACGTTATAAATTTATACCATATAACGTTATACTATATAACGTATTACGTTATAACGTTATACCATATTACGTAATACGTTATAACGTTGTACCATATAACGTTACACTATATAACGTAATACGTTATAACGTTATACCATATAACGGAATACGTTATAACGTTATACCTTATAACGTTGTGCTACATAACGTAATACGTTATAACGTTGTACCATATAACGTTACACTATATAACGTATTACGTTATAACGTTACACCATATAACGTAATACGTTATAACGTTATACCATATAACGGAATACGTTATAACGTTATACTTTATAACGTTGTACTACATAACGTAATACGTTATAACGTTGTACCATATAACGTTACACTATATAACGTGTTACGTTATAAATTTATACCATATAACGTTATACTATATAACGTATTACGTTATAACGTTATACCATATTACGTAATACGTTATAACGTTGTACCATATAACGTTACACTATATAACGTAATACGTTATAACGTTATACCATATAACGGAATACGTTATAACGTTGTACCATATAACGTAATACGTTATAACGTTATACCATATAACGTAATACGTTATAACGTTGTACCATATAACGTTACACTATATAACGTAATACGTTATAACGTTATACCATATAACGGAATACGTTATAACGTTATACCTTATAACGTTGTACTACATAACGTAATACGTTATAACGTTGTACCATATAACGTTACACTATATAACGTGTTACGTTATAACTTTATACCATATAACGTTATACTATATAACGTATTACGTTATAACGTTATACCATATAACGGAATACGTTATAACGTTATACTTTATAACGTTGTACTACATAACGGAATACGTTATAACGTTGTACCATATAACGTAATACGTTATAACGTTATACCATATAACGTAATACGTTATAACGTTATACCTTATAACGTTGTGCTACATAACGTAATACGTTATAACTTTATACCTTATAACGTTGTACTACATAACGTAATACGTTATATCGTTGTACTACATAACGTTATAGCATATAACGTAATACGCTATAACGTTATACTATATAACGTAATACCTTATAACGTTATACCATATAACGTAATACGTTATAACGTTATACTATATAACGTAATACCTTATAACGTTATACGATATAACGTAATACCTTATAACGTTATACTATATAACGTAATACCTTATAACGTTATACTATATAACGTAATACGATATAACGTTGTACCATATAACTTTATACTATATAACGTATTACGTTATAACGTTATGCAATATAACGTAATACGTTATAACGTTATAGCATATAACGTAATACGTTATAGCGTTATACTATATAACGTAATACCTTATAACGTTATACCATGTAACGTAATACGTTATAACGTTATACTATATAACGTAATACCTTATAACGTTACACTATATAACGTAATACGATATAACGTTATACCATATAACGTTATACTATATAACGTATTACGTTATAACGTTATGCCATATAACGGAATACGTTATAACGTTATACCTTATAACGTTGTACTACATAACGTAATACGTTATAACGTTGTACCATATAACGTTACACTATATAACGTAATACGTTATAACGTTATACCATATAACGTAATACGTTATAACGTTATACCATATTACGTAATACGATATAACGTTATACCATATAACGTTATACTATATAACGTAATACGTTATAACGTTATACCATATAGCGTAATACGTGATAACGTTATACCATATAACGTTATACTACATAACGTATTACGTTATAACGTTATACCGTATTACGTAATACGATATAACGTTATACCATATAACGTTATACTATATAACGTAATACGTTATAACGTTATACCATATAACGTTATACCATATTACGTAATACGATATAACGTTATACCATATAACGTTATACTATATAACGTAATACGTTATAACGTTATACCATATAACGTTATACCATATAACGTTATACCATATAACGTGATACCTTATAACGTTATACTATATAACGTAATACATTATAACGTTATACCATATAACGTAATACGTTATAACGTTATACATTTTAACGTTGTACTACATAACGTAATACGTTATAACGTTATACCATATAACGTAATACGTTATAACGTTATACAATATAACGTTATACCATATAACGTAATACGTTATAACGTTGTACCATATAACGTAATACGTTATAACGTTATACCATATAGCGTAATACGTGATAACGTTATACCATATAACGTTATACTACATAACGTATTACGTTATGACGTTATACCATATAACGTTATAGTATCTAACGTATTACGTTATTACGCTATACCATATAGCGTTATACCATATAACGTAATACGTTATAACGTTATACCATATAACGTTATACTGTATAACGTATTACGTTATTACGTTATACCATATAACGTTATACTATATAACGTAATACGTTATAACGTTATACCATATAACGTAATACGTTTTAACGTTGTACCATATAACGTATCACGTTATAACCTTATACCATATAACGTTATACCATATAACGGAATACGTTATAACGTTGTACCATATAACGTAATACGTTATAACGTTATACCATATAACGTAATACGTTATAATGTTATACCTTATAACGTTGTACTACATAACGTAATACGTTATAACGTTATACCTCTTAACGTTGTACTACATATCGTAATACGTTATAACGTTATTCCATATAACGTAATACGTTATAACGTTATACAATATAACGTAATACGTTATAACGTTATACAATATAACGTTATACCATATAACGTTATACCATATAACGTAATACGGTATAACGTTGTACCATATAACGTAATACGTTATAACGTTATACCATATAACGTTATACCATATGACGTAATACGTTATAACGTTGTACCATATAACGTAATACGTTATAACGTTATATCATATAACGTAATACTTTATAACGTTATACCATATAACGTATTACGTTATTACGCTATACCATACAGCGTTATACCATATAACGTGATACGTTATAACGTTATACTATATAACGTAATACCTTATAACATTATACCATATAACGTAATACGTTATAACGTTATACATATTAACGTTGTACTACATAACGTAATACGTTATAACGTTATACAATATAACGTAATACGTTATAACGTTATACAATATAATGTTATACCATATAACGTAATACGTTATAACGTTGTACCATATAACGTAATACGTTATAACGTTATACCATATAACGTAATACGTGATAACGTTATACCATGTAACGTAATACGTTATAACGTTATACTATATAACGTTATACCTTATAACGTTACACTATATAACGTAATACGATATAACGTTATACCATATAACGTTATACTATATAACGTATTACGTTATTACGTTATACCATATAACGTTATACTATATAACGTAATACGTTATAACGTTATACAATATAACGTAATACGTTATAACGTTATACAATATAACGTTATACCATATAACGTAATACGTTATAACGTTGTACCATATAACGTAATACGTTATAACGTTATACCATATAACGTAATACGTGATAACGTTATATCATATAACGTTATATTACATAACGTATTACGTTAGAACGTTATACCATATAACGTTATACTATCTAACGTATTACGTTATTACGCTATACCATATAGCGTTATACTATGTAGCGTAATACGTTATAACGTTATACCATATAACGTAATACGTTTTAACGTTGTACCATATTACGTAACACGTTATAACGTTATACCATATAACGTTATACCACATAACGGAATACGTTATAACGTTATACTATATAACGTAATACGTTATAACGTTATAGCATATAACGTAATACGTAATAACGTTATACTATATAACGTAATACCTTATAACGTTATACCATATAACGTAATACGTTTTAACGTTGTACCATATTACGTATCACGTTATAACGTTATACCATATAACGTTATACCACATAACGGAATACGTTATAACGTTATACTATATAACGTAATACCTTATAACGTTATACCATATAACGTAATACGTTATAACGTTATACTATATAACGTAATACCTTATAACGTTATACTATATAACGTAATACGATATAACGTTGTACCATATAACTTTATACTATATAACGTATTACGTTATAACGTTATGCAATATAACGTAATACGTTATAACGTTATAGCATATAACGTAATACGTTATAACGTTATACTATATAACGTAATACCTTATAACGTTATACCATGTAACGTAATACGTTATAACGTTATACTATATAACGTAATACCTTATAACGTTACACTATATAACGTAATACGATATAACGTTATACCATATAACGTTATACTATATAACGTATTACGTTATAACGTTATGCCATATAACGGAATACGTTATAACGTTATACCTTATAACGTTGTACTACATAACGTAATACGTTATAACGTTGTACCATATAACGTTACACTATATAACGTAATACGTTATAACGTTATACCATATAACGTAATACGTTATAACGTTATACCATATTACGTAATACGATATAACGTTATACCATATAACGTTATACTATATAACGTAATACGTTATAACGTTATACCATATAGCGTAATACGTGATAACGTTATACCATATAACATTATACTACATAACGTATTACGTTATAACGTTATACCATATTACGTAATACGATATAACGTTATACCATATAACGTTATACTATATAACGTAATACGTTATAACGTTATACCATATAACGTTATACCATATTACGTAATACGATATAACGTTATACCATATAACGTAATACGTTATAACGTTATACCATATAACGTTATACCATATAACGTAATACGTTATAACGTTATACCATATAACGTATTACGTTTTAACGTTATACCATATAACGTAATACCATATAAAGTAATACGTTATAACGCTATACCATATAACGATATACTATATAACGTAATACGTTATAACGTTATACCATATAACGTAATACGTTATAACGTTGTACCATATAACGTAATACGTTATAACGTTATACCATATAACGTAATACGATATAACGTTATACCATATAACGTTATACTATATAACGTAATACGTTATAACGTTATACCATATAACGTAATACGTTATAACGTTGTACCATGTAACGTATCACGTTATAACGTTATACCATATAACGTTATACCATATAACGGAATGCGTTATAACGTTGTACCATATAACGTAATACGTTATAACGTTATACCATATAACGTTATACCATATAACGGAATACGTTATAACGTTGTACCATATAACGTAATACGTTATAACGTTGTACCATGTAACGTATCACGTTATAACGTTATACCATATAACGTTATACCATATAACGGAATACCTTATAACGTTGTGCTACATAACGTAATACGTTATAACTTTATACCTTATAACGTTGTACTACATAACGTAATACGTTATATGGTTGTACTACATAACGTTATAGCATATAACGTAATACGCTATAAAGTTTTACTATATAACGTAATACCTTATAACGTTATACCATATAACGTAATACGTTATAACGTTATACTATATAACGTAATACGTTATAACGTTATACCATATAACGTTATACCATATAACGTTATACCATATAACGTGAAACGTTATAACGTTATACTATATAACGTAATACATTATAACGTTATACCATATAACGTAATACGTTATAACGTTGTACCATATAACGTAATACGTTATAACGTTATACCATATAACGTATTACGTTATAACGTTGTACCATATAACGTAATACGTTATAACGTTATACTATTAAACATAATACATTATAACGTTATACCATATAACGTATTACGTTATAATGCTATACCAAATAACGTAATACCATATAAAGTAATACGTTATAACGTTATACCATATAACGTAATACGTTGTAACGTTATACCATATAACGTTACACAATATAACGTAATACGTAGTAACGTTATACCACATAACGTTATACTGTATAACGTAGTACGTTATAACGTTATACCATATATCGTATTACGTTATAACGTTATACCATATAACGTATTACGTTATAACGTTATACCATATAACGTATTACGTTATAACGTTATACCATATAACGTAATACCATATAAAGTAATACGTTATAACGTTATACCATATAACGATATACTATATAACGTAATACGTTATAACGTTATACCATATAACGTAATACGTTATAACGTTATACCATATAACGTATTACGTTTTAACGTTATACCATATAACGTAATACCATATAAAGTAATACGTTATAACGCTATACCATATAACGATATACTATATAACGTAATACGTTATAACGTTATACCATATAACGTAATACGTTATAACGTTGTACCATATAACGTAATACGTTATAACGTTATACCATATAACGTAATACGATATAACGTTATACCATATAACGTTATACTATATAACGTAATACGTTATAACGTTATACCATATAACGTAATACGTTATAACGTTGTACCATGTAACGTATCACGTTATAACGTTATACCATATAACGTTATACCATATAACGTTATACCATATAACGGAATGCGTTATAACGTTGTACCATATAACGTAATACGTTATAACGTTATACCATATAACGTAATACGTTATAACGTTATACCTTATAACGTTGTGCTACATAACGTAATACGTTGTAACTTTATACCTTATAACGTTGTACTACATAACGTAATACGTTATAACGTTGTACTACATAACGTTATAGCATATAACGTAATACGTTGTAACGTTATACCATATAACGTTACACAATATAACGTAATACGTTATAACGTTATACCATATCACGTAATACGTTATAACGTTATACCTTATTACGTTGTGCTACATAACGTAATACGTTATAACTTTATACCTTATAACGTTGTACTACATAACGTAATACGTTATAACGTTGTACCATGTAACGTATCACGTTATAACGTTATACCATATAACGTTATACCATATAACGGAATGCGTTATAACGTTGTACCATATAACGTAAAACGTTATAACGTTATACCATATAACGTTATACCATATAACGGAATACGTTATAACGTTGTACCATATAACGTAATACGTTATAACGTTGTACCATGTAACGTATCACGTTATAACGTTATACCATATAACGTTATACCATATAACGGAATACGTTATAACGTTGTACCATATAACGTAATACGTTATAACGTTATACCATATAACGTAATACGTTATAACGTTATACCTTATAACGTTGTGCTACATAACGTAATACGTTATAACTTTATACCTTATAACGTTGTACTACATAACGTAATACGTTATATGGTTGTACTACATAACGTTATAGCATATAACGTAATACGCTATAACGTTTTACTATATAACGTAATACCTTATAACGTTATACCATATAACGTAATACGTTATAACGTTATACTATATAACGTAATACGTTATAACGTTATACCATATAACGTTATACCATATTACGTAATACGATATAACGTTATACCATATAACGTTATACTATATAACGTAATACGTTATAACGTTATACCATATAACGTTATACCATATAACGTTATACCATATAACGTGAAACGTTATAACGTTATACTATATAACGTAATACATTATAACGTTATACCATATAACGTAATACGTTATAACGTTGTACCATATAACGTAATACGTTATAACGTTATACCATATAACGTATTACGTTATAACGTTGTACCATATAACGTAATACGTTATAACGTTATACTATTAAACATAATACATTATAACGTTATACCATATAACGTATTACGTTATAATGCTATACCAAATAACGTAATACCATATAAAGTAATACGTTATAACGTTATACCATATAACGTAATACGTTGTAACGTTATACCATATAACGTTACACAATATAACGTAATACGTAGTAACGTTATACCATATAACGTTATACTGTATAACGTAGTACGTTATAACGTTATACCATATATCGTATTACGTTATAACGTTATACCATATAACGTATTACGTTATAACGTTATACCATATAACGTATTACGTTATAACGTTATACCATATAACGTAATACCATATAAAGTAATACGTTATAACGTTATACCATATAACGATATACTATATAACGTAATACGTTATAACGTTATACCATATAACGTAATACGTTATAACGTTATACCATATAACGTATTACGTTTTAACGTTATACCATATAACGTAATACCATATAAAGTAATACGTTATAACGCTATACCATATAACGATATACTATATAACGTAATACGTTATAACGTTATACCATATAACGTAATACGTTATAACGTTGTACCATATAACGTAATACGTTATAACGTTATACCATATAACGTAATACGATATAACGTTATACCATATAACGTTATACTATATAACGTAATACGTTATAACGTTATACCATATAACGTAATACGTTATAACGTTGTACCATGTAACGTATCACGTTATAACGTTATACCATATAACGTTATACCATATAACGGAATGCGTTATAACGTTGTACCATATAACGTAATACGTTATAACGTTATACCATATAACGTAATACGTTATAACGTTATACCTTATAACATTGTGCTACATAACGTAATACGTTGTAACTTTATACCTTATAACGTTGTACTACATAACGTAATACGCTATAACGTTGTACTACATAACGTTATAGCATATAACGTAATACGTTGTAACGTTATACCATATAACGTTACACAATATAACGTAATACGTTATAACGTTATACCATATCACGTAATACGTTATAACGTTATACCTTATTACGTTGTGCTACATAACGTAATACGTTATAACTTTATACCTTATAACGTTGTACTACATAACGTAATACGTTATAACGTTGTACTACATAACGTTATAGCATATAACGTAATACGTTATAACGCTATACTATATAAGGTAATACCTTATAACGTTATACCATATAACGTAATACGTTATAACGTTATACTATATAACGTAATACCTTATAACGTTATACTATATAACGTAATACCTTATAACGTTATACTATATAACGTAATACGATATAACGTTATACCATATAACGTTATACTATATAACGTATTACGTTATTGCGCTATACCATGTAGCGTTATACCATATAACGTGATACGTTATAACGTAATACATTATAACGTTATACCATATAACGGAATACGTTATAACGTTATACCTTATAACGTTGTACTACATAACGTAATACGTTATAACGTTGTACCATATAACGTTACACTATATAACGTAATACGTTATAGCGTTATACCATATAACGGAATACGTTATAACGTTATACCTTATAACGTTGTACTACATAACGTAATACGTTATAACGTTGTACCATATAACGTTACACTATATAACGTGTTACGTTATAACTTTATACCATATAACGTTATACTATATAACGTAATACGTTATAACGTTATACCTTTTAACGTTGTACTACATAACGTAATACGTTATAACGTTATACCATATAACGTAATACGTTATAACGTTATACAATATAACGTAATACGATATAACGTTATACCATATAACGTTATACTATATAACGTATTACGTTATAACGTTACACCATATAACGTAATACGTTATAACGTTGTACCATATAACGTAATACGTTATAACGTTATACCATATAACGTAATACGATATAACGTTATACCATATAACGGAATACGTTATAACGTTATACCATATAACGTAATACGTTATAACGTTGTACCATGTAACGTATCACGTTATAACGTTATACCATATAACGTTATACCATATAACGTTATACCATATAACGGAATGCGTTATAACGTTGTACCATATAACGTTACACTATATAACGTAATACGTTATAACGTTATACCATATAACGTAATACGTTATAACGTTATACCATATAACGTAATACGATATAACGTTATACCATATAACGGAATACGTTATAACGTTATACCATATAAAGTAATACGTTATAACGCTATACCATATAACGATATACTATATAACGTAATACGTTATAACGTTATACCATATAACGTAATACGTTATAACGTTGTACCATATAACGTAATACGTTATAACGTTATACCATATAACGTAATACGATATAACGTTATACCATATAACGTTATACTATATAACGTAATACGTTATAACGTTATACCATATAACGTAATACGTTATAACGTTGTACCATGTAACGTATCACGTTATAACGTTATACCATATAACGTTATACCATATAACGTTATACCATATAACGGAATGCGTTATAACGTTGTACCATATAACGTTACACTATATAACGTAATACGTTATAACGTTATACCATATAACGGAATACGTTATAACGTTGTACCATATAACGTAATACGTTATAACGTTATACCATATAACGTAATACGTTATAACGTTATACCTTTTAACGTTGTACTACATAACGTAATACGTTATAACGTTATACCATATAACGTAATACGTTATAACGTTATACAATATAACGTAATACGATATAACGTTATACCATATAACGTTATACTATATAACGTATTACGTTATAACGTTACATCATATAACGTAATACGTTATAACGTTATACCATATAACGGAATACGTTATAACGTTATACCTTATAACGTTGTACTACATAACGTAATACGTTATAACGTTGTACCATATAACGTTACACTATATAACGTGTTACGTTATAAATTTATACCATATAACGTTATACTATATAACGTATTACGTTATAACGTTATACCATATTACGTAATACGTTATAACGTTGTACCATATAACGTTACACTATATAACGTAATACGTTATAACGTTATACCATATAACGGAATACGTTATAACGTTATACCTTATAACGTTGTACTACATAACGTAATACGTTATAACGTTGTACCATATAACGTTACACTATATAACGTATTACGTTATAACGTTACACCATATAACGTAATACGTTATAACGTTATACCATATAACGGAATACGTTATAACGTTATACCTTATAACGTTGTACTACATAACGTAATACGTTATAACGTTGTACCATATAACGTTACACTATATAACGTGTTACGTTATAAATTTATACCATATAACGTTATACTATATAACGTATTACGTTATAACGTTATACCATATTACGTAATACGTTATAACGTTGTACCATATAACGTTACACTATATAACGTAATACGTTATAACGTTATACCATATAACGGAATACGTTATAACGTTGTACCATATAACGTAATACGTTATAACGTTATACCATATAACGTAATACGTTATAACGTTGTACCATATAACGTTACACTATATAACGTAATACGTTATAACGTTATACCATATAACGGAATACGTTATAACGTTATACCTTATAACGTTGTACTACATAACGTAATACGTTATAACGTTGTACCATATAACGTTACACTATATAACGTGTTACGTTATAACTTTATACCATATAACGTTATACTATATAACGTAATACGTTATAACGTTATACCTTTTAACGTTGTACTAAATAACGTAATACGTTATAACGTTATACCATATAACGTAATACGTTATAACGTTATACAATATAACGTATCACGTTATAACGTTATACCATATAACGTTATACCATATAACGGAATACGTTATAACGTTGTACCATATAACGTAATACGTTATAACGTTATACCATATAACGTAATACGTTATAACGTTATACCTTATAACGTTGTGCTACATAACGTAATACGTTATAACTTTATACCTTATAACGTTGTACTACATAACGTAATACGTTATATCGTTGTACTACATAACGTTATAGCATATAACGTAATACGCTATAACGTTATACTATATAACGTAATACCTTATAACGTTATACCATATAACGTAATACGTTATAACGTTATACTATATAACGTAATACCTTATAACGTTATACTATATAACGTAATACCTTATAACGTTATACTATATAACGTAATACCTTATAACGTTATACTATATAACGTAATACGATATAACGTTGTACCATATAACTTTATACTATATAACGTATTACGTTATAACGTTATGCAATATAACGTAATACGTTATAACGTTATAGCATATAACGTAATACCTTATAACGTTATACCATATAACGTAATACGTTATAACGTTATACTATATAACGTAATACCTTATAACGTTATACTATATAACGTAATACCTTATAACGTTATACTATATAACGGAATACGTTATAACGTTATACCTTATAACGTTGTACTACATAACGTAATACGTTATAACGTTGTACCATATAACGTTACACTATATAACGTAATACGTTATAACGTTATACCATATAACGTAATACGTTATAACGTTATACCATATTACGTAATACGATATAACGTTATACCATATAACGTTATACTATATAACGTAATACGTTATAACGTTATACCATATAGCGTAATACGTGATAACGTTATACCATATAACGTTATACTACATAACGTATTACGTTATAACGTTATACCATATTACGTAATACGATGTAACGTTATACCATATAACGTTATACTATATAACGTAATACGTTATAACGTTATACCATATAACGTTATACCATATTACGTAATACGATATAACGTTATACCATATAACGTTATACTATATAACGTAATACGTTATAACGTTATACCATATAACGTTATACCATATAACGTTATACCATATAACGTGATACGTTATAACGTTATACTATATAACGTAATACATTATAACGTTATACCATATAACGTAATACGTTATAACGTTATACCTTTTAACGTTGTACTACATAACGTAATACGTTATAACGTTATACCATGTAACGTAATACGTTATAACGTTATACAATATAACGTTATACCATATAACGTAATACGTTATAACGTTGTACCATATAACGTAATACGTTATAACGTTATACCATATAACGTTATACTGTATAACGTATTACGTTATTACGTTATACCATATAACGTTATACTATATAACGTAATACGTTATAACGTTATACCATATAACGTAATACGTTTTAACGTTGTAACATATAACGTATCACGTTATAACCTTATACCATATAACGTTATACCATATAACGGAATACGTTATAACGTTGTACCATATAACGTAATACGTTATAACGTTATACCATATAACGTAATACGTTATAATGTTATACCTTATAACGTTGTACTACATAACGTAATACGTTATAACGTTATTCCATATAACGTAATACGTGATAACGTTATACCATATAACGTTATACTACATAACGTATTACGTTATGACGTTATACCATATAACGTTATACTATCTAACGTATTACGTTATTACGCTATACCATATAGCGTTATACCATATAACGTAATACGTTATAACGTTATACCATATAACGTTATACTGTATAACGTATTACGTTATTACGTTATACCATATAACGTTATACTATATAACGTAATACGTTATAACGTTATACCATATAACGTAATACGTTTTAACGTTGTAACATATAACGTATCACGTTATAACCTTATACCATATAACGTTATACCATATAACGGAATACGTTATAACGTTGTACCATATAACGTAATACGTTATAACGTTATACCATATAACGTAATACGTTATAATGTTATACCTTATAACGTTGTACTACATAACGTAATACGTTATAACGTTATACCTCTTAACGTTGTACTACATATCGTAATACGTTATAACGTTATTCCATATAACGTAATACGTTATAACGTTATACAATATAACGTAATACGTTATAACGTTATACAATATAACGTTATACCATATAACGTTATACCATATAACGTAATACGGTATAACGTTGTACCATATAACGTAATACGTTATAACGTTATACCATATAACGTTATACCATATGACGTAATACGTTATAACGTTGTACCATATAACGTAATACGTTATAACGTTATACCATATAACGTAATACTTTATAACGTTATACCATATAACGTATTACGTTATTACGCTATACCATACAGCGTTATACCATATAACGTGATACGTTATAACGTTATACTATATAACGTAATACCTTATAACATTATACCATATAACGTAATACGTTATAACGTTATACATCTTAACGTTGTACTACATAACGTAATACGTTATAACGTTATTCCATATAACGTAATACGTTATAACGTTATACAATATAACGTAATACGTTATAACGTTATACAATATAATGTTATACCATATAACGTAATACGTTATAACGTTGTACCATATAACGTAATACGTTATAACGTTATACCATATAACGTAACACGTGATAACGTTATACCATGTAACGTAATACGTTATAACGTTATACTATATAACGTAATACCTTATAACGTTACACTATATAACGTAATACGATATAACGTTATACCATATAACGTTATACTATATAACGTATTACGTTATTACGTTATACCATATAACGTTATACTATATAACGTAATACGTTATAACGTTATACAATATAACGTAATACGTTATAACGTTATACAATATAACGTTATACCATATAACGTAATACGTTATAACGTTGTACCATATAACGTAATACGTTATAACGTTATACCATATAACGTAATACGTGATAACGTTATACCATATAACGTTATACTACATAACGTATTACGTTAGAACGTTATACCATATAACGTTATACTATCTAACGTATTACGTTATTACGCTATACCATATAGCGTTATACCATATAACGTAATACGTTATAACGTTATACCATATAACGTTATAGTATATAACGTATTACGTTATAACGTTATACCATATAACGTTATACTATGTAGCGTAATACGTTATAACGTTATACCATATAACGTAATACGTTTTAACGTTGTACCATATTACGTATCACGTTATAACGTTATACCATATAACGTTATACCACATAACGGAATACGTTATAACGTTATACTATATAACGTAATACCTTATAACGTTATACCATATAACGTAATACGTTATAACGTTATACTATATAACGTAATACCTTATAACGTTATACTATATAACGTAATACCTTATAACGTTATACTATATAACGTAATACGATATAACGTTATACCATATAACGTTATACTATATAACGTATTACGTTATAACGTTATGCCATAAAACGTAATACGTTATAACGTTATAGCATATAACGTAATACGTAATAACGTTATACTATATAACGTAATACCTTATAACGTTATACCATATAACGTAATACCTAATAACGTTATACTATATATCGTAATACCTTATAACGTTATACTATATAACGTAATACGATATAACGTTATACCATATAACGTTATACTATATATCGTATTACGTTATAACGTTATGCCATATAACGTAATACGTTATAACGTTATAGCATATAACGTAATACGTTATAACGTTATACTATATAACGTAATACCTTATAACGTTATACCATATAACTTAATACGTTATAACGTTATACCATATAACGTTATACCATATAACGTAATACGTTATAACGTTGTACCATATAACGTAATACGTTATAACGTTATACCATATAACGTAATACGTTATAACGTTATACCATATTACGTAATACGATATAACGTTATTCCATATAACGTTATACTATATAACGTAATACGTTATAACGTTATACCATATAACGTTATACCATATAACGTTATACCATATAACGTTATACCATATAACGTTATACCATATAACGTTATACCATATAACGTTATACCATATAACGTAATACGTTATAACGTTATACCATATATCGTCCTACCATATAACGTAATACGTTATAACGTTACACCTTATAACCTTGTACTTCATAACGTAATACGTTATAACGTTGTACCATATAACGTAATACGTTATAACGTTGTAGCATATAACGTATTACGTTATAACGTTATACCATATATCGTCCTACCATATAACGTAATACGTTATAACGTTATACCTTATAACCTTGTACTTCATAACGTAATACGTTATAACGTTGTACCATATAACGTAATACGTTATAACGTTGTACCATATAACGTATTACGTTATAACGTTATAACATATAACGTTATACCATATAACGTAATACGTTATAACGTTGTACCATATAACGTAATACTTTATAACGTTATGCCATATAACGTATTACGTTATTGCGCTATACCATGTAGCGTTATACCATATAACGTGATACGTTATAACGTTATACTATATAACGTAATACATTATAACGTTATACCATATAACGTAATAAGTTATAACGTTATACCTTTTAACGTTGTACTACATAACGTAATACGTTATAACGTTATACAATATAACGTTATACCATATAACGTAATACGTTATAACGTTGTACCATATAACGTAATACGTTATAACGTTATACCATATAACGTAATACGTGATAACGTTATAGCATATAACGTTATACTACATAACGTATTACGTTATAACGTTATACCATATAACGTTATACTATCTAACGTATTACGTTATTACGATATACCATATAGCGTTATACCATATAACGTAATACGTTATAACGTTATACCATATAACGTTATACTATATAACGTATTACGTTATTACGTTACACCATATAACGTTATACTATATAACGTAATACGTTATAACGTTATACCATATAACGTAATACGTTTTAACGTTGTACCATATAACGTATCACGTTATAACGTTATACCATATAACGTTATACCATATAACGGAATACGTTATAACGTTGTACCATATAACGTAATACGTTATAACGTTATACCATATAACGTAATACGTTATAATGTTATACCTTATAACGTTGTACTACATAACGTAATACGTTATAACGTTATACCTCTTAACGTTGTACTACATATCGTAATACGTTATAACGTTATTCCATATAACGTAATACGTTATAACGTTATACAATATAACGTAATACGTTATAACGTTATACAATATAACGTTATACCATATAACGTTATACCATATAACGTAATACGTTATAACGTTGTACCATATAACGTAATACGTTATAACGTTATACCATATAACGTTATACCATATAACGTAATACGTTATAACGTTGTACCATATAACGTATTACGTTATTACGGTATACCATACAGCGTTATACCATATAACGTGATACGTTATAACGTTATACTATTTAACGTAATACCTTATAACATTATACCATATAACGTAATACGTTATAACGTTATACAATATAACGTTATACCATATAACGTAATACGTTATAACGTTGTACCATATAACGTATTACGTTATTACGGTATACCATACAGCGTTATACCATATAACGTGATACGTTATAACGTTATACTATTTAACGTAATACCTTATAACATTATACCATATAACGTAATACGTTATAACGTTATACATCTTAATGTTGTACTACATACCGTAATACGTTATAACGTTATTCCATATAACGTAATACGTTATAACGTTATACAATATAACGTAATACGTTATAACGTTATACAATATAACGTTATACCATATAACGTAATACGTTATAACGTTGTACCATATAACGTAATACGTTATAACGTTATACCATATAACGTAATACGTGATAACGTTATACCATATAACGTTATACTACATAACGTATTACGTTATAACGTTATACCATATAACGTTATACTATCTAACGTATTACGTTATGACGCTATACCATATAGCGTTATACCATATAACGTAATACGTTATAACGTTATACCATATAACGTTATAAAATTTAACGTATTACGTTATAACGTTATACCATATAACGTTATACTATGTAGCGTAATACGTTATAACGTTATACCATATAACGTAATACGTTTTAACGTTGTACCATATTACGTATCACGTTATAACGTTATACCATATAACGTTATGCCATATAACGGAATACGTTATAACGTTGTACCATATAACGTAATACGTTATAACGTTATACCATATAACGTAATACGTTATAATGTTATACCTTATACCGTTGTACTACATAACGTAATACGTAATAACGTTATACCGTATAACGTTGTACTACATAACGTAATACGTTATAACGTTATACCATATAACGTTATACTATATAACGTATTACGATATAACGTTATAGCATATAACGTAATACGTTATAACGTTATACTATATAACGTAATACCTTATAACGTTATACCATATAACGTAATACGTTATAACGTTATACCAAAACGTTATACCATATAACGTAATACGTTATAACGTTGTACCATATAACGTAATACGTGATAACGTTATACCATATAACGTTATACTACATAACGTATTACGTTATTACGCTATACCATATAGCGTTATACCATATAACGTGATTCGTTATAACGTTATACCATATAACGTAATACGTGATAACGTTATACCATATAACGTTATACTACATAACGTATTACGTTATAACGTTATACCATATAACGTTATACTATATAACGTTATACCATATAACGTAATACGTTATAACGTTATACCATATAACGTTATACCATATAACGTAACACCTTATAACGTTATACCATATAACGTAATACGTTATGACGTTGTACCATATAACGTAATACGTTATAACGTTGTACCATATAACGTATTACGTTATAACGTTATACCATATAACGTTGTACCATATAACGTAATACGTTATAACTTTGTACCATATAACGTAATACTTTATAACGTTATACCATATAACGTATTACGTTATTACGCTATACCATATAGCGTTATACCGTATAACGTGATACGTTATAACGTTATACTATATAACGTAATACCTTATAACGTTATACCATGTAACGTAATACGTTATAACGCTATACCATTTAACGTTGTACTATATAACGTAATACGTTATAACGTTATACCTTATAACCTTGTACTACATAACGTAATACGTTATAACGTTGTACCATATAACATAATATCTTATAAAGTTGTACCATATAACGTAATACGTTATAACGTTATACCTTATAACCTTGTACTACATAACGTAATACGTTATAACATTGTACCATATAACATAATACCTTATAACGTTGTACCATATAACGTAATACGTTATAACGATATACCATATAACGTAATACGTTATAAGGTTACACCATATAACGTAATACGTTATAACGTTATAGCATATAACGTAATACGTTATAACGTTATACTATATAACGTAATACCTTATAACGTTATACCATATAACGTAATAAGTTATAACGTTATACCATATAACGTTATACCATATAACGTTATACGTTATAACGTTGTACCATATAACGTAATACGTGATAACGTTATACCATATAACGTATTACGTTATTACGCTATACCATATAGCGTTATACCATATAACGTGATACGTTATAACGTTATACTATATAACGTAATACCTTATAACGTTATACCATATAACGTAATACGTTATAACGTTATACTATATAACGTAATACCTTATAACATTATACCATATAACGTATTACGTTATTACGCTATACCATGTAGCGTTATACCATATAACGTGATTCGTTATAACGTTATACCATATAACGTAATACGTGATAACGTTATACCATATAACGTTATACTACATAACGTATTACGTTATAACGTTATACCATATATCGTTATACTATATAACGTATTACGTTATTACGCTATACCATATAGCGTTATACCATATAACGTAATACGTTATAACGTTATACCATATAACGTTATACCATATAACGTAATACGTGATAACGTTATACCATATAACCTTATACTACATAACGTATTACGTTATAACGTTATACCATATAACGTTATACTATCTAACGTATTACGTTATTACGCTATACCATATAGCGTTATACCATATAACATAATACGTTATAACGTTATACCATATAACGTAATACGATATAACGTTATACCATATAACATAATACTTTGTAACGTTATACCATATAGCGTATTACGTTATTACGCTATACCATGTAGCGTTATACCATATAACGTGATTCGTTATAACGTTATACCATATAACGTAATACGTGATAACGTTATACCATATAACGTTATACTACATACCGTATTACGTTATAACGTTATACCATATAACGTTATACTATATAACGTATTATGTTATTACGCTATACCATATAGCGTTATACCATATAACGTAATACGTTATAACGTTATACCATATAACGTTATACTATATAACGTATTACGTTATAACGTTATAGCATATAACGTAATACGTTATAACGTTATACTATATAACGCAATACCTTATAACGTTATACCATATAACGTAATACGTTATAACGTTATACCATATAACGTTATACCATATAACGTTATACCATATAACGTTATACGTTATAACGTTGTACCATATAACGTAATACGTTATAACGTTATACCATATAACGTAATACTTTATAACGTTCTACCATATAACGTATTTCGTTATTACGCTATACCATATAGCGTTATACCATATAACGTGATACGTTATAACGTTATACTATATAACGTAATACCTTATAACGTTATACCATATAACGTAATACGTTATAACGTTATACTATATAACGTAATACCTTATAACGTGATACCATATAACGTAATACCTTATAACGTTATACCATATAACGTAATAAGTTATAACGTTATACCATATAACGTTCTACCATATAACGTTATACGTTATAACGTTGTACCATATAACGTAATACGTGATAACGTTATACCATATAACGTATTACGTTATTACGCTATACCATATAGCGTTATACCATATAACGTGATACGTTATAACGTTATACTATATAACGTAATACCTTATAACGTTATACCATATAACGTAATACGTTATAACGTTATACTATATAACGTAATACCTTATAACGTTATACCATATAACGTATTACGTTATTACGCTATACCATGTAGCGTTATACCATATAACGTGATTCGTTATAACGTTATACCATATAACGTAATACGTGATAACGTTATACCATATAACGTTATACTACATAACGTATTACGTTATAACGTTATACCATATAACGTTATACTATATAACGTATTACGTTATTACGCTATACCATATAGCGTTATACCATATAACGTAATACGTTATAACGTTATACCATATAACGTTATACTATATAACGTATTACGTTATAACGTTATAGCATATAACGTAATACGTTATAACGTTATACTATATGTCGGAGAGGAAAGAACACCGGAGCCTCTGGAATGCTGGATAATCCCGCAACATTGTAACCTAGAGCCTACTATAGCTGTAATTAAACAATTGTAGTTATTCAACCTAATTGTAATTGTCCGAGATTTGTGATAGTGAGCTTGGGCTCGAGGCGACAGTCGGTCGCCAACGTGCCCCCGGTAAAGGGATGAACGTTTTGCCTAACAAAGGTATGAAGTAATTCTATAGCTCTCCTTAAAAGAAATATCTCTGGCGACACATGACAGTAAACATTCCAACGGTCTCTGTCCCGTGGCCACACGCAGTTCCTATTCTTCGAGAATGATGATTGCCAGATGTCGATGTCTCTCCACAGTACGTGATCAGCTAGCCCGAGGGCCGTTATAAACACTAATATCTAGTTACCTAAAGTCCTTCGAACAGATAAACAGTCTTTGTCCCAACTACGGGAAGATAGGGGAGATCTATTTCTTTCAACGAACGGCGTCTCCCACTAGCAACTTTCCCTCGAGGGCGGCTAGCATCTTTTTCTAACCACCGATATGGAGATTGACCAATTAGCAGCAACGCCAATTTCCCTCACCTTCTAAACGAAGGCTATCCTCGACGAATCCAAGAATCTCGTGTCCTTAGACACACCCCATCATAGTTTTCCTCTGCAGCATAATCGCGAAGGAAAGTCATTCTCTGGTGAGGTCGTATTAGCGAGTTACGTAACGTCTGCACGCTCGGTGGATATTCCACGTTTCAACAAAGAGTCCGACTTAGATTTTGTGAGCATGTTCATCCATCATCCCGTCGACCGCGGATTCGTTATTGAGCCTAGGATCATTGTCATTAGTTTCTCGAGTATCTAATTACCACGGTTCCTTGTCCAATCCTATAATAATCGTATCTGCACTAGTCAATGTCTTCTCCATTGCTTATCGACAATGCGTAAACCAAACGACGATTCGTTTCACGCCCCTAATCCTAATTGCAATGTAAACCCGACATCAGAAGTGGGATCAGTGCCGGTTATAACAGTGCAAGAGCTTACGACCATCGTGCGCGAGTTAATTCTGTTGCTAGTGCAAAAATCGAGTGTGGAACCTAAC